>NC_059198.1:75234435-75576935 GCF_020615455.1 Coregonus clupeaformis | reverse complement strand
ACAATAATTAGAGCAAGAAAAACAAAAGGTACAAAAAAGGTGCAATGGGGACATCTAGTGACCAAAACCCGAACAGTCATGGCCAAAACCTGACAGAATCCCCCCTCCTAGGAACGGCTCCTGACGTTCCTACCAGCCTTCTCAGGGTGGAGGGCCCTGAACTGACGAATGAGGTCAGGGTCCAGTATGTCCTTGGCAGGAACCCAGGAGCGCTCCTCGGGACCGTAGCCTTCCCAGTCCACCAGATACTGCCAGGACCGCTGCACCCAGCGGGAATCCAGTATCCGGTGGACGGTATAAGCCGACTGGCCACCGATGACACGGGGCGGAGGGGGAGGTCTGCCTGCCGGGATAAGGGGAGAAAAAACAACAGGTTTTAATAAAGAAATGTGAAATGTTGGATTGATCTTAAGTGATCTGGGTAAGTGCAGGCGAAAAGTAACGGGATTGACTCTCCTGGCAATCTTAAAGGGACCGATGAACCTCTGGGACAGCTTGCGAGACTCCACCCGTAGTGGTAGGTTCTTAGTTGAGAGCCATACTCTCTGGCCGGGGTACAGGGTAGGACCGGGACGGCGACCTCTGTTGGCTTGTCGTTGGTACTGCTGAGAGGAACGCAGAAGATTAAGACGTGCCTTCTTCCACGTAAGCCGACAGCGTCTGATGAACCTCGAGGCTGAAGGCACTCTGACTTCTGCCTCCTGGTCCGGGAACAATAGAGGCGCATAGCCAAACTGACACTCATGCGGGGACATACCAGTGGAGGAGGAGCACAAGGTGTTGTGCGCGTACTCGGCCCAAACAATGAAGGATGACCAAGTGGACGGGTTGTTGGAAACCATGCATCTGAGGGTGGTTTCCAGCTCCTGATTCATCCTCTCAGTTTGGCCATTGGACTCGGATGGTACCCTGAAGATAAACTGGCCGTGGCCCCCTATGAGTTGGCAGAAGGCCTTCCAAAACCTTGAGGCGAACTGGGGACCTCTGTCGGAAACCATATCTTGCGGAATCCCAAAGACTCGGAACACATGGTTAATCACCAACTCAGCTGTTTCCTTGGCAGAAGGTAATTTGGTCAAAGGAACAAACCTGGCCGCCTTAGAAAACCTGTCGATGATGACTAGGATCGTAGTGTTACCATGGGACGGAGGAAGGCCAGTAATAAAGTCCAACGAGATATGGGACCAGGGTCGGTGGGGAATAGATAGAGGGTGAAGGAGTCCTTGAGGGCGGAGGTGAGAAGATTTGCCCTGGCAGCACACGGAACAGGCCTTGATGAAAGTGGCAACGTCTTCTTTTATGGTGGGCCACCAGAACTTACGCTGGATGAACTCCAAGGTGCGGCCTACGCCCGGGTGACAGGTGAGGCGAGAGGAGTGCCCCACCGAAGGACTTGGGACCTTGCTGCCTTGGGAACAAACAACCGATTAGCAGGACCTCCTCCAGGGCCCGGTTCGATGGCTTGAGCTTGTTTCACGGTATCCTCCACTTGCCACGAGATCGGAGCCACGATCTTAGCGGCCGGAAGGACAGTCATGTCAGTATCTTCTCGAATGGCAGGAGAGTAGATTCGTGACAAGGCGTCCGGTTTGAGATTCTTCGACCCGGGTCTATAGGTGAGGATAAACTGAAATCGGCTGAAGAAAAGAGACCATCGAGCTTGTCTGGCGTTCAACCGCTTCGCCTGCTGGATATACTCCAGATTCTTGTGGTCCGTAAGCACTTGAAACGGTTGAGAAGCCCCCTCGAGCCAGTGTCTCCATTCCTTCAATGCCATCTTAACCGCTAGGAGTTCACGATCCCCCCACATCGTAATTCCTCTCGGCCGGGGTAAGCCGGTGAGAGAAGAAGGCGCAAGGATGAAGCTTCTTGTCTTCACCCCTCTGAGACAGGACAGCTCCAACCCCAACCTCTGATGCGTCTACCTCCACCACAAAAGGTTCATCCGCCGTTGGTAGTGTCAGGATGGGAGCAGAGAGGATGCGCTGCTTGAGTCCTTGGAAGGCCGTCTCAGCTTCTCTACCCCACAGAAACCTTGTGTTGCCACCCTTGGTTACCGCCGAGAGAGGGGCTGCCACCGGGCTGAAGTTCTTGATGAACTTGCGGTAAAAGTTGGTGAAGCCCAGGAAACGCTGAACTTCCTTAACGGACTTGGGGGTGGGCCAATCCGCTACCGCCTCTACCTTCTTGGGGTCCATCTGGACTTGTCCGGGTTCCACTATAAATCCCAGGAATTGTACTCGAGAGGAATGGAATTCACACTTCTCCGGCTTAACGTACAAATGGCTGTCTAGGAGGCGTTTGAGCACTTGTCTGACATGCTTAGTGTGTTCTTGAAGGGAGCTCGAAAAGATGAGGATGTCATCCAAGTAAACAAACACAAAGATGTTAAGCATATCCCTAAGCACATCGTTTATGAGCGCTTGGAACACAGCCGGAGCGTTGGTCAGGCCGAAGGGCATCACCGAGTATTCGTAGTGACCAGTAGGCGTGTTGAAAGCGGTCTTCCACTCGTCCCCGGGTTTGATCCGCACAAGATGGTATGCGTTCCGCAGGTCAAGCTTAGTGAAGACAACTGCTTCCTGGAGCAGCTCAAAGGCTGTGGCCATAAGGGGTAGCGGGTAGCGGTTACGGACGGTTATGGCATTGAGTCCCCGGTAGTCGATGCAAGGTCGTAATCCACCGTCTTTCTTGGCCACAAAGAAAAACCCCTGCTCCCGCCGGCGAGGTAGATGGACGCATGAGGCCTGCTGTCAGAGCGTCCTTGATGTAGGTATCCATAGCAGCTCGTTCGGGAGGAGAAAGGGAAAAGATCCGACCCCTGGGAGGGCAGGTCCCCGGCAACAGGTCGATGGTGCAATCGTAAGGTCTATGGGGTGGTAGTTTGGTGGCCCTCTGTTTGCTAAATACCAGTTTGAGGTCATGGTAACACTCGGGAACTCGGGACAAGTCGATGGATTCTAGAGACTCGGAAGGAGAACTCTGGGAACTCGGGAAGATACAAGTGGCTTGGCACGTAGGACCCCACTGCTTGATAGTGCCCACAGACCAGTCGATGTGAGGGTTATGGCTGTGAAGCCAGGGATAACCAAGGACGAGAGGAAATTCGGAACAGGAGATCAGATGAAAGTTCATCACTTCCTGGTGTTGGGAAACTGAAAGTCGTAAGGGGGTAGTGGCACGAGTGACAAGTCCAGATCCCAAAGGACTTCTATCCAACGTAGTAACCCTTATGGGGTCACTTAGAGGTTCAGAAGGAACGCCATTCTCCTTCGCCCAGATCCCATCCATGAAGTTACCTGCGGCTCCAGAGTCTACCAAGGCTTGAAGAGAAAACTCGTGGTCGTCCCAGGAAAGGGTAACTGGAATGAGCAGGCGGGAGTTGGATGGATGGGAGGAGGTTATGTTTCCCGTTACAGTCCTCCCAGGCCTGCACGGGAGAGTGCGTTTCCCTGGAGCCCGGGACACGTGGAGCGGAAATGGCCCGGTTTGCCGCAATATAGACAGCATCGCTCCCTCATCCGGCGGTCTCTCTCAGCCTGGGAGATGCGTCCAACCTGCATGGGTTCTGGTGGAGCCAGCGAGGATAAAGGTGGAGACTCGGAGCTGGAACCGATAGGAGCTAGGGTGAGCGGTCTATGGTTTTGTTCTCTCTCTCTCAGACGCTGGTCTATGCGTGAAGCCAACTTGATAAGGGACTCGAGGTTGTCCGGTGGTTCCCGAGTGGCCAGTTCATCTTGGATGGTGTCAGAAAGACCCTTCAAAAAACACACTGTGAGCGCCTCGTCGTTCCAGCCACTTGCTGCTGCCACGGTGCGGAACTGGAGGGCATAGTCCGTCACGCTGCGCCGACCTTGGCGGAGAGTCAGGAGCTGTTTGGCTGAGTCAGGGCCGTTGGTAGGACCTTGAAACACTCGCTTGAATTCTTCAGCAAAGGTAGAGTAGCTGGCACAGCAGGGACTTTGGGCATCCCACACAGCAGTAGCCCAGGCTAGGGCCTTTTCCGACAGCAGGGTGATGATATATGCTATCTTGGACCGGTCGGTGGGAAACGACGATGGTTGCAGCTCAAAGGAGAGAGAACATTGGGTGAAAAACCCCCTTACAAACACTCGGATCCCCTGAGAACCGTTGGGGAGGCGGCAGACGAGGTTCAGCCAGGGGATTAACTGCCAGGGGCCCTTGAATCGGATGAACTGGAGCAGAAGCGGTTGCCGGGGAAAGTCGATCCGAAATCTGCTTTATGGAAGTCAGCATCTCTGACAGAAGTTGAGAATGTCTAGCCATTAAGGCCTCTTGCTGAACCAGAGCAGCTTCGTGGCGTTGGACAGTCCTCTCATGGTGGGACAGCATGGAAAAAAGATCCTGGGTACTGGCTGCCTCTGGGTTCATAATAATGGCTCAGTGTTTCTGTCACGACCCGGTGCGAGAAACAGTCACTAATAATTGTCAGAACCCAGAAGATGAGGCAGACACAGCTGTACTAGAGATGGTGGTTTAATTAAAGAACAAAATCTTCAGGCAAAGAAACTAAATCCACAATGTCCAAAAATAACGCCAAGAGGCACAAAGAGGAAAACCTCCAAAAAACAAAAGAAACTCCACAAAGTGGTAAAAAACAGCAGGGAAAAACAAACCTCAAAAGACTACTCAAACAAAACACAAGAACTAAACCAGAGAACCTCTGGAAAATCCCACCAGAGAAATATCTATATAAAACAAGGCTTGGGCTGGGGCTGGGTGCTAACTTACAAACACTGAGCAAGGAACTGAGGAACACACAGGGTATAAATACTAACAAGGGAATGACCTACAGGTGCAAACAATAATTAGAGCAAGAAAAACAAAAGGTACAAAAAAGGTGCAATGGGGACATCTAGTGACCAAAACCCGAACAGTCATGGCCAAAACCTGACACAAATGTATTCGAAAATCTAAGTGTCCTCCATTCGCTATTTACAGTTGAAGTCGGAAGTTTACATACACCTTAGCCAAATACATTTAAACTCAGTTTTTCACAATTCCTGACATTTAATCCTAGTAAAAATACCCTGTCTTAGGTCAGTTAGGATCACCACTTTATGTTAAGGATGTGAAATATCAGAATAATAGTAGAGATAATTTTTTATTTCAGCTTTTATTTCTTTCATCACATTCCCAGTGGGTCAGAAGTTTACATACACTCAATTAGTATTTGGTAGCATTGCCTTTAAATTGTTTAACTTGGGTCAAATGTTTCAGGTAGCCTTCCACAAGCTTCCCACAATAAATTGGGTGAATTTTGGCCCATTCCTCCTGACAGAGCTGGTGTAACTGAGTCAGGTTTGTAGGCCTCCTTACTCGCACACGCTTTTTCAGTTCTGCCCACACATTTTCTATAGGATTGAGGTCATGGCTTTGTGATGGCCACTCCAATACCTTGACTTTGTTGTCCTTAAGCCATTTTGCCACAACTTTGGAAGTATGCTTGGGGTCATTGTCCATTTGGAAGACCCATTTGCGACCAAGCTTTAACTTCCTGACTGATGTCTTGAGATGTTGCTTCAATATATCCACATCATTTTCCTTCCTCATGATGCCATCTATTTTGTGAAGTGCACCAGTCCCTCCTGCAGCAAAGCACCCCCACAGCATGATACTGCCACCCCCGTGCTTCACGGTTGGGATGCTGCTACCCCCTTTTTCCTCCAAACATAACGATGGTCTTAATGGCCGAACAGTTCTATTTTTGTTTCATCAGACCAGAGGACATTTCTCCAAAAAGTACGATCTTTGTCCCCATGTGCAGTTGCAAACCGTAGTCTGGCTTTTCTATGGTGGTTTTGGAGCAGTGGCTTCTTCCTTGCTGAGCGGCCTTTCAGGTTATGTCGATATAGGACTCGTTTTACTGTGGATATAGATACTTTTGTACCGGTTTCCTCCAGCATCTTCACAAGGTCCTTTGCTGTTGTTCTGGGATTGATTTGCACTTTTCGCATCAAAGCACGTTCATCTCTAGGAGACAGAACGTGTCTCCTTCCTGAGCGGTATGACGGCTGCATGGTCCCATGGTGTTTATACTTGCGTACTATTGTTTGTACAGATGAACGTGTTACCTTCAGGCGTTTGGAAATTGCTCCCAAGGATGAACCAGACTTGTGGAGGTCTACCATTTTTTTTCTGAGGTCTTGGCTGATTTCTTTTGATTTTCCCATGATGTCAAGCAAAGAGGCACTGAGTTTGAAGGTAGGCCTTGAAATACATCCACAGGTACACCTCCAATTGACTCAAATTATGAACCTCGGCAAGACGGAGCTGCTCTTCCTCCCGGGGAAGGACTGCCCGCTTCATGATCTCGCCATCACGGTTGACAACTCCTTGGCGTGACCCTGGACAACACCCTGTCGTTCTCCGCTAACATCAAAGCGGTGACCCGATCCTGCAGGTTCATGTTCTACAACATTCGCAGAGTACTACCCTACTTTACACAGAAAGCGGCACAGGTCCTAATCCAGGCACTTGTCATCTCCCGTCTGGATTACTGCAACTCGCTGTTGGCTGGGCTCCCTGCCTGTGCCATTAAACCCCTACAACTTATCCAGAACGCTGCAGCCTGTCTGGTGTTCAACCTTCCCAAGTTCTCTCATGTCACCCCGCTCCTCCGCACACTCCACTGGCTTCCAGTTGAGGCTCGCATCTACTACAAGACCATGGTGCTTGCCTACGGAGCTGTGAGGGGAACGGCACCTCCTTACCTTCAGGCTCTGATCAGACCCTACACCCAAACGAGGGCACTACGTTCATCCACCTCTGGCCTGCTAGCTCCCCTACCTCTACGGAAGCACAGTTCCCGCTCAGCTCAGTCAAAGCTATTCGCTGCTCTGGCACCCCAATGGTGGAACAAGCTCCTCCACGACGCCAGGACAGCGGAGTCACTGACCACCTTCCGGAGACACTTGAAACCCTACCTCTTTAAGGAATACCTGGAATAGTATAAAGTAATCCTTCTTCCCCCACCCCCCATTAAAAAAAGTAACAAATAAATAAAAAAGTGGTTGTCCCACTGGCTATCATAAGTTGAATACACCAATTTGTAAGTCGCTCTGGATAAGAGCATCTGCTAAATGATGTAAAAAAATTTTTTTTAAAAATACTTTGTGTATGTAAACTTCTGAACCACTGGAATTGTTATACAGTGAATTATAAGTGAAATAATCTGTCTGTAAACAATTGTTGGAAAAATTACTTGTGTCATGCACAAAGTAGATGTCCTAACCGACTTGCCAAAACTATAGTTTGTTAACAAGACATTTGTGGAGTGGTTGAAAAATGAGTTTTAATGACTCCAACCTAAGTGTATGTACACTTCCGACTTCAACTGTAAATAAATAGATGACATGGGGTTTTTTTCCCGCTGCCCCTGTGTCACGATCGTCGTATTGAATAGACCAAGGCGCAGCGTGATGAACGAACATGGTTAACTTTATTATCTTTAGTGATAATAGACACCAATAAACAAAACAAGAAACGACTCGTGAAGTCCACGGTAACAATGACCAACACGGAACAAGAACCCACAAACACAAAGGGAAAACAGACAGTTTAAATATGGCTCCCAATCAGAGACAACCAACGACAGCTGACACTCGTTGCCTCTGATTGGGAGTCACTCTGGCCAACATAGAAATAAACACAACAGAAAGAACACACCCTGGCTCAACATATAGAGTCCCAGAGCCCGGGTGTGACAGTACCCCCCCCTAAAGGCGCGGACTGCGACCGCGCCTCAACTTGAACAAAACAGGGGAGGGCTGGGTGGGCATTCCTCCTCGGCGGCGGTTCTGGCTCCGGCCTTGCCCACCACCCTCCAATAAACCCCCATAGCGCCCCTGGTCCAGTCTGGCCCCGCTGGCTGGAGCGGAACTGGACGCAGCAGGAGCGGTTAGCTTCAGCTCCGTAGTGGAGCAGTTGACCGGTACCTTACCAGGCACCGGTGACCCAGGCACGGGTTGTGCTGGACTGACGACGCGCACCCCTGGCTTGGTGCGTGGAGGAGGAACGGGCCTTACCAGGCTGACGACGCGCACCCCTGGCTTGGTGCGTGGAGGAGGAACGGGCCTTACCAGGCTGACGACTCGCACCCCTGGCTTAGTGCGAGTAGCAGGAACAGGCCGGGCCGGGCTGGCGACGCGCACCCCTGGCTTGGTGCGTGGAGCCGGAACGGGCCGGACCGGGCTGACGATGCGCACCCCTGGCTTGGTGCGTGGAGTAGGGACAGGCCGGACCGGGCTGGCGACGCACACCGTAGGCTTGGTGCGTGGAGCAGGGACAGGCCGGACTGGGCTGGCGACGCACACCGTAGGCTTGGTGCGAGGAGCAGGGACAGGCCGGACCGGGCTGGCGACGCACACCGTAGGCTTGGTGCGTGGAGCAGGGACAGGCCGGACCGGGCTGGCGACGCACACCGTAGGCTTGGTGCGTGGAGCAGGGACAGGCCGGACCGGGCTGGCGACGCACACCGTAGGCTTGGTGCGTGGAGCAGGGAGAGGCCGAACCGGGCTGTGGAGACGGATAGGAGACCTGGAGTGAAGAGCGGCCACAACCCGTCCTGGCTGAATGCCTACCCTCACACACTCTGTGTGAGGCATCCGCACAGGACGTACAGGGCTGTGTACCCGTACTGGCATAACAGCACGTGACACTGGAGCAGGATATCCGGGACCGCGGAGAGGCATAGGAGACCACGAGCGTTGAGCCGGCACACTCCGTCCTGGCTGCATACCCCCCTTCGCACGACACGTGCGGGGTGCTCGCACAGGACGTACAGGACTATGCCGGACCACTCGTGGCACAGTACGCCGCTCCGCATACCGCGGAACCTGCCCCGTCCCATGCTGCCATGCCTGAGTACGGGAAGTTGGTTCCGCTCTCCATCCAGGCTCCGCCAACCTGCCTTCTGGCCCCCCTAACCCGGTGGCCTCCTCTCCAAATCGCCCTGTGGCAGCCTCCTGCTGCCCAGCCGCCCATGCCGTGTGCCCCCCCCTAAAAATTTTTGGGGGTTGCCTCTCGTCCGTCCGACGATGACACTGCTGACGCCGCTGCTCCTCTCTCGCCAGGGCCTTAATCCTAGCCCAAGGTCCCTTGCCCCCGAGCATGTCCTCCCAGGACCACGATTTGCCCACCTGGGCCATCGCCAACCTCTCCATCTCCTTTCCCGGCGCTTCCTCCCATGTCCAGTCCAAGATCTGCCCCTGGACACGCTGCTTGGTCCTTTTATGGTGGGTTCTTCTGTCACGATCGTCGTATTGAATAGACCAAGGCGCAGCGTGATGAACGAACATGGTTAACTTTATTATCTTTAGTGATAATAGACACCAATAAACAAAACAAGAAACGACTCGTGAAGTCCACGGTAACAATGACCAACACGGAACAAGAACCCACAAACACAAAGGGAAAACAGACAGTTTAAATATGGCTCCCAATCAGAGACAACCAACGACAGCTGACACTCGTTGCCTCTGATTGGGAGTCACTCTGGCCAACATAGAAATAAACACAACAGAAAGAACACACCCTGGCTCAACATATAGAGTCCCAGAGCCCGGGTGTGACACCCTGTTTCGATACAGGTGCATGATAATGGTCCATTCTAAATCAAAACAAATGTCACACATATTATTTAGTATATGTAAAGACAAGATTAAATCAACAATAGTCTGATGGGTGACAATATTAGCCTTTCACTTGTGAATTATATATTATCACTTGTGAATGATGCTCAGCATAAGAAACAATGCCTTTTTTTTGCGACTTGTTCAAATCATAGTCGCACACCTCATGTAGCCTAGCCCATAGGCCTATATGTTTTAATAAGGTTTGTATCACAACTAAAGTGGCTAAATAACTTCTTAAAACTAAGCACATTAATCCGCTTTACAAGGGGTGTAGAGCCTAACTGGCATATATAAACAGCGCGTGAGTTTCAAGTTTGGGGAAAATAATTTTCACCACTTTTGATAATGTTTTTCCGCTAATGGAACATTTGCGCTTATAGCCTACTACCATGTGAGCAATGCTGTGCTTATAATGTGAAGAAATAGCCTAATAGTTTATCAGCGTTTTAAGCTAAACGTTCTGATCTGTTATGTCAGCCACATTGCATAAAAAATGTTTTTTGATGCTAGTGGTTGTATTAATTTGGGATCTATCGCATCCCACAACTGTCCCAGACTACATTTGGAATATTTATTTATTGCACAGAATAGAATAGGTCGACTTTTGTACTATGGGGGATAGTAAATTGACATAGGCTAGTGCTTTTGCTGTTCGTTAGGCCTACTCATCTTGTTGGCTGACGAAAAGTACATGTGGACAGTTCTTCCAAAATCTTCAATATGCATCTCGGAATTGGATAAGGACGTGCGCAGTTGCGTCCCGGATGTGTCTGTCTTAATTTGTTGCCTGTGAGAAAGACCCAATCACGTGACAGAGCCATGTGAGTGAGAGGGGCTTCGGATTGCGCACCACACTCAGGGAGAAGGGCACAACGCAGCGCTCCGGGCCGCAAAAGGCATGGATTTTTTTTAGGGTGCATGATGGCCACAAAGGGGATGCCACCGTGAAATTCGAAGCATTATGTGCTTGTCAAATTGTGAATGAGAGACAATTGGATTGTGTACAGCCTGCGCAAAAAACAAAGCAGAGCTCACGCCTTTCAAGCGACTTTTTTCAAATCATCATTATAGTCTCATCATGCAGCCTTACAATGTATTAAAAATCAAAACATGTAGCCCAACGTTTGTAGAACAACTAAAGTTACATTAATAACTAAATTAAGCATATAGGAGTACCTATTTATTTGTTAATCGCTCAACACAGAATAGCTGCATTTGTGCACTCCCTCAAATGGTTTGGAGAAAATATTTATATTTTATTCAGCTTTGTTCAATTGTATTCTTCATACTATAAAATAATGCCACGGAATTATAAGCAAATCTTGTCTGCTAAATGAACTAGTGTAGCCCACAGCCATTTGGCATAGCCAGATCAGGACCTAACATAAGGACAACTCAGAGTATGCTATTCTGTTCTTCTGAAATAGACTACATTTTCTTCATACAATGCTTCTTTAGACCTGTCTAAAATGTATTGTGAAGGTGTAGGCTATATTACACGGATTTGTTATACTTTTTATAATGTAGATGTTCCAAAGGTCAGCATCAGTGGCTTGTAGGCTGTGTGTGGAAGCCAGGAGATGCTAAATGTGTTTATGTTCATTAACGGTCAATAACCGTGAGACCGAGAGTTATTTGCTTGACAATCACCGGCTGACGAAATTTCATGACCAACACAGCCCTACTCATGTCACACTCATTCTAATGGTCTCTTGTCTCATCAGATCAACTTTGTTCTATTCATCAGTATCATCCGTATCCTGGTCCAGAAACTACTCTGCTCCGATGTAGGCGGGAACAACCAATCACAGTACAGGTACTCTTCCAACAACCAATCATAATATACAGATATTCTCTCAACAACCAATCACATTTTTATAGATTATTCTTACACACCTGCGTGTTGCAGGCGTCTGGCTAAGTCCACCCTGCTGCTGATTCCTCTGTTTGGAGTCAACTACATGGTGTTTGTCTACCTGGTGGAGACAGAGAGCAACAGGATGGAGGAATACAAGATTCTGTTTGACCTGGGACTGGGGTCATTCCAGGTATATACATACACTACATGACCAAAAGTATGTGGACACCTGCTCGTCGAACATCTCATTCCAAAATCATGGGCATTAATATGGAGTTAGTCCCCCCTTTGCTGCTATAACAGCCTCCACTCTTCTGGGAAGGCTTTCCACTAGATGTTGGAACATTGCTGCGGGGACTTGCTTCCATTCAGCCACAAGAGCATTAGTGAGGTTGGGCACTGATGTTGGGCAATTAGGCCTGGCTCGCAGTCAGCATTCCAATTCATCCCAAAGGTGTTCGATGGGGTTGAGGTTAGGGCTCTGTGCAGGCCAGTCAAGTTCTTCCACACCGATCTCGACAAATCATTTCTGTATGGACCTCACTTTGTGCACTGGGGCATTGTCATGCTGAAACAGGAAAGGGCCTTCCCCAAACTGTTGTCACAAAGTTGGAAGCACAGAATTGTCTAGAATGTCATTGTATGCTGTAGTGTTAAGATTCCCCTTTACTGGAACTAAGGGGCCTAGGCCGAACCATGAAAAACAGCCCCAGACTATTATTCCTCCTCTACCAAACTTTACAGTTGGCACTATGCATTGGGGCCACCGGGTTAAATAGGGAAGGAGTAATTACACGATGGGAAACAGGTGTGAGACAATCAAACAACAACAGGTAGAACATAGAAACATAGAACATAGATCGGCAGTAGCTAGTACTCCGGTGACGACGAACGCCGAAGCCTGCCCAAGCAAGGAGGAGGGGCAGCCTCGGCAGAATCCGTGACACCTGTCAGCAACGGGTGTGGCTGAAATAGCCAAATCCACTAATTTGAAGGGGTGTCCACATACTTTTGTATATACAGTGCATTCGGAAAATGTATTCAGACCCCCCACATTTTGTTTCGTTACAGCCTTATACTAACATATTTTTTTTTTTCACACAATACCCCATAATGACAAAGCAAAAACTGGTTTTTAGACATTTTTGCAAATGTATTTAAAAAAAGAAACAGTGTGGGAAAGGGAAAGGAAAGAGGGATACTAGTCAGTTGTACAACTGAATGCATTCAACTGAAAGGTGTCTTCCGCATTTAACCCAACCCCTGGGAACAGTGGGTTAACTGCCTTGCCAGGGGCAGAACGACAGATTTTTACCTTGTCAGCTCGTGTTGTGTGATGTTAAACACTATTATTGCACACAGCGTGCGTCCATGCAACTTATTATGTGACTTGTTAAGCACATTTTTACTCCTGAACTTACTTAGGCTTGCCATAACAAAAGGGTTGAATACTTTATTGACTCAAGACATTTCAGCTTTTCATTTTCGATTAATTTGTAAACATTTCTAAAAACATAATTCCACTTTGACATTATGGGGTATTGTGTGTAGGCCAGTGGCACAACATCTCAATTTAATCAATTTTAAATTCAGGCCGTAACACAACAAAGGGTGGAAAAAGTCAAGGGGTGTGAATACTTTCTGAAGGCCCTGTACAGTGTGTTTTAGAAGCTGAGTTGATGTTGCCATATGTTGTGTTCTCTAGGGTCTGGTGGTCGCCACTCTCTACTGCTTCCTCAACACCGAGGTGAGGCAGCTGAAGGTGCTCTTACATTTGACCTCAAAGTGCTCTCTGTAACCATACTTTCTGAAACGTAATGTGTGTGTGTGTGTGTGCGTGTGTGCGTGTGTGTGTGTGTGTGTGTGTGTGTGTGCGTGCGTGCGTGCGTGCGTGCGTGCGTGCGTGCGTGCGTGCGTGCGTGCGTGCGTGTGTGTGTGTGTGTGTGTGTGCGTGTGTGTGTGTGATAAGGTCCAGGGGGAGCTGAAGAGGAAGTGGAGGAGTGTGTCGTTGAACCATTACATCGGGCGGGACTGCCGCCTACACAGCGCGTCAATCAGCCATAACTCCACCCACTTCCAGCGGAACTCCAGAGCCCAGTCCATCCTGCAGACGGAGACCACCTCACTGTGACCCGGAAGTAGTTCCACCTCTGTGACCCCGGACGTGGATCTAACACAATATAACCTGGAAGTTGATCTAACTCTCTCTTTGACCATGAAGTGAACCTGGGGTCAATCAACCAACACAAGTACTCCTGAGTGGCGCAGTGGTCTAAGGCACTGCATCGCAGTGCTAACTGTGCCACTAGAGATCCTGGTTCGAATCCAGGCTCTGTCGCAGCCGGCCTCGACCGGGAGACTCATGGGCGGCGCACAATTGGCCCAGCGTCGTCCAGGGTAGGGGAGGGAATGGCCGGCAGGGATGTAGCTCAGTTGATAGAGCATGGCGTTTGCAACGCCAGGGTTGTGGGTTCGATTCCCACGGGGGGCCAGTATAAAAAAAATATGTATTCACTAACTGTAATTTGCTCTGGATAAGAGCGTCTGCTAAATGACTAAAATGTCATGTAAATGTAAGTTGAGGGTCAGCTGAAAACTGGTGGAACACTTCAATAAAAGACAGAGACTCAACGTTTGATCAACTTTTACCATAACTGGGAGAGGCTGGATGTTTTGATTTCATACTGTGGAGGTCTTCAGGAGCTGTCCACACTGCCACAGTGTGTGTGTGTTCTGAAAGCTAATAATGGGTATTATATAGAACATCAAATATCCTATGTTTATCAGGCAGAAACCTGTTTTCCACTGGAATGGGCTTGGCATTCCAGGTATTACACACACACACACACACACACACACACACACACACACACACACACACACACACTGACCTACACTTGGAGCCCTGTAGTTTGCCTCTGTGGTTCTCTGGAGTGTTCTAAAGCCCTGGTTTCAGCATTGTGTGTCCCCATCTCTTGCTCTCTCCCTCTCTCTCTCAATTCAATTCAATTCAATTTCAATTCAATTTCAATTTCAATTTAAGGGCTTTATTGGCATGGGAAACGTATGTTAACATTGCCAAAGCAAGTGAAGTAGATAGTAAACAAAAGTGAAATAAACAATAAATATTAACAGTAAATATTACACTCAGAAGTTTCAAAAGAATAAAGACATTTCAAATGTCATATTATGTATTGTGACGTCACGAGAGGCTACACAGCTTTCAGCGGGGTTGCTCAAGTAGTGCAAGGAGACAAGGTTCAAACAAACCAAGGATTTTATTATAGGTCTTGGGAAATTAACGAAAATATAACAAAAGTCTGTTCTCTTGTGGCTCTTTAAGGGTTAACAGTTCAGGGATGTCTCTTCCACATCCAACATCATAATTCTCACTCGCTCAGATAACTTTTCCCCAGCCTTACTGTAGTCCACGTTGCAGCTAGTGGCCAACCCAGCAAAAAGTCCTTCCAAATGTCTCTCACGTATTTCCACAGGTGCATATATCCAAAGGTGAGTATTTCCCAAAGGTAAGTGTCTCCAAATCCTTATATTCCTCATGGAAGTGGACGTGCAGCACTCTTGTCCTCCAGAGAGCCCAGCTTGGAGACTGTGTCTCTTCCCTTCCCAAACCTTCAGCTCATCAGCTCCTGATTGGTTTCAGCTGCGTGGGAAGATTGGCCATAGAGGGTTGGAGTTCCCGACCATACCAGCAGATGGAGCCATAGCTGTCTGGGTTTGCAGCCATCTCAGGGGGATGTAACGTCCCTCCAGGACACAGCCTCTCGTGACATCACAGTATATATACAGTGGGGAAAAAAATTATTTAGTCAGCCAACAATTGTGCAAGTTCTCCCACTTAAAAAGATGAGAGAGGCCTGTAATTTTCATCATAGGTACACGTCAACTATGACAGACAAATTGAGATTTTTTTTCCCAGAAAATCACATTGTAGGATTTTTAATGAATTTATTTGCAAATTATGGTGGAAAATAAGTATTTGGTCACCTACAAACAAGCAAGATTTCTGGCTCTCACAGACCTGTAACTTCTTATTTAAGAGGCTCCTCTGTCCTCCACTCACTACCCGTATTAATGGCACCTGTTTGAACTTGTTATCAGTATAAAAGACACCTGTCCACAACCTCAAACAGTCACACTCCAAACTCCACTATGGCCAAGACCAAAGAGCTGTCAAAGGACACCAGAAACAAAATTGTAGACCTGCACCAGGCTGGGAAGACTGAATCTGCAATAGGTAAGCAGGTTGGTTTGAAGAAATCAACTGTGGGAGCAATTATTAGGAAATGGAAGACATACAAGACCACTGATAATCTCCCTCGATCTGGGGCTCCACGCAAGATCTCACCCCGTGGGGTCAAAATGATCGCAAAAATCCCAGAAACACACGGGGGGACCTAGTGAATTACCTGCAGAGAGCTGGGACCAAAGTAACAAAGCCTACCATCAGTAACACACTATGCCGCCAGGGACTCAAATCCTGCAGTGCAAGACGTGTCCCCCTGCTTAAGCCAGTACATGTCCAGGCCCGTCTGAAGTTTGCTAGAGTGCATTTGGATGATCCAGAAGAGGATTGGGAGAATGTCATATGGTCAGATGAAACCAAAATAGAACTTTTTGGTAAAAACTCAACTCGTTGTGTTTGGAGGACAAAGAATGCTGAGTTGCATCCAAAGAACACCATACCTACTGTGAAGCATGGGGTGGAAACATCATGCTTTGGGGCTGTTTTTCTGCAAAGGGACCAGGACGACTGATCCGTGTAAAGGAAATAATGAATGGGGTCATGTATCATGAGATTTTGAGTGAAAACCTCCTTCCATCAGCAAGGGCATTGAAGATGAAACGTGGCTGGGTCTTTCAGCATGACAATGATCCCAAACACACCGCCCGGGCAACGAAGGAGTGGCTTCGTAAGAAGCATTTCAAGGTCCTGGAGTGGCCTAGCCAGTCTCCAGATCTCAACCCCATAGAAAATCTTTGGAGGGAGTTGAAAGTCCGTGTTGCCCAGCGACAGCCCCAAAACATCACTGCTCTAGAGGAGATCTGCATGGAGGAATGGGCCAAAATACCAGCAACAGTGTGTGAAAACCTTGTGAAGACTTACAGAAAACGTTTGACCTGTGTCATTGCCAACAAAGGGTATATAACAAAGTATTGAGAAACTTTTGTTATTGACCAAATACTTATTTTCCACCATAATTTGCAAATAAATTCATTAAAAATCCTACAACGTGATTTTCTGGATTTTTTTTTCTCATTTTGTCTGTCATAGTTGACGTGTACCTATGATGAAAATTACAGGCCTCTCTCATCTTTTTAAGTGGGAGAACTTGCACAATTGGTGGCTGACTAAATACTTTTTTCCCCCACTGTACAGTGTTGTAACAATTTGCAAATAGTTAAAGTACAAATGGGAAAATAAATAAACATAAATATGGGTTGTATTTACAATGGTGTTTGTTCTTCACTGGTTGCCCTTTTCTTGTGGCAACAAGAAAAAGCTGTGATGGCACACTGTGGTTTTTCACCCAGTAGATAAGGGAGTTTATCAAAATTGGGTTTGTTTTCGAATTCTTTGTGGATCGCTGTAATCTGAGGGAAATATGTGTCTCTAATATGGTCATACATTTGGCAGGGGGTTAGGAGGTCTCTCTCTCTCTCTCTCTCTCTCGCTCCCTCTCCCTCTCTCTCGCTCTCTTGCTCCCCCCCTCTCTCTCTCTCTCTCGCTCTCTCTCTCCCCCTCGCTATCCCCCTCTCTCTTTCTCTCTCTCTCTTTCTCTCTCTCTCTCCCTCTCTCTTTCTCACTCTCTCTCTCAATTCAATTCAATTCAAAGGGCTTTATGGGCATGGGAACCAAATGTTTCTCTCGCTCTATCTTTATGTCTCTCTCACACGCACACGCACACGCACACGCACACGTGTCAGTTCCGATCTGCTCTAGGGACTGCTTTGGAGACCCATCCATCTGTTCTGTAGAGCTGTGACGCACCAACACATCCATCCACGCCAGACAACAAAGGGGATACACACCAAACCCCCTTTCACCAGGAACCCTTCCCCCTTCTCTCACACCTCCCTTCTACTTCAAAGCGTCTCCTATCAGCAACAAGGGCGGTAGGTTTGAACCAAATGGCCCTAAGACTTGAGACAGAGACTCACCTGGGTCCCGATGAAGACTGAGGAAGACTACGGCTCAGTCAAGTTGCTTCTCCATTGGAAAGCAACGAACTTCCCACAAAGTGCCTCAAGGGAACAATGTAAACAGACTTAAAATGACATGGTTAAAAGTGTTGAGATGTGTGTAATGAGACCTTGTATTTAGGATATGATTTATATATTTACCTTACAATTAACAGGTATTACCCTCACTTGTCCAAGGAAAAGTATGTTGTTTGGTATCTGTCCGACCACACAGTCAACGGATGTTGGAATACATTATGAGTGTATACAAAATACCCTCCCTTTTGTGTGGACAATTTATTGATTCATAGGCAGCGCAGGTTACAGATGAATGCAGGCGATGAATGAGGGCAGACTCGGTCCATGGAACTTTTCTCTCACCTTAGCCAATCACAGCTCTCGTGGCAAGAGGCCTCACCTCTTCCTGGTTCCAGGACTATAACCTGAACGTGTGAACACCACTCCTTATGTTGGGACAGCGACCAGCCATATGGTTGCTGTCATTTATGAACTACAAAACAATCCAAGGATGCCCCACGCGGGGCCCTTGTGAGGAGTCGCTAGAGCGCTGGGGAGGGTTTGGCCGGGGGAGCTTTACTTGGCTCATCGCGCCCTAGCGACTCCTTGTGGCGGGCCGGGTGCCTGCAGGCTGACCACGGATGCCAGTTGAACAGTGTTTCCTCCGACACAGTGCGGCTGGCTTCCGGGTTAAGCTGGAGGGTGTTAAGGAGAGCGGTTAGGTGGGTCACGTTTCGGAGGACGCATGACTCCACCTTCGTCTCTCCCGAGCCCGTTGGGGAGATGCAGCGATGAGACAAGATAGAAATTGGGGAGAAAAAGGGGGGCTAATTTTTTATTTATTTTTTTTAAACAAAAAAACTCAGCAGGACAGACAATGTCTTTTCCGTTTCACCTAGCTCTCCACCGGGTCTGTGTTGCACCAAACGGTGGGCGTCACAGACACCAGGAATCTTCCATTTCAGCTGACCATCCTCAACACTTGATGCCACACCCGTTATCACTCCTTTCAACGGCTCCCTGCTCCGGAGAGCAAAGCATGTCACAGTTCTTGTCCCTAATCCGTGATCTGGAGCGCCCGCTCCCTCTGGGTTGAAGAAACACAATAAATCATCACGAGTCCGCTCTGAGTTACTTTCATCAACTCAACAGTCCCCAACCTCTTCTCCACCCAACCTGACACCACATATGGATCCGCCAGAATGCAAGGATCCATTCTCTCCACAAATCTCATTCCCGCTGGGCCAGAATCGTCCTCATCATCATCGGGACGAGGCTCGAACTCTGCGGTCCTCACCGCACCTGCCACCTCAACTACTTCATGCACACTATCATCATGTTCTATCTCTGAGCTACTGGAGAACATATCCCTCTTTTTGCACTTGACGCCTTCCTCACCACATTGCTTCCCTCTACATTCAGCTCCTTCTCGGCAGTCATCACTGCACATGCAACCACAGTTAATTCATCCTCATTCTCGTCGCGTTCAATTTCCTTCTGTAGCTCTTCCAAAAGTTCTCCATTCCAAATTCCCTCAAAACTTAAAAAAAAGTTATTATTGTTCACCATCTTCTCCTTCACCAGATCTTCCAGAAGGATTGTGCAATCCCTCACTCCATATTTACGTATAATATGTTCCACTTTCCTCCTTTTTTTCCGTTGTCTTCATTAGACTTTCCCACTCGCCCAGTTTCCTCTTGTCTAGATGAATGACAACAAAGACTTTACTGAAGAATCCCTACTGTTGACCAATCACTGACGAAGGGCCGTAGACTTCGGCTACACACTTCGGCTTGCCTCAAGAAAAATGTTGTGTGTCGTCATAATATATGCACAAACTCTTCCGAACAGTTTCGTCTGGGAAGCATGCGGACGCCTTGATAGCAATTGGTGCCCTGTTTAATAATTTCATAGTAATAAGCATCGACACTCCCTTACAGTCCTCTGTATGTCTCCGTCCTTCTCTCCCCTCATGTCTCTCTTCTCTCCACACATCTCTCTCTTCCTCTGTCTCTCTCTCTCTACCCCCTGTCTTTCTCTTTCTCTTCCACGTTCCATTGTATCCCCCTCTCTTTATTCCATACTCTCGCATCAGTTTTCTCTCTACCATGAATCGTCTCTTTGTCTCTCTCTCTCTCTCTCTCTCTCTCTCTCTCTGAATGGTCTCAGTGTGTTTCTAAGGGTGTAATAATACATAGAGGAGCAGCCAACACATAAATAAAACACTGTTTCTCTCTACAGCCAGGTCAGTGCATGTGTATGAAGGTGACAAACAGCAGGGCTCCAGTCATTGTACTCACTGCATCTGTTCCCCTACTCCACCTCAGACACACTGTGTTGCCCCAGCTGGCCAGTAGGTGGTGCTAAGAGATTAGACTCTCAGCTCTGCTATAGGAACCTATGCTGTACAGTCGTGGTCAAAAGTTTTGAGAATGACACAAGTACTGTTTTTAGATATTTTTGTCAGATGTTACTATGGTATACTGAAGTATAATTACAAGCATTCCATAAGTGTCAAAGGCTTTTATTGACAATTACATTAAGTTTATGCAAAGAGTCAATATTTGCAGTGTTGACCCTTCTTTTTCAAGACCTCTGCAATCCGCCCTGGCAAGCTGTCAATTAACTTCTGGGCCACATCCTGACTGATGGCAGCCCATTCTTGCATAATCAATGCTTGGAGTTTGTCAGAATTTGTGGGTTTTTGTTTGTCCACCCGCCTCTTGAGGATTGACCACAAGTTCTCAATGGGATTAAGGTCTGGGAAGTTTGCTGGCCATGGACCCAAAATGTCAATGTTTTGTTCCCCGAGCCACTTAGTTATCACTTTTGCCTTATGGCAAGGTGCTCCATCATGCTAGAAAAGGCATTGTTCGTCACCAAACTGTTCTTGGATGGTTGGGAGAAGTTGCTCTCGGAGGATGTGTTGGTACCATTCTTTATTCATGGCTGTGTTATTAGGCAAAATTGTGAGTGAGCCCACTCCCTTGGCTGAGAAGCAACCCCACACATGAATGGTCTCAGGATGCTTTACTGTTGGCATGACACAGGACTGATGGTAGCGCTCACCTTGTCTTCTCTGGACAAGCTTTTTTCCGGATGCCCCAAACAATCGGAAAGGGGATTCATCAGAGAAAATGACTTTGCCCCAGTCCTCAGCAGTCCAATCCTTGTACCTTTTGCACAATATCAGTCTGTCCCTGATGTTTTTCCTGGAGAGAAGTGGCTTCCTCACTGCCCTTCTTGACACCAGGCCATCCTCCAAAAGTATTTGCCTCACTGTGTGTGCAGATGCACTCACACCTGCCTGCTGCCATTCCTGAGCAAGGTCTGCAATGGTGGTGCCCCGATCCCGCAACTGAATCAACTTTAGGAGACGGTCCTGGTGCTTGCTGGACTTTCTTGGGCGCCCTGAAGCCTTCTTCACAACAATTGATCCGATCCGATAAATTGTTGATTTAGGTGCAATCTTACTAGCAGCAATATCCTTTCCTGTGAAGCCCTTTTAGTGCAAAGCAATGATGATGGCACGTGTTTCCTTGCAGGTAACCATGGTTAACAGAGGAAGAACAAAGATTTCAATCACCACCCTCTTTTTAAAGCTTCCAGTCTGTTATTCTTACTCAATCAGCATGACAGAGTGATCTCCAGCCTTGTCCTCGTCAACACTCTCACCTGTGTTAACGAGAGAATCACTGACATGATGTCAGCTGGTCCTTTTGTGGCAGGGCTGAAATGCAGTGGAAATGTTTTTGGGGGATTAAGTTCATTTTCATGGCAAAGAGGGATTTTGCAATTAATTAATTCATTAATATGATCACTCTTCATAACATTCTGGAGTATATGCAAATTGCCATCATAAAAACTGAGGCAGCAGACTTTGTGAAAATTAATATTTGTGTCATTCTCAAAACTTTTGACCACGACTGTATGTCACTTCAGAACCCTACTGTATGCTGTCCAGTGTTCTTAGATCAGGGCGAAATTGTTGTGCAATTCTACACAGTTTGACATGACTTCTTATGCCTCTCTTGAGGGGTATTTTGAAAACACAGTATAAGTGGAAAGAGAAGTGGAAGTGTTGCAGTTTTAAAGTAACTGTCCAGTGAAAATCTTACTTTCAAAAGTTCATATTATGTTAACTCATACCCAAATAATGTTGTTGACTCTTCGTTTCTCGTATTTGTGGCCAAAGCAGACATTTGATCAAAAACCCTTCAAAAACCCCACCTCAAACTTGTATCTCAAACAGACCGTTTAAAAAATGCTTGGTATTTCTTCATAGAGGATGATGTCATCCTCCTGAGGAGGATGAGCTGGCCAATCAGCGGTCTACTCGCATGAATATTTTGAATGACCAGTATATGCCCACACCATTCTGTTGTTGGGGTACGCCCACACCATAAAAGCTGCCTTTTAACATACTTAATTTTAAAAAATTGGAAGGAAAACCATTTCACTCATATTGTAACTAATTATAGGTAATATTTAATAGAAATCTGGAAACACTGGACAGTTACTTTAAAGCAAATTCCCTGCAATTCTACACATTTTGCCATTGCTTATGACGTGTTCATATGACCTCCAGTGGGCCCCAACCCCCACAAAAATGAAAATAATTTTTGTTTGATTTTAAAGTAATTATTGGGGGGGACGAATTGACCTGTTCTGAATATTGGGGGGGGTGTATGTTCCCCAGTGGCAATTTTGTCTCTGTCTTAGATCAGTGTAACCACATGTATGAACAACATTAGCACAACAACAGACTGTAACACACTGTATTTAAATGAAATTCAATCAATTTAAAACACAACTTAATAGTCTTAAGGACCAGTCAGACAAAATGAAGTATGCAGATAGAGGATGATGGGAGGAGGATCCACTGGATGGTGAGGAGGTGTGTTTACAGGAGAGAGGGTTCCAGTCATGGTCAAACATGTCTTCTTTGCTTTTTCATCACATTCAAATCTAGAGAGAGACAGAGAGATAAGACTGTGTGTGTGTGTGTGTGTGTGTGTGTGTGTGTGTGTGTGTGTGTGTGTGTGTGTGTGCGTGAAAGTTAGCTCCCTACATTGCTTTCTGCTGTTTACCCAGGGTGCTTTGGGATCAGAGCAGATCTTCCCGCCTTTCACTGAGTAGAAGCTGAAACAAAACACAGAGAATATTACTACTAATGTATCAACGTGTGTGTACGTGTGTGCGTGTGTGTGTGTGTGTGTGTTCGATACTTACACGATAGCATCCACACACGGTGCCATGGCGTTTTGGATGTGGTATCCTTTCAGTCGAAATTTTATGTCAGTTTTAGACACACTTGTGCAGCAATTTGTGGTCACCTTAGTTGGCCGACGGTCTGATAGAGAAAGGGAAGAAAGGAAGTGACAGAGAAAGGAAGTGACAGAGAAAGACAGAAATAAAAGATTTAGACAGGTAGCCCAATTCTGATCTATTTTTTTTACTAATTGGTATTTTGACCAATCAGATCAGCTCTGAAAATATCTGATGTGAAAGAGATCTGATGTGATTGGTCAAAAGACCAATTAGTGGGAAAAAGATGAGAATGGGCTGCCTGTGTAAATGCAGCCTCTGATCTCTAAACTAACCATAAACATTGTGTGTTTTTAGTTATGAGACGCTGACAGGAAACCATGTGACCTGGCCTATCTCAGAGGTGTCAGAGGTAAAAGAATAGCAACCAGGAAATCATTTACATTTACATTTTAGTCATTTAGCAGACGCTCTTATCCAGAGCGACTTACAGTTAGCGCATACATTATTTTATCGAACCCACAACCCTGGTGTTGCAAACGCCATGCTCTACCAACTGAGCTACATAAATCAAACAAGCTGCGCCTGTGCGTGTACATGCATGTTTAAAGGTACATAAAAATCTACTGAAGATGCAATATATTCAAACTGTTAGTTATTACAATCCCCTCCCCCCCATGTAAAACTAAACTGTTAAACAGTATTTTAAAGGTATAGAGAACTGTGGTTCGTGGACCACTCTGGGTCCGAGAGGTCTGAGTAATAGGAGGTCTGTCGAAAGCCTGTCAATTACAGTAACTCAATGGAAACTGGAACCACATTGTAACAGTTTCTGCATTTTAATGTGTGTGTATATAGCACAATTTAGATATGAAATATTCATATATAGTTATAGAATGTATACAATGTAATGTGGTATTTAATCATTCACTACATCAATCAACCAATTAATCAATCAATAAATCAGTGAATCAGTACTCACAGGTAGCAGACACAGAGGTGAGGTACACACACATGGTGATCAGGAGGGCCAGAGAGAGGGTCCTGGACTGGAACACTGACATACTGACTGACTGAGTGACTTACTGACTGGCTGACGGACGAATGGACGGACGGACAGACAGATTGATGTACTGACTGTTCAACAGACCAACAGAGACAGGTAGAGACTCTGCAAGGCACTAAACTACGGAGACGTGTCGGAGGTCGTACTGACTGGTCTGGTAACGGTGGCGATGAGTCTTTCCAAAAGGCAGTGGAAGTGTCGGGTTTCGTGTCTGACTGTGGGTTACATGAATAGTACTAGTCGAAACTCCCACCTTGTTGTGTCATGGTACGATGTGGTCAGTATTGGTAACGTTATATTTACACCGCCGCCCCTCTCTCTCTCTATCCTTTTCCATCTTCATTTCACCCCCTACCTCACTTGACAAACCACCACCACCCCAACCCCTGCAGCAGTATTTCTGAGAAAGATGGATCAAGAAAGGACACACACATACACACACACACACACATACACACACACATACACACACATACACACACACATACACACACATACACACACACATACACACACACACTAAAAGGTGTGAACAGCTGACTCTGCAAATGCATGTTGTCTTTTTCTGTCTGCACCATGATGTCAAAACAGTCAGACTGACGACCCAAAATAATATTTCCATCATTTTATTTTATATTTCAGTTCCAGCAAAGTTTCATAGATTTCCTGATGTTTACAACTAACTTTATTGAATAAATAAGCAGAAAATGAAACATTTCTTAAAGCTGCAATATGTAACTTTATGGTTGACCTGACCAAATTCACATAGAAAATTAGTTATAGATCTGTCATTCTCATTGAAAGCAAGTCTAAAAGCGGTAAATCTGTTCTATGAGCGCTATTTCTATGCTTCATTTTCTTAAGTTTCGTTTTTGAGTATTTTACTTGAGAGTTTTGTATACCAGATTCAGACAGCTGAAAATACAATCTTTTTGGTTATTGAAAATATATTTCACAGCGGTTTAGATGGTACAATGATTCTCTACACTATACATTGCTTGTTCTGTCACATAAACTGAAATTAAGCAAATTATTTCAATTTTAGCAACCAGGAAATGGCGGAGCGATTTCTGCATATTGCACCTTTAAAATAACATTGATTGATAAAAAAATAAACAAAGTAAATGTATAAGTACTTAATAAATAAATACATTTATTAAATAACATTGATAACTAATTGACAGCTATAAACCAATTCATCTAAATATCAAAAAGGTACTAAAAGTCCCCATAAGTACTTGAATAAATGAATAAATAAACACATAAGATACTGGTTTTAAATATAATTCATAAATAACTCTAATAACCCATTGAACATGATGATGACAACTGAATTAAATGATAACTAGTTAATCAGACTATGAACAACATCAATATGAATAAGATATTCAATATGAATGTAATATGCACATTGGAAGTCTGCTTTTTACAAGTGGAAAAGTGGAACGTCAGCGGAGCTTCAGCCATTGGCAGTGATTCTATTGGTTGGATGTTGACTGCTGAGTTGAGTCATTCTTGGTCGATTCCCGATGACGGGAGGAGGAGGAGAGGGAGGAGAGGAGGAGACAGGGAAAAGAGAGGAGAGGAGATAGGAAGGAGAGGAGGAGAGAGAGGTGCGAGAGGAAGGTACGGATGGAGAAGAGGGGGAAGCAGGGAAAATAGAAGAGAAAACAGAGGGAGGAGAGGAAGACAGAGAGGGATGAGAGGAGGAGGGAGAGGAGGTTAAGGAGGTAAGGGTGGAAGTGAGAGAGGGAGGAAAGGAGTTGAGGGAGGTTGGAGAGGAGGGTAAGGAGGTAGTGGTAGGGGTGGAGGTGGAGGTGGAGGTGAGAGAGGTTGGAGAGGAGGGTAAGGAGGTAGTGGTAGGGGTGGAGGTGGAGGTGAGAGAGGTTGGAGAGGAGGGTAAGGAGGTAGTGGTAGGGGTGGAGGTGGAGGTGAGAGAGGTTGGAGAGGAGGGTAAGGAGGTAGTGGTAGGGGTGGAGGTGGAGGTGAGAGAGGTTGGAGAGGAGGGTAAGGAGGTAGTGGTAGGGGTGGAGGTGGAGGTGAGAGAGGTTGGAGAGGAGAGCAAGGGAAATGTTGAGCTCCTGCGGGACATTCTAGAATGGAAAATATTACAATCAGTTTGCTTTTCTCTTTTGTTCTTTCCCTGTATGTGATGTGTGGTATTTAACTTACTCAAACTGTTGAATCTTGCGTCGTACCCAGGGTTCTCTATGGTAACTACAGAACAGACCTTTCCCCGTCTCAAAGCTGCAGGAGAAACACAGTGTTAATACTGAAACTGAATGGGTTTGACACAACATGTCTGGAGGCTTTGACACAACATGGCCAACACATACTGTAAAGCACCTTGTGACAACATATGAGACTGAACTGGATAAACCTAAATGAAATAAAGACATATAAAATATGTTTTCCTTACATGACGGCCCGTACACAGGGAGCGTTATTGTCCTGAGTCCAGTAGCCTGTGATTGGATCGGTCACCTCTTTCTTGGACACTGTCTTACAGCACGACACCATTTTTTCTCCATCTACTGAGGAGGGGGAAGAGTTAAGATATTTTCAAACAAATCATCTTAACCTGGCAATCACTTCAAAAACCATGTACTCTATTACAACCCAGCTCTAACCCCCTAACACCCACTCCCTTCCCCTCACCTGTCCCACTACAGCTCTAACCCCCTAACACCCACTCCCTTCCCCTCACCTGTCCCAACCCAGCTCTAACCCCCTAACACAAACTCCCTTCCCCTCACCTGTCCCAACCCAGCTCTAACCCCCTAACACAAACTCCCTTCCCCTCACCTGTCCCACTACAGCTCAGTGCTGCTATGACGACGGCTGCTCTCCAGATTTTCACCAGAGTTCCACAGGTCACCATCTTTACCCTAAATGTCAGAGACTCAACTGGTACAATAAAAGTTAAATAAATAGATAAATCAAGTCTCTCTCTTCTCTGGCAGGCTGCTCAGCTCAGTGTCAGGTCTGTAGTGTCCGACTTCACCAGGGTTGAAGGTACTTAAGGCCTGAAAAGCAGAAGTGTCACCTCCGGTTCAGCCATTACTCTGTTCTCATCTATTTTTTGCGTGAATGACAGAGTGAATGAAAGACTACAGGGGTTTCTGCTGTGTCACTGCTCATTTACCAACAGGAAACAATTTCATCAGTATTTCCGACCAGAGAATTTAGACATGGGTCTTTCCCAGAATGCCGTTCAGAAGATCAGAATGCCGACACAGGGTTTAGCCTAATGACTGAGCTACACGTGCTCTGATTAAGGCTTTACTAATGAAACACATCAGCTTGTCGGACAAAGAAAAATAACAATAGGTAGAACATTTGGTGATTTTGTTTTTTGTTTCCAATATTGAGTGCTCCTACTTTTTCCTTTGTCATTTGACTTTAGGGAGGGGTTTAGGGTGATGACATCATGGCGACCCCAGCCCAATGACACATGGAGAGTCACACCCTTACCTTTGTACAGCATTGTGTTTTACGCTGCCAGATCAGTCTAAAACAGGGGGTGGCCAACGTGGAGAGCTACGGCGTTTGCAGCCTCCACTTATGCACCTGATTACACTAATGAACCAATCAGTAGCCTTCTTAGGCCGCGGCCCATAGGAGAGACAAAAAAATACATCACTTCAGATCTTATGGGGTTTTTTATCATGTCATGTGCAATTATTGTAAATCTCATGGTGACCATTCCAATTGGTACCATTAACCGTTTGTGGTCAGGAACAGAATAAACCTGGCTTCCTTCCTGCTGGCTCAACACTCAACACGCTCTCCCTGGGAAAGAGGAAGGAACCACATCTAACACACACACGAGCGTCCCGTTATCATGCTTTTATTAGCACCTCACAGTTACACTGAGAAGAGAGGGGCCACAGGAAGAATAGATCGTCTGACTGACTGACTGACTGACTGACTCATTAACAAAAGTTCAGAATATAATATAATCATAACAGGTTTGGTCAGTCCTTTATTTACTTCTTTTATAACCCAATGAGGGTCTCTGGACCGAAACACTGGTTCAACTAAAACAGCATTGTCACGGTACTGATGTGGATGTGGTGGTGAAGTCAGGCGCAGGACACAGCGGATAAGTCAAAACCACTTTACTGAAGTATATGAACAATATACAAAAATAAATGGCCTCGAAACAACGTAGGCGAACTGTTACGCGAAATGCGTAAAACACTCAATAAACAAAGTACCGAACCTCACAACAAAACGACAGGCGGACAATAACACACAACTACAAAACATAACACAGGGAAACTTATAGGTGACATAATCAGGACAGAATACGAAACAGGTGCACTAAACTAGACATGACCAAACAAACATCGAAAACATCAAATGGTGGCAGCTGTACTCCGGGGACGACGAACGCCGAAGCCTGCCCGAACAAGGAGGAGGAGCAGCCTCGGCAGTATTCGTGACAAGCATCCTCTAGCAGTAGTGGCTAAGGGCCAGAAGGGGCCAGGGGAATGGGATTCCTTGGTAGAAAGGATGTGCAGTGACATCACCACGACCACAGCCCAGTGACACGATGGAATGTCACAACCTTTGACCGTATTCAGCCATTACAACATCTCGTTACTATGGAGATACTCAAACAGATCTTGTGTTTTCTGATTTTGTGCAATTGTAAAGTAATTTGAGCTTTGAGAGAATGAAAGGTTTTATACAAATAATTTTTAAATGTATTATCACATCATAAAAAATAGGAAATAAATAGATACAAATGCCTTCAAAACACCTTAATGAATAGATAATATCAATGAGTAGAATACATTAATGCCGGAATGAAGTTTAAATAAATAATGAAATAAAGAGAGCTTGAAATACTCAGTCACAGTAGACAGTTAAAGAAAACAGTTCTGATGAGAGGAACATCTGAAGGTTGTAGAGTTTAGGGTGTAGGGTTAAGGGTGTATAGAGTAGGGGTTGACTCTGACCTGTTCCAGTGATTTTAGCTCAGCAGTGAGCCATTTGGCCTGGGTGTTGATGCACTTAATCTGCCCCCCACTGGTGAAACTGAGGAAGTACAGAAAGGTCTAGAATCATGGTCTGATTATAATTGTATCAGTTGGAAACACTTTATGCCTCTCTGTGTGGAGAGAGAGAGAGAGAGAGAGAGAGAGAGAGAGAGAGAGAGAGAGAGAGAGAGAGAGAGAGAGAGAGAGAGAGAGAGAGAGAGAGAGAGAGAGAGAGAGAGAGAGAGAGAGAGAGAGAGAGAGAGAGAGAGAGAGAGAGAAAGAGAGAGAGAGATAGAGAGAGAGAGAGAGGGGGGGAGAATGGGGAGAGAGAAGGGGAGGGGGTAAAAAGGGTGGATGAGAGAGAGGGAGAGAGAAAGATGCTAAAACAAATGTTTTTTGGCTGTTTAGTCTAAGGTATAAATGTGGTAAATGTGAGTATTTGCCTGTGACTGTGACTGTGTCTGTGTGTGTGTGATTTTGTGTGTGTGTGTGTGTGTGTGTGTGTGTGTGTGTGTGTGTGTGTGTGTGTGTGTGTGTGTGTGTGTGTGTGTGTGTGTGTGTGTGTGTGTGTGTGTGTGTGTGTGTGTGTGTGTGTGTTCTTACATGTATGCGTTGAGTTTACACCTCCCTCTGGGTTTCTGAATAAGACAATGTGTGATTGGTTCAGCTGGATGTTTATTGACTGTTTTCAGACAGCAACTCAGAGGTCTCATTTCCTGGGAACGCACTGCAACACACACACACACACACTTTTAACATGCAGTACTTAACACTATCAGCACACACAGAAACATGCAGTACACACTAACAACATACACTGCAACATAACTGTAACATGCACACCCAATCCCAATGGACGTCTATCCACAACCCAAAGCTTAACCCTTAACCATTCGGAATGAGTGCTTAAACGTCATTTTTTAACCCTATCCAAACCTTTACCTTCTAAATTTGACGTTTGGAGCAACTTGAAGTTTATATACCATAAGCACACTCTCACACACACAGACGCAGACACAGACACACACACACAACAACCATACCCGCACAACAACCACACCCACACTCACCTTCCAATGTAGAGGAGAGGATGACTGTGGTCAGCGTCAGTAGACACAGTACATGGCTAACAGAGAAAAACACACACATCTTCAAATGGGTGCTATATCGCTAACACTAGCTACTAAAAACTGCTACGCTGCAAAGTCTGCTTATATAGTTAGAACATTTCGCTAATATTTGCTAATAGATGCTAATAAATGCTCTTGCTGTCTTCTTGTTCTGATGTAGAGACAGGGAGTCTGGGTCCTTTTATCAGAAAACAGGAACTATAGAGGCCAATCATAATCAACTAGGCTTATTACGAATTTGAGTCAATGACACACACATACACCCAAACGCATGCACTCACACACATACATGTACACACAGTGTTATCGGATGGTGGAGCTGGTTAATCTATGGATGTTGTTTGTTGCTTCATGTCTGTATGTTGGGGAAGGACTGCCTGCTCCATGATCTCGCCATCACAGTTGACAACTCCATTGTGTCCTCCTCCCAGAGTGCAAAGTACCTTGGACAACACCATGTCGTTCTCCGCTAACATCAAAGCGGTGACCCGATCCTGCAGGTTCATGCTCTACAACATTCGCAGAGTACGACCCTACTTTACACAGAAAGCGGCACAGGTCCTAATCCAGGAATTATTATTATTATTATTTTTTTGTCATTTAGCAGACGCTCTTATCCAGAGCGACTTACAGGAGCAATTAGGGTTAAGTGCCTTGCTCAAAGGCACATCGACAGATTTTTCACCTAGTCAGCTCGGGGATTAGAACCAGAGACCTTTCGGTTACTGGCACAACGCTCTTAACCACTAAGCTACCTGCCGCCCTACTTGTCATCTCCCGTCTGGATTACTGCAACTCGCTGTTGGCTGGGCTCCCTGCCTGTGCCATTAAACCCCTACAACTTATCCAGAACGCTGCAGCCCATCTGGTGTTCAACCTTCCCAAGTTCTCTCATGTCACCCCGCTCCTCCGCACACTCCACTGGCTTCCAGTTGAGGCTCGCATCTACTACAAGACCATGGTGCTTGCCTACGGAGCTGTGAGGGGAACGGCACCTCCTTACCTTCAGGCTCTGATCAGACCCTACACCCAAATGAGGGCACTACGTTTATCCACCTCTGGCCTGCTAGCCCCCCTACCTCTACGGAAGCACAGTTCCCGCTCAGCCCAGTCAAAGCTATTCTCTGCTCTGGCACCCCAATGGTGGAACAAGCTCCCCCACGACGCCAGGACAGCGGAGTCACTGATCACCTTTCGGAGACACTTGAAACCCTACCTCTTTAAGGAATACCTGGAATAGTATAAAAGTAATCCTTCTACCTTTTGCCCTTAGAACAGCCTCAATTGGTCAAGGCATGGACTCTACTAGGTGTCGAAAGTGTTCTACAGGGATGCTGGCTCATGTTGACTCCAATGCTTCCCACAGTTGTGTCAAGTTGGATGTCATTTGGGTGGTGGACCATTTTTGATACACACAGGAAACTGTTGAGCGTGAAAAACCCAGCAGCATTGTAGTTCTTGACACACTCACACCGGTGCGCCTGGCACCAACTACCATACCCAGTTCAAAGGCATCTAAATCTTTTGTCTTTCCCATTCACCCTTCCGAATGGCACACATACACAATCCATGTCTCAATTGTCTCAAGGCTTAAAAATCCTTCTTTAACCTGTCTCAGTAAGGGATCCTAGCTTTCACCTGGATTCACCTGGTCAGTCTATGTCATGGAAAGAGCAGGTGGTCCTAATGTTTTGTACACTCAGTGTATATATTTATTTTACGGGGGGGGCGGGGGCACGGGGGGACGGTGGGACGGGGGGACGGACAAACTTAGGATACTTTCAAATGACTATAACCAAATCCAAACTGTGTAGAAATGATAATGGTCCTACCTTTATACAGTTCCTTGACTGTGTCCAGCTCGCTAATAATCTCTGAAATTAAAGGTAGACAGTCAGGGTGAAAATTCCAAAAATGATGGATAGCGATAGTGGACAAATTTTTACGCAGAGGAAATACAACACATTTCTATACAACACAACCCTCCGGACCTCAGTGAAGAACGAATGTGGACCCCGGGGCAAATACCCAAATATTTGATTTGATTTTATAGTTGGATAGGCCTATCATATTTGCGTCAAATATGTTTATGGAGTTCTTATTAGGTTGTTAGGCAAGGCTGAGAATCATATGGGTGGAGGTATAGAGAGGGGAATCTCAGTTACTCATCCCTCCCAGTCCCAGCTCACACCCACTCCAACTAATAACCACACAGAGGTCCATATTAGACTGACCACGGGGTTATTCATAGGACTTACCATTATAACAATAGCTCCATATACTCATACTGCTAAACACACACACGCAGGCACACAAACACACACAGACAGTGACAGAGGAAAGCCCCTTTACAATCACAAACACACACAGACAGTGACAGAGGAAAGCCCCTTTACAATCACAAACACACACAGACAGTGACAGAGGAAAGCCCCTTTACAATCACAAACACACACAGACAGTGACAGAGGAAAGCCCCTTTACAATCACAAACACACACAGACAGTGACAGAGGAAAGCCCCTTTACAATCACAAACACACACAGACACAGACACACACACAGGACTGTGGAGTAAGAATGGCCAAATATGGCTATTTTTGTGTCAGTTACAACTAGGCACCCTTTTTTTCCTATGATCAGCGAATATGCTAGTCTACACTATGTAGGTTGTAATGTCCGTCATGCATTCTTGGAAACGTCTCAAAGTTCTATGAGGTTTCTCGCTCAGTATTTATTTACCACCATATGAGCAAATACTAAATTACTGAATTTGCATAAAATATAAATGTGTTAACAGTTACTGATCTGTAGAGAGAAGGTAATTGTATAAGGAGATGATTCAGGAAAGTGTGTGTGTGAAAGATAGAGAGAGAGAGAGAGAGAGAGAGAGAGAGAGAGAGAGAGAGAGAGAGAGAGAGAGAGAGAGAGAGAGAGAGAGAGAGAGAGAGAGAGAGAGAGAGAGAGAGAGAGAGAGAGAGAGAGCATAGCCTTGCTATTGAGAAAGGCCGCCGTAGGCAGACCTGGCTCTCAAGAGAAGACAGGCTATGTGAACACTGCCCACAAAATGAGGTGGAAACTGAGCTGCACTTCCTAACTTCCTGCCAAATGTATGACCATATTAGAGACACATACTTCCCTCAGATTACACAGACCCACAAAGAATTCGAAAACAAATCCAATTTGGATAAACTCCCATATCTATTGGGTGAAATAACACAGTGTGCAATCACAGCAGCAAGATTTTTCACCTGTTGCCACAAGAAAAGGGCAACCAGTGAAGAACAAACACCATTGTAAATATAACCCATATTTATGTTTTTTTTCCCTTTTGCACTTTAACTAATTGCCCATCATTATAAAACTGTACATAGCCATAATATGACATTTGAAATGTCTCTATTCCTTTGAAACTTGTGAGTGTAATGTTTACTGTTTATTTTTGATTGTTTATTTCACTTTTGTTTATTATCTATTTCACTTGCTTTGGCAATGTAAACATATGTTTCCCATGCCAATAAAGCCCTTTGAATTGAATTAAATTGAGAGAGAGCGAGAACACTTAAATTGTATTCTTGATGTTGAAGGGGAAGATGGCGTATGGCGAGATGATGCGAGGCTGAAAGAAGGGCGCGAAATTCAAACCCAAACCGACGTCTGTGAAATACAAGCCGAGTACTTTCTCCTTTCAGTCAAGTACAGGAGCGATAATGACATGTTACGCTCCTGAAAACCCTGAGCAGTCGACGGATAGTGAACTCTCAGAAATTGAACCTGACAGAAGTGAAGAGGAAGAACCTGCGCTGACAGGTGAGGTGAAGGCTTCCGAGCCTCACCCCAATGATCAGGAAAATGCCCAAGATGACTCTGGCCCAATGGGAGTACGATTTGTAGAGAAAGTGGATCCATGCCTTTTGGCCGATCTGTTTGTGGTTTCAGGCTGGGTGAAGAATGAGTTGAGTATTGTCAATTCGGTCAAACTATCCAGAAGTTGACTTGTGATTATTTTTTGTGTGTGTGCTGCCCAGAGGGAGAGGGCGCTACGCATTTCGCGATTCGGGACGAGAGCTGCGTCCTGCTTTGCTCTCCGGAGCAGAGAGCTTGAGTGTTGAGGTGGATTGACTGAAGTTGAGGATCCCCGGTGTCTGTGATGCCCAACATTTGGTGCGATGCAGACCCGGGGGCGAGCGCGAGACTGAGAAGACCCTGTCTGTCCTTCTGAGTTTTGATGCAGAGTGTTTGCCAGATAAAGTCATGATAGGGTAGGCTATATAAGTTATCCTCTGAGAGGTTTTGTTTCGAACCCACTACGGTGTTTCAGGTACCAAGTTTATGGTCATGTTGCAGCAGTATGTAGGAGGGCGATTCCGAGGTGTGAGAAGTGTGCAGGAGAGCATGGGACAAAGGAGTGTGTAGTTACGGTGGAAAAAGTAGAGTGTTTCAATTGTGGGGGTGGCCATGTTGCTGGGGATCAGACATGTCCTGTGCGAGAGAGATAGGTTGAAGTTTCCAGGGTGAGAGCAGTGCAGAAGGTGTCATGCTTAGACAGGGAGGAAAGTAGAGGATGGTGGGCCAAGTCTGAGGGGGCCTGAGAGGATCCCTGTGAGTAGTAGGCCAGTACAGACCTCAACAGTTTGTGCTGTAGTAAGGTTGGCTTCTTCATCATTATTGAAATGGTCATTATTTGTACCGCACAGATGGAAAGGAAATCTTAGAAGATTGAATTGGTAGTAGCAGTAGCAGAGACGTTTTTGGGTGTCAGAGATTTTAGCTTATTTGGTTTTTTGTGTGTCCGAGGAACAAAAAGAGCGTGCTTTGCAACTGAAAAAAATATCGGATTGGAATGTGTTGTGTGTGTGGATCTGCGTAGCAGGGCACCTATCAAGGCGGTTATCTCTGGAGTGGTGCTAGAAGTGAGTGCAAGGGATGTAACTGAAAAAATAGATGCAGTGGTTGGTGCACGCCGACTGACCCATATGGTGGATGGTGTAAAGAAGCCCACTCTATCCATTATTTTGTTATTTGAAGAAGAGTCTCTTCCTTCGTATGTACTGTATATTTGGGTTATGTGAGATACCCTGTAAGAGCCTGCATGCCCAAATCCATGCAGTGTGATAAATGTAAACTATTTGGACGTGTCCAGTGAAAACCTGTCATTCAGGGCAGGTGGGGCAGAGCAAAAATATATATACACTACCAGTCAAAAGTTTGGACACACATACTCATTCAAGGGTTTTTCTTTATTTGTACTATTTTTACATTGTAGAATAATAGTGAGGACATCAAAACTATGAAATAACACATATGGAATCATGTAGTAACCAAAAAAGTGTTAAACAAATCAAAATATATTTGAGATTTGAGATTCTTCAGATTGCCACCCTTTACCTTGATGACAGCTTTGCAAACGCTTGGCATTCTCTCAACCAACTTCATGAGGGAGTCACCAGGAATGCATTTCAATTAACAGGTATGCCTTCTTAAAAGTGAATTTGTGGAATTTCTTTCCTTCTTAATGCATTTGAGCCAGTTGTGTTGTGACAAGGTAGGGGGGGTATACAGAAGATAGCCCTATTTGGTAAAAGACCAAGTCCATATTATGGCAAGAACAGCTAAAATAAGCAAAGAGAAACGACAGTCCATCATTACTTTAAGACATGAAGGTCAGACAAAACATTTCAAGAACTTTTAATGTTTCTTCAAGTGCAGTTGCAAAAACCATCAAGCGCTATGATGAAACTGGCTCTCATGAGGACCGCCACAGGAATGGAAGAGCCAGAGTTACCTCTGCTGCAGAGGATAAGTTCATTAGAGTTACCAGCCTCAGAAATTGCAGCCCAAATAAACGCTTCACAGAGTTCAAGTCACAGACACATCTCAACATCAACTGTTCAGAGAGGACTGTGTAAATCAGGCCTTCATGGTCGAATTGCTGCTAAGAAACCACTACTGAAGGACACCAATAAGAAGAAGAGACCTGCTTGGGCCAAGAAACACAAGCAATGGACATTAGGACAGTGGAAATGTGTCCTTTGGTCTGGAGTCCAAATTTGAGATTTTTGGTTCAATCCGATGTGTCTTTGTGAGACGCGGTGTGAGTGAACGGATGATCTCCGCATGTGTAGTTCCCACCGTAAAGCATGGAGGAGGAGGTGTAATGGTGTAGGGGTGCTTCGCTGGTGACACTATCTGGGATTTATTTAGAATTCAAGGCACACTTAACCAGCACGGCTACCACAGCATTCTGCAGCGATACGCCATCCCATCTGGTTTGGGCTTAGTGGGACTATCATTTATTTTTCAACAGGACAATGACCCAACACACCTCCAGGCTGTGTAAGGGCTATTTGACCAAGAAGGAGAGTGATGGAGTGCTGCATCAGATGACCTGGCCTCCACAATCCACCAACCTCAACCCAATTGAGATGGTTTGGGATGAGTTGGACGGCAGAGTGAAGGAGAAGCAGCCAACAAGTGCTCAGCATATGTGGGAACTCCTTCAAGACTGTTGGAAAAACATTCCAGGTGAAGCTGGTTGAGAGAATACCAAGAGTGTGCAAAGCTGTCATCAAGGCAAAGGGTGGCTATTTGAAGAATCTCAAATCTCAAATATATTTTGATTTGTTTAACACTTTTTTGGCTACTACATGATTCCATATGTGTTATTTCATAGTTTTGACGTCTTCACTATTATTCTACAATGTAGAAAATAGTAAAAATAAAGAAAAACCCTTGAATGAGTAGGTGTCTCCAAACTTTTGACTGGTACTGTACAGTCATGGTCCAAAGTTTTGAGAATGACACAAATACTAATATTCACAAAGTCTGCTGCCTCAGTTTTGATGATGGCAATTTGCATATAGTCCAGAATGTCATGAAGAGTGATCAGATGAATTGCAATTAATTGCAAAGTCCCTCTTTGCCATGAAAATTAACTTAATCCCAAAAAAACATTTCCACTGAATTTCAGCCCTGCCACAAAAGGACCAGCTGACATCATGTCAGTGATTCTCTCGTTAACACAGGTGAGAGTGTTGACGAGGACAAGGCTGGAGATCACTCTGTCATGCTGATTGAGTTAGAATAACAGACTGGAAGCTTTAAAAGGAGGGTGGTGCATGAAAGCATTGTTCTTCCTCTGTTAACCATGGTTACCTGCAAGGAAACACGTGCCATCATCATTGCTTTGCACAAAAAGGGCTTCACAGGCAAGGATATTGCTTCTAGTAAGATTGCACCTAAATCAACCATTTATCGGATCATCAAGAACTTCAAGGAGAGAGGTTCAATTGTTGTGAAGAAGGCATCAGGGCGCCCAAGAAAGTCCAGCAAGCGCCAGGACCGTCTCCTAAGGTTGATTCAGTTGCGGGATCGGGGCACCACCCATGCAGAGCTTGCTCAGGAATGGCAGCAGGCAGATGCGAGTGCATCTGCATGCACAGTGAGGCGAAGACTTTTGGAGGATGGCCTGGTGTCAAGAAGGACAGCAAAGAAGTCACTTCTCTCCAGGAAAAACATCAGGGACAGACTGATATTCTGCAAAAGGTACAGGGATTGGACTGCTGAGGACTGGGGTAAAGTCATTTTCTCTGATGAATCCCCTTTCCGATTGTTTGGGGCATCTGGAAAACACCTTGTCCGGAGAAGACAAGGTGAGCGCTATCATCAGTCCTGTGTCATGCCAACAGTAAAGCATCCTGAGACCATTCATGTGTGGGGTTGCTTCTCAGCCAAGGGAGTGGCCTCACTCACAATTTTGCCTAAGAACACAGCCATGAATAAAGAATGGTACCAACACATCCTCTGAGAGCAACTTCTCCCAACCATCCAAGAACAGTTTAGTGACGACCAATGCCTTTTCCAGCATGATGGAGCACCTTGCCATGAGGCAAAAGTGATAACTAAGTGGCTCGGGGAACAAAACATCGACATTTTGAGTCAAAGCCAGGAAACTCCCCAGACCTTAATCCCATTGAGAACTTGTGGTCGATCCTCAAGAGGCGGGTGGACAAACAAAAACCCACAAATTCAGACAAACTCCAAGCATTGATTATGCAAGAATGGGCTGCCATCAGTCAGGATGTGGCCCAGAAGTTAATTGACAGCATGCCAGGGCGGATTGCAGAGGTCTTGAAAAAGAAGGGTCAACACTCCAAATATTGACTCTTTGCATAAACTTAATGTAATTGTCAATAAAAGCCTTTGACACTTATGGAATGATTGTAATTATACTTCAGTATAACATAGTAACATCTGACAAAACTATTTCATAACACTGAAGCAGCGAACTTTGTGAAGACCAATACTTGTGTCATTCTCAAAACTTTTGACCATGATATGTTGTTGTTTTTTTGCCTGTTTTGCATGTTATTTTGGCATTAATACGTGTCACATATGAGTTTGCAAACAATGTAAAAAATAAATAAATAATTCAGTTAATGAAGCTGCATACAACATGGTCTCTTTTTTGCTTTCTTGAGTAAGGCAACTCCAAAATGCAGGTGTTTCAGCCTAGCTCAGTGCTTTCTGTGGTGGTGGGGCAGCCAGTGGAAAATACGGAGCGTAGGGGCTGGTAATGTTCTCTAGTTGCGCCGTGATTGGCTCAGTGTTCTGTCAGTCATTGGGACACTACGTCACTGCAAAATCTACGGGAAGAGCTAAAAAATTCAAGCCCCTTGGGTGCTGGAATAGAGTTACATTAGAAGTGCCCATCCTAGAAGGCTCAAGGTCATTGGCGACAGATAAAATGGCGTCAAATAACGTTATATCTACCGTAGTTTTGACTGGACTGATCATGGCAACATCATACTTTCAAAATCTTAGCTAGCAAGCTAGCAGTCATCATCATGAATCAAGTCGACAATCTACTGGCAAATCCTTTTCAATCCTTGTCATATAAAGAGACATTTTGAAGAGAAATTATAGATAAAAAGTATCTGTCTCTTTTCCAAGCTTAAAAGGATAAACATTCCACATTGGGCATGCTGTCAATCCAAAATGACTACTGCCGCATTCACAACAACTGGAAACTCGGAACTGGGAAATCTCAGACTTCAGTGAGTTCAACACAACTGGGAACTCTGAAAAAAATGAACTTTGACTGGGAAAATAGGGAATTCCAAGTTGAGAACTCGGGTCTCTTTCTAGAGCTCCGACCTGAAGATCACTGACATCATGATTCAACCTTGTTTTTTTCCGAGCTCCCAATTGTCTTGAAAGCCCCATAAATCCAGAGAATGCCAGACTTTGATGACAAAGTTTGATGACAAAATTTGCCCACGAAGGACTGCCACATCACCTTCCTGTCAAGTGAGCACAGCACAACAAGGTGAGGACAAAAATGTATTGTATGCTGCTGCATAAACTATGTAATATGCCAGGGAGATATGTATACTGTAGGTAAGAAAGTAATACTAAGTGTAGGTTGTGTAGTAAGCTGTTAGCTGTTGGTGGTGCACACATAGCCTATAGCCTGTTTTAGAGAAATGTCATCCTTGAATATTGTAAGTGCTTTCATTGTCTGCTTATATGCCCCCTTTATTTATCCTACGGTTCTGACTTGGTGTACTGGGAGAATACTGTAAGAACGGCCCATGTTCTGAATTCTGTTGCTGTACATTTAAAATGTGCTGAACAAATAGTTTTATTGACTACGTCCATCCTAGCTCGCTCATTAATATCTTAATTGAAATTACGGATTGCCTCTTATCCGCTCGTTGTCCCATTATGCCATAGTTTGTACATCTCAATTGTCAGTAAAAAAACACATTTGTTTAAGCAAGTCAGCCATATCAGCTATGTTTTTTTTAAGGCAGTAAATGAGGCTGAATGAACTGTTTCGTTGCCATACAAGTTTTTTGAGACTCAGGGAGAGACATTACAGCAGAGGCTTTACAAGGAATCCTGTCGAGGAATGTTCAGTCCTCACAGACCCCTGAGCCTGTGTAGGGATGTGATTTGGAGTATGACTGAAGGAGTGGGATGGTTTTTTTTATTTATTTTATTTTTGTCTTGTTTGCGGACCGCCACAATACCAGAGAAGAAGAAGAAAGCAAAGACAGTATAGTATGAAGCTAGGCAGAAACTGCTTCTCCAGTAAAACTCCCAGATCACACTTGTAGGCGATGTCATGGCGATGTTGGCTAGCTAAGCTCATGCGTAGAAACACGTCATCGGGTTCAACGGTCTCTCGCGCCGAACTGCGCATGTGCAAGCCGTCAAATCAAAGGTACTCCTTCAATATAAAGTTGTTTTTGACGAAAATGAAAACGTGTCAGTTTGTCACTTTCACGAGGTTGGAGTAATAAGAAGTTCAACTACTTAAGACATTGTCTTGAATCTAGGTTGCGCCTTTAGATTTCGAGAAAGTGAACAACTAAGGAATACTTTTTAACTTCTCTCATTGACTTCTCAAACCTCGGCCTGGTCTTGTTTGGTCTGTTTCGCAAGCGTTCCCGGAAGTCTCGCGATGTTGCACTTCTGGGTTTAGAAACTCTGTGAAGAAAGTGTCTAGGGTGCCGAAAAACCCAACGAAGAAGAATTGTATTCTCGCGAGATGTGAGAAACAGCGCCCCTCTGTTTGATTGACTGTGGGGAGGAAAAGGGAGGGGAGAATAACCTCCGCGCCTGGCGATAGCAGCAGGCTACACAAACCTGTAACAATCTTACTCCAATAATACACGAGTGTTATTCTTCTTCGAACGCCAACAGAGAACTTTGTCGCACCGACTGCTTTTCTGCTCATACCCAACCGGAGAGGAGGTAAAAACGAGGGACTAATTCCAAAAAGAAGAAAAGCGGCCTATTTTTGTTCCTGATATCCTGGTGCCGCCGGTGCAAGCTCGCGCGGCCGGCGTAAATATACTCCGGCGTTTATTTGACTACTTCAACAAATATTTCCATACTCTCTTTCCATTCTCCACTACCTCTTCCAGTTTGCCCCCTCTTGTTAGTTATCCTGCGCTAACTGGCTTTAGCTCAGTGCGCTAGTGGGGGCCAAGGCGGCCTGTTTTGTTTTCGCAGCGTAGCCGCCATGAACCGCGGACAACAACAGAATCAGCGTGCTGCTTGCTGACTATCACTGCCTACGTGCCACGAATATGCAGGCCAGGAGGAGAGGAGCCGACTTAAGCTAAAAATCTGAGGAAGATGCGATTAAGGAAGGAATGCGGGAGAATAAAATAATACGATTTTACTATTAACGTTAGCAAAGCAGCTCTGTTTGAATTTGGTACGAAGGTGCCTAACAGTGGATAATTGGAGGCCGGAGTTGGAGAAAGAGCGCCACCACACCAGTGACTGTATTGTTGTTGAATTATATCTCAACCAGCGAGTGTTGCTCGGCCAACGGATTGTGTGAAAGACAAGTGAACGGGCTTTGATAAATTAATTTGCTCGAGATTTATTTTTATGTATGCACTTAATGGGATTTACAGTTTTATTTTTATGCCATGATGATCATTTGGGCATATTTCGTGCCGTGGAAAAGAGGAAAACGCTAAAGATGGATTGGTTGTGATTATGAATACAGTAATGTTCTACCCGTACTACCACGAACATAGACTTCATACCTGTGTGTTTGTAACTGTGATTTGCAGCTAACTTACCTGCTAGCTGTATCACACATACATTTACCTATTTGGTGTATAGACTATCTTACCAGCACTATTTTGGCGATAAAGCTAAGTTAGGTTAGCTAGTTAGCACCGTTAGTAGTTAGCTAGCTACATCGCCCATCTATGCCCTCCACACAGCTCCCATCCTCCTTTGGGCAATAATAGAACGGACGGGAAGGGAGTTGCGAGGCGCTTCCCCTTTTAACGGGAGCCACGGGACTTTCGCCGGAGGAACTGTGTGTTTGTTCGTTTGTGTTTTTCTTTTTTTCTCGGACTGGATGTTTCCGTCCCTTGGCTGTTGAGATGAACCCGGTGAATGCCACCACTCTGTACGTGTCTGCGTGTCGTTCTGTGCTGCAGTGCGATCCTCGCGACCCCCGGGCCCTGGCGGAGCTCTACAAGCTGCTCCCCTTCTTCCGCCAGTCGCTGTCCTGCCTCGTGTGTGGTAAGTGCATCGGTATTATTATTATTTTAAGGGAAGCGGTACCCATGTAGTTATCCAGCTAGCTGCTATACCTAACTAGCCTAGCTGTGTCTCCCGCAATGGTACACACAAATGGTACACCAGTCATTGTGACACACCCCCATTCCCATTGGATGTCGGAGCAACTAGTTAGCGGATGGCGTGGATCTGTCTACTTAAACTAACTAGGCTAGCTACTGCGCGTCTCCCTACGATCCATTTCAATGTATTCCATAGCTTCACACTGATCCAGTCTTAGACTGGCTAATTTGACCGGATCGCTTGAATAAAATCAAACTTGCATGAGTTACTGCACTGGTTAGCAACATTTCCCCATTCATCATAGCTAACGTCATAGCATTAACGTTAACCACATCCAGCTAGCTAACCTCCCTGCTCCACCCCATACGTAACTAAATCACTGTCGGACAGGTGCATGTATTTGCACATCCAGAACAGAAGGGAGTGTTTGTCAGATATTTATTAATTCATTCAACGTCCATTGTTCTGTGATGCCCTCGTGACTGTCCGTGGGGGGCATGTTTGTGTTGTGAGATGGTGCGTGCGCAGTCTTTAAAAATGCATTTCGAGCCGAGCCCCTTCCTGAGCAGGAAGAAAGCTGAGCCGAGCAGCCGCCAGAGCTCAGTGAAGAATACTACTGGTTTGTCATCCTGTTCTTTTCTTTTTAGGGAACTGTTGCCTAATCACACATATATCCTTCCCCGTCACTGTTACAAATGATTAATGAGTATAAAAGAGGTTAATTCAATGGGGTGACGTTTTTACTCTGTTTAAAAATAAAGTGAAATATACCTCCAGCCTTCACACACAATGTTTAATTTGACAGATGCATAGTAGTACACGTGCTTTGTTATATGTGGGTAGGCAGTTCCATTTGGCATTTTAATTAATCGTTTTCAATTTCGATTATATGACTGAAGTCGGAACTGCAGCCACTTTAGTGTTTGTGTGACGGGTAGAGCATGCATCCTACATGGTCTATATCTAAGGCGTTTTTGTTGTCGTTTCTAAATGGAACTCCCTTCATCCATCCATCTGCAGCGCGAGCCCGCTCTCTCAGCTGCCATCCCTAACGACGACCGTTGCTAAGGAAGCTGCTCTCAAAGCACAGCGGTCATCAAGCCTTGCAGAGGCAATCAGTGTTGAGCTGCCTCTTTGAATATAACCGTTTATAAACGGTTGAAATAAGCATTTAACATAATATGAACCCTCTTCACTTCCTACCTGGACCATGTTCTACTATTTATATGACAAAGTGGTTTATTTAAAACCAATGTCGTTGACTTAATTGATATGCTGTTGCTTTTGTGTTGTGCTCACTGCATTAGTTGAATATTCAGAGCGGAACAGCAATTGAATGAATCACTTCTATATATATAGCCCACCTCCGTAGTACTCTATCATCAGTCCACCGCTAAGCTTCATGTCATCGACTCGTTATTAATAATAATTATGGCTCCTGTTTGTGATTTATTGTGTTATGTTGTATGGACAATTATAATTCTGCCGTTGGAGTGATTTCTATCTCAGTGGTTCTCACCCAGTTGAATAAAGGATAAATAAATGTTGTTTGTCTTACCATAAATGACTGAAAATGATTCTCTTCTCTCCAGGTAATCTACTGCAGGACCCCATAGCGCCCACTAACTCCCAGTGCCAGCACTATGTGTGTCGGGGCTGTAAGGGCCAGAGGATGCTGCTTAAGCCGTCCTGTTCCTGGTGTAAAGACTACTCCCGCTTCCAGGAGAACAGACAGCTCTCCTTATTGGTCCACTGCTACAGGAAGCTCTGCCTCTACATCGCCCAATCACCTCTCGCCCCGCACATTGCTAGCGCAGCCAGTGATTCGCCCGACCTCCTCGCCATTCTTAATGAGGGCCTGTCATTGGTCGAAAGCGAGCAGGAAGGGGAGGACACTACGGATTTGGCGAGCCAGTCGCCGCCGACGGCCCCCTCAACGTCTGACCTCAGACCTAATGAGGCTCCGCCTGCAGAGGAGAGCCAGGAGGAGGGGCTTAGCCCTGTGGGCGGGGTTAATGGGCTGCATGACTGTAATGGCCTGGCCAATCAGGACGTGCCACCACCTATTACCTTAGCTACAGGGGGAGGTGTTCTGAAGCAGGAGAGCTTGGGGGAGGAGCTACTTGCGTGTGTTGGCGTGGTAGGTAGTGGGGAGGCGGGACTTTGTGACATTGGCACATTTGGGGAGGAGCTTAATAAACATGGCGGAGGTCCGTTGTTGAGCGTGGATGAGGTTCTTAGGACCTTGGAGCCAGAACCCAACCCTGAACCACTTGACCCCCAGTCAGACAATCCCTTTGTACCCCCCCACAACGGATCTTACTGCCCTCCTACCCCTGACTCCCCTTGCCTCACCCCCTCCCTCCCCCCAGAGAACATCCCTAGACTTCCGCTGCCTCCCCGCCAGCCCACCCCTGCTCTCCCCCGCCTACCCCCTCACTGCCACCGCAAGCGTTCACGCTCTGAAAGCGACAGTGAGAAGGTGCAGCCCCTCCCCATCGCCACCATCCTCAGAGGCCCACCCCTGGGTGCCACCAACCCCCCTCACCTCCCAAACCCAGCCGCCACTGTCAAACGGGAGCCCAAACTCCCCTCCGCCATCACCCCGCCTCACCTGGCGCCCGTGCCCAACGGAGGGCCTCCCAAGGTGGGCAAGACAATGCTGGTGTCGTCCAAAGGCCTGAAGAAGAGTCTGGAGCACCACGGGTGCCCTAAGAAGGCCTACACCAAGGCCAGGCAGGGAGTCCCCAAACCCCGCGCCCAGCCCCGTGACCGCCTTCCCCCCCACGGCCATGCTCACCCTCTCTCTCACCCACCCAGCCCATCCAAGCCCCTGTACAAGAAGCCGGTGGAGAAGAAGGGCTGTAAGTGTGGAAGAGCCACTCAGAACCCCTCTGTTCTCACCTGCAGAGGGCAGCGCTGCCCCTGCTACTCCAACCGCAAGGTGAGTTACTATAGATTTACAATGGCTTGGTCTGAGATCAGTGTTCCCCTATCCCCATGTAGTTCACTGATTGTAAATAATATTAATATTCCTCCAAGGCATGTCTGGACTGTATCTGCCGTGGCTGCCAGAACTCCTACATGGCAAACGGGGAGAAGAAGCTGGAGGCGTTTGCGGTTCCAGAGAAGGCTCTAGAACAGACGCGGCTCACGCTCGGCATCAACCTCACCTCCATCACAGCTGCAGCCCTGCGTAGCCCGGCAACCAGCAACACCCAGCACGGCAACCAGCTCATCACCACGGCAACGGGAGCGACGGGGGTGTCCTTCCTGTCCGGGGTAGGGGCAGGACATGAGGACAGGGGGTTTGATGATTCGCTGGACATGAGGTTCGACTGTTGAAGACCCGCCCTCCTTGGATATTATTGACCAGTGGGCTGTGCAGAGGGGCCTGGAGGGGCAGGGTTGAGGATAAGGCAGCTACTGTGACAGGCGGGAGAGGGAGTGTGACTCAAGACACATACACACTCTCCATACAGCGCCTGGGACGTGCTTTTGGTCTTACATACTGATGATAGAGATGGATGGAAGAGGGATATCGTTACTGTATGGTCAGAGATTTTTATTTTGTGAGGGTTAGAAGTTTTGTTTTGTACTATCAGTGATGTGTTGGCCTGCGATGGGCTCATTACTCTGTGTGTCAGAGGGAGGGGTGGTTCAAAGATAATTGAATGTCCCAAATAGCACCCTATACCCTAGATAGTGCACTTCTTTTGGCCAGGGCCTCAGTACACTAGATCGGGGATAGGGTGCCTTTTGACAGGCCTGTTGGCAGGACCCAGCCACAGACCGACATCAGTAGACTGACTGTAATTTATGAACTTTTGTTTTTGTACACAGAACTTATCAAATTCCATTTAAGAGGATGTTTTATGATATATTTTATAAGTTACATTAACAAACATTTGCAGTATTTATTGGATGTCACCTAACCTAGGTAGCGGTGGGCCACACCCACTCCAGCTGTCAGCCTATCAAATCCTGTGTGGGCGGTTCTGTCTAAATGATGTCTCTGTCCTATTAGTGCTAGTTTCTGCTGTCTCCAACTGTCGTTTTGTTTCCCTCGGGCATTAAAAACCTGTATTATACGTGTAACATATTTCCACAAAAAAGAAAATCAAAACCTTAAGTTGTGTTGTCTCTTTTTGACAAACTGAAATCATATCAGACTAAAGTCCAATGAAATAATCATAATTCACATTACGCAAATTACTTCACATGACTTACCATACAAACCACATTCCTACACCCTCGGTGTCCTGTGGAGTCAGCTCACCTGCAGTCTTTAGTATGACCACTTGTAGTCAGTAATATCTGCACTGCCCACAGGTAGGCAGCAGAAGCTCCTAAGCTTGTTACCAGTAGGGGGCATGAGATTCTTGATGTAATGTCTGTTTTGTTGTTATAGACTGGTACTGAATGCTTACTACTATACATGACCACAAGCTATGGTCGCCTATTTTAGTGTCTTTATTGTACACATATTTACATGAGAGCAGTTGGACTCCAGCACTAGTGATTAACATTGACAACATATTTAGTGTGTGTTTGTGTCTCCATGGTAACGTCACTTCCACAGCCACACACAGGATTTACATGAGTCATGATTGAATGGTAAAACAATTCAACCGCCAAAAAAACATCTGCAGACGATTCTCCTCCACTGAAGTGGCTTAACTGGCAACCCTGTCCAGACCTCTGTCTCTGCTTGTCTGTAACTACGGATATATCTATCATTCCATCTTCTGTCTGTCGGTGGGAGAATCAATACATATTTTAGCAAAGTCAACATTACCCGTGTCCTAACACTGGTTCCCATAGTGACGGAGGGTCTGGGCTACACTAGGGCCTCCTGGGTCCTAGCCTGAATCGTTTTAACTGTGAAACAAAGTGAAAAAGTGCTGAATTAAATGTGTGGTTGCAGGCAGTGTTACTCAGGTGAGAGCTTGGGGTTGTGTTAAGAATATGTCATAGTCTACAATCAAACAACATTCAATGTCCATACAGTAATAACACAGAAACACCCCACATTCATTTTTACATTAAAACCATCTCTGAGTTCATATAAACAGGAGAAGAAGACTCGTCCTTTTAGGATGAAAAGAGCATTAAGACGTTCACAATCATCCAGTCAGCACAGACCTTGATGAGCCGTGAGGGAAGGCTGGATCATTGGCACCAGGGTGGAAGATGATTGGATAACCACACAAGCTCCGCTCACACCGCCTCACATGTACAGCACAGTCACAGCTTAAAGCTTTGTACAGCTGTACACACACACACACACACACACAACCACACACAGAGCTCTCAAATGATGTGTCTGTCAGTATTCACACATGGCTCCCAAACAGTGTGTGTCCCAGGTTCCAGCCCTCTTGAGTCACCATGCAGACTAACTCCTGACCTCTAGCTGACCAGGAAAGCCCCGAAGAAGCTGCTCCTCTCATCCATGTCGATGGCTGAGGCGTTGCTAACGGTGACGAGAAGGCGGTCTCCGGCAGCCAATGGGAACAGCCCCCCCTGGTGGGCGGAGTGCAGAGAGAACTGGGAGTCCCGGGACCAGCAGGAAGTCTGGCTTGTCTTCATCAGCAGGATGGGTACTGGGTAGGAGGACACCTGGAGGAGGACACACAGCACCATCACTACAACTACCTTTGATAAACACTCAAGATGTCATATAGCTATCGAAAACGTAAAAACAAACATTCTTATAGGACAACTGTTTGTCCTATTCTTATAGGAAAAATGAGCGTGGTACCGTGAACTCACTTTCTTATAGACATACTGCAGCATGGGTCTCCCCCTCTGCTCCCTCTCCTCTTCCTCCTCCCCCTCCTCTCGGTGGGTATGTCTGAAGTAGGTCTGGGCGTAGATATAGTAGAGTCCTGGGCGAGACATCACCAGCTCCCCGTCAACCAATCGGACGTCCTGAAGGAATGCCAGCCCTTTATGCCCCTCCCACCACGAGATCTTCTGCCCCTGCACACGCCATCCCGGAGAACCTGTGGCCAGACAGGAAGGAGAAAGGCAATAGTAGGCAAGCTCAAGGGTCAGGAGTTAGACAGGGCTAGGTCTTAAGACAGAATACAATATAATCGGTTAAGAATAGAATAGAACAGTCTACAGACACTGAGTATACCAAACATTAGGAACACCTCCCTAATATTGAGTTGCACCCCCTCCCCGGTCAGTCTATGTCATGGAAAGAGCAGGTGTTCTTAATGTTTTGTACACTCAGTGTATATGGCCTCAATCCCCACAATAAATATTATTGAAAGTGTGCTATAAGATGCCATAAATGGAACCACATAACATACTGTATGTCTACAGACTTCAGACTTGGCCTGGGCAATAAATGTAACACTTCACACCGAGCTGTCAGTCTGTCAAGATGGTGAGGAGAGGGTTGGTGTATTCTGCCAGATCTACCACTGGGTTAAGAGCTCATATGGGACACATACTGCTTGCTGCCTGTATTACTAGTTACTGTAGTGATATGTAATCACTTTTAAGCTCTCCTCTCCCCTCTCTCTGAACTATACACAAACACACACACACACACCTGAAGAACACATCACACACAGGTGTGAGCCACATGCCCCCAGAGTCTAACCTGTGTTCATCAAACTCTCAACACCAGTCTTCACAGGGTTATACACGCGCGTGCACACACACACACACACACACAGTGTCTCTGTTGTAGTTGCAGAGTATGAAGGGTGAAAATTGAAACAGGTCTCACCTCCTCCCTCCCTCTCTACTTTGGGAGCCAAGCTGCCAGTGACGTGGGCGGCGACATTCGGGCGAGAAGGCGCCCGGTCCTCCATCACCAGTGAGGGCAACACCCTGGACACCTCACCTGACAGAGAGAGAGCGAGAACATCAATTAGTTGTCCTAGTGTAGTCAAAACATAAATCAGTGATAACAGCATAGAACTTGTAAAATGGACATTCCCATTAAAGGTTACTTATATGTAGTGGTTTACTAGCATCCTGTCCATAGATGGAACTTGTACATCAAGCTGCCTCACGCTACAGAAACAGGAGATAGGCTCCTCACTCCTGCCCTATGAACCGTTCTGGCTCGGACAAGTCTTGCTTACTTACTATGTCAGCTTTACTAATTCAAATCACAGGGTGCCGTTTTGCCCTAGTTCTATAGGTCAAACAGGTAGTTATCTCACCTCTAACTGCTGAGGAGATCTCCCTCTGATATCGCTGAGACAGAGACTGAAGAGAGAGAGACAGAGACATTTTTACATTTACATTTTAGTTATTTAGCAGACGCTCTTATCCAGAGCGACTTACAGTTAGTGAGTGCATACATTTCTCATACTGGCCCCCCGTGGGAATCGAACCCACAACCCTGGCGTCCAAACACCATGCTCTACCAACTGAGCTACACAGGGCCACAGAGACAGAGAGAGAGAGACAAAGAGAGAGACAGAGAGAGAGACAGAGAAAGACAGAGAGAAAGACAGAGAGAGAGAAAGACAGAGAGACAGAGAGAGAGACAGAGAGAAAGAAAGAGAGAGAAAGACAGAGAGAGAGCCAGAGACAGACAGAGAGAGAGAGAGAGAGAGAGAGAAGAGAAAGGCTATTTATTTAACATATTTCAAATAAAAGCCCAAAACATTCTTGCAAAAAATGTGTGTGAGTGTATGTGCGCGTGTGTTTCTGGCCAGGTGAGTACATTCCAGTGCTAATTAAACCACAGTGGATCCCATCCCAGACTGCACTATAAAAACCCCATTGTATGTCTGAAACTCTTCTGAGGCGAGTAAGGTTGCTGATCTTAGGTCAGTTTTGCATTTCCCCCCTAATGGTTAAGGTTAGGATTAAGGGAGGGTAATCTTATCCTAGATCTGTGGATAATGGTAAATTATATAGGGAGCCCCTCCGTCCTACCAGAAGACCTGGGACCCCTGCGAGGCAGATATCTACTCAATGAGGATGTGTGTTACCTTCTCTATGAGGGTGTGTAGTTGCTGTGTGACCTGCCAGCAGGGGTCTCCTCTCCCCTCGGTGGAGGAGCGTACGTATCCCTCTCTGAGGTCGGCCCGTGTCAGACACGACACACTGCTCCTTGCAAACGTCTCCTTCATCTGAACAACACACACATTTAAATTAATACTACACACCTTCGACTGAACAACAAAGTGGATAGGCTAACGTTGTTAGGGATACTTGGGGGACCAGAGTTGAGTTGCATCATAAACAGTTGTTTACTTCACTTACTCTTGCTGTAATGAAACTAATACTGCCATGTTCAAATGGATTGTCTGTCTGTATAAGTCTTTATAACATTTCTCTGTTGCTGTCAGACAGACAGAGAGGGAGAGGGAGAGAGAGCGAGAGACAGACAGACAGAGAGAGAGAGAGAGAGAGAGACAGACGGAGAGTAGAGAGATGGAAGAGAGAGAGAGAGAGAGAGAGAGAGAGAGAGGAGAATGGGAGAGAGAGAGAGGAGAATGGGAGAGAGGGAGAGTATAGGGAAGCAGAGAGGGAGAGTCAGCATTGTTGCTCAATCATTATGGAAATAATCCAGGTTACTAAAGTACACAGCTGCAGGAGAGAACACAAAGAGCCTAACAAAAGTCAAACATTTACAGTTTCATCAGCACTTGAACAAAGCACTTCAGTATGCACTAAACTTTCCCTGCAAAAACAAGGTGAAACAATAAGAAAACAATAAAATTGGATAAAGGGCATATCAACAAAGTTTTCTTGCAGACAGTCTTTTGCACAGGGTCCTTGCTATCTGGGATCATTGGGACGTCCCAACTGATGTTACCCCATTGAAGTTTAACTTTAAAATGGTTAAGGTAAGGGTTAGAGTTATTTAAGGGGTAGGGTAGGGGTTAAGGTTAGGGTTTAGGGTAGGGACGTCCCAAGGATTCCAGATAACACTAACCTTTTGCACAGTTCTCGGCACAGAACTTCCTTATACCCAGTGCACACTACACTACTACAACACATAAACACTCCTTATCTTACAGAATGCACTGGGCGTTCTCTGCACACGTTGGCAATGTTTATCACAATCAACAAACAAGTCAGGGAAATCATTTGCAAAGCAAGAAGTTTTCATGGAAAAGCTTTATTGCAACATAACTACTTTCTCCAACTGTATGCGAACTGGCACCGCACAACACAACGTCGCATAAACACAAGGTAAATAACCCGTATCAAGCCTGGATCAAATATATTTCAAATGCTTTCAACATACATAATTTAGTTTGCCCGAAACAATGGAGCCAATGGAATAGTCACAAAAGTGCAAAGTCCAAGCTCCATCAAGCGACCTTATATACTTAAATAGTACGTGTATTTTTTCTACCCCATATTTCCCCCCGGTTCTTACCGTGTTGAGGACGTTAGTGAAGTATAGCACGGTGACAGTAACGGCCACGGTCTGCAACAGAATCGCAGCGAGCAGCACAACCCCGAGAAATGAGACGCCGCTCGAGCCTCCCGCCATACCGACCACCACCTCGTGCCCTGCTCTACTCGGCTCCGGTTCCAGAACAAAAGCGGAGTAGTGGGGGGAGTGAGTAAGAACAAAAGCGGAGGGGGGGGGGGGGGAAGCCACCGTGAAGAAAAACTTGACGGAGTCTTGGACAAACTTTCGGTTATGGCTAAAAAGAAACCAACACTGAAATGCAATTATTATTACGCTAGGAAGTCCGTCTGCTTCATAGATATAGGCTACCTATCTATGTTCGGCCTACCTACATCTGCCCTTCTTTCTTTGTAGTCATAGGCCAATAGCTATGTGTCAATAAGTTACGTTTTTAATATTCCATTGTTCTATTCTAAAAGAAAAACAGGACTTTTCTCTCTGGGTAATAAATTGATCTTGTTTCTCAGTTCTGTATCTTAAACATCTGGCCTCAACGTGTGCTCGGTGCGCGCATTTTTTGTGTAGTCGGGGCCCCCATTTTTAGGTCTCAACTTACTGTTGAGAGTTAAAATAGTAGAATACACAATGTGCAATTTCAACATTTGGTAGTGCATCAGCAGTTTTTCTATTGTTATGTCAGTCACTCAGTTAGCCCATGTCAGATTTCTATTTTAGATTGCTAGATAAGGTAGTCTAACTATAAACCTACTCAGCACCAATTTACCAACCGGGCATGCAGGGATGTGCCCAGGGGCCCTGACCTCCAGGGGGCCCCCATTGATTTTGTTAGTCACTCTCACACAGATATCATATGAACTTGGCATAAGTCATGTCAAAATGTGAATTGCAGGAAATTATCTTTAAAACTGCTACATTCTCTCTCCGACCCCATGGCAAAATGAGTAGAATTGCATTAAATTCGTTTTAAAAGGTGTGTGGGGGAGGGGGGTGTCTGAGTCTGGGGCCCAAATCTCGCTTAGGGCCCCAAGAAAGCTAGAGGCACTGGTGTGTGTCTGAGTCTGTCTTATCCTGTCCAGCCCTGTCTAGGGGGACATGGGGAGGTCTGGGTCTGAGTCATAGAGTCATCATCATTATCCCTGCTGAGAGTGGCTGGACAGAACTCAGTTTATCTATGATGTTGCATACACACACATACACACTTACACACACAAACACACACACACACCCACACACACACACACACACACACACACACACATACATACCACACACAATGTCCACCCCAAAATCACTTTTATAAAGAAACACAATGAAGAAAAAACGTAACTTCTTGCTCTCTTCCCCTCCCCCTCTTCCCCTCCCTCTTCCCCTCCCTATCTTCCCCTCCCCCTCTTCCCCTCCCTCTTCCCCCTCCCTCCCTCTCTTCCCCTCCCTCTTCCCCTCCCTCTCTTCCCCTCCCTCTCTTCCCCTCCCCCTCTTCCCCTTCCTCTCTTCCCCTCCCTCTCTTCCCCTCCCTCTACCCTCTCCCTCTCTTCCCCCCTCCCTCTTCCCCCTCCCTCTCTTCCTCTCCCTCTCTTCCTCTCCCTCTCTTCCCCTCCCTCTCTTCCTCTCCCTCTCTTCCCCCTCCCTCTTCCCCTCCCTCTCTTCCCCTCCCTCTCTTCCCCTCCCTTTTCCCCTCCCTCTCTTCCCCTCTCTCTTCCCCCTCCCTCTCTTCCTCTCCCTCTCTTCCCCCTCCCTCTTCCCCCTCCCTCTCTTCCCCCTCCCTCTTCCCCTCCCTCTCTTCCCCTCCCCCTCTTCCCCTCCCTCTTCCCCTCCCTATCTTCCCCTCCCCCTCTTCCCCTCCCTCTTCCCCCTCCCTCCCTCTCTTCCCCTCCCTCTTCCGCCTCTCTCTCTTCCCCTCCCTCTCTTCCCCTCCCTCTCTTCCCCTTCCTCTCTTCCCCTCCCTCTCTTCCCCTCCCTCTCTTCCCCCTCCCTCTCTTCCTCTCCCTCTCTTCCTCTCCCTCTCTTCCCCTCCCTCTCTTCCTCTCCCTCTCTTCCCTCTCCCTCTCTTCCCCCCTCCCTCTTCCCCTCCCTCTCTTCCTCTCCCTCTCTTCCTCTCCCTCTCTTCCCCTCCCTCTCTTCCTCTCCCTCTCTTCCCCCTCCCTCTTCCCCCTCCCTCTCTTCCTCTCCCTCTCTTCCTCTCCCTCTCTTCCCCTCCCTCTCTTCCCCTCCCTCTCTTCCTCTCCCTCTCTTCCCCCTCCCTCTCTTCCCCTCCCTTTTCCCCTCCCTCTCTTCCCCTCTCTCTTCCCCCCTCCCTCTCTTCCTCTCCCTCTCTTCCCCCTCCCTCTTCCCCCTCCCCTCTTCCCCTCCCTCTCTTCCCCTCCCTCTCTTCCCCCTCCCTCTTCCCTCTTCCCCCTCCCTCTCTTCCCCTCCCTCTCTTCCCCCTCCCTCTCTTCCTCTCCCTCTCTTCCCCTCCCTCTTCCCCCTCCCTCTTCCCTCTTCCCCCTCCCTCTCTTCCTCTCCCTCTCTTCCCCCCTCCCTCTCTTCCCCTCCCTCTCTTCCCCTCCCTCTTCCCCCTCCCTCTCTTCCCCTCCCTCTCTTCCCCCTCCCTCTCTTCCCCTCCCTCTTCCCCTCCCTCTCTTCCCCCTCCCTCTTCCCTCTTCCTCTCCCTCTCTTCCCCCCTCCCTCTCTTCCCCTCCCTCTTCCCCCCTCCCTCTCTTCCCCTCCCTCTTCCCCCTCCCTCTCTTCCCCTCCCTCTCTTCCCCTCCCTCTTCCCCCCTCTTCCCTCTTCCCCCCTCCCTCTCTTCCTCTCCCTCTCTTCCCCCTCCCTCTCTTCCCCTCCCTCTTCCCCCCTCCCTCTCTTCCCCTCCCTCTTCCCCCTCCCTCTCTTCCCCTCCCTCTCTTCCCCTCCCTCTTCCCCCTCCCTCTTCCCTCTTCCCCCTCCCTCTCTTCCTCTCCCTCTCTTCCTCTCCCTCTCTTCCCCCCTCCCTCTCTTCCCCTCCCTCTTCCCCTCCCTCTCTTCCCCCTCCCTCTTTTCCCCTCCCTCTCTTCCCCTCCCTCTTCCCCCTCCCCCTCTTCCTATCCCTCTCTTCCCCTCCCTCTCTTCCCCCTCCCTCTTCCCCCTCCCTCTCTTCCCCTCCCTCTCTTCCCCTCCCTCTTTTCCCCTCCCTCTCTTCCCCTCCCTCTCTTCCCCTCCCTCTTTTCCCCTCCCTCTCTTCCCCTCCCTCTCTCCCCCCTCCCTATTTTCCCCCTCCCTCTCTTCCCCCTCCCTCTCTTCCCCCTCCCTCTCCACCCTTCCCTATTTTACCCCTCTCCTACTCCACTTTCTTTCGCTCTCCAACTTTTTCCAACTTTCCAACTCTTTCTCCCACAAATACTCTACTCCCCCACTCTCTCTCTCTTTCTCTGTCTCTTTACTAACTTTTTTCTTCTCTCATTCCATCTATCCTACCTCTCTCCATCCATCCATCCATCCATCCATCCATCCCCTCTCTCTCTCTCTCCCCTCCCCCCTCTCTCTCTCTAGACCTTGGTGTTGATATGACCTCCTCAGAACTCTCTCCCAGCTAAACAATTCAGCCAACCACACGGCTCTATAACACACACACACACACACACCCACACACACACACACACACACACACACACAGCTAAACAATACCATCATGACCATGGCAGTTTATCTGGCACATGCACACCACAGGGGGGTGGGAGGCGGGAGACAATATAATGGGCCAATTGAACGATTGGGTAGCAGAGAACTGACCAATGGCCAAAGAGGAAATCGGGGTTTTTCCAGAGTTCTGTTTTTGGCATCGTTTATTTTAGCTGACGCCAGGAAAAGCCCCAACTGAGACACGAATCTGCTCCTAAAGATGATCTACTGACTATGTGACTGTGTGTGTGTGTGTGTGTGTGTGTGTGTGCACTGTAAAAAAAAAAAAATCTATACTGAACAAAAATATAAACGCAACATACAACAATTTCTAAGATTTTACTGGGTTACAGTTCATTTAAGAAAATCAGTCAATTGAAATTGATTTATTAGGCCCTAATTTATGGATTTCACATGACTGGGCAGGGGCGCAGCCATGGGTGGGCCTAGGAGGGCATAGGCCCACCCACTTGGCAGTCAGGCCCACCCACTGGGGAGCCAGGCCCAGCCAATCAGAATGAGTTTTTCCCCACAAAAGGGCTTTATTACAGACAGAAACACTCCTCAGCAACCCACCCCCGCCTCAGATGATCCCGCAGGTGAAGAAGCCGGATGTGGAGGTCCTGGGCTGGCGTGGTTACAAGTGGTCTGCGGTTGTGAGGCCAGTTGGACGTACTGCCAAATTCTCTAAAACGACATTGGAGGCAGCTTATCGTAGTGAAATGAACATTCAATTCTCTGGCAACAGCTCTGGTGGACATTCCTCCAGTCAGCATGTCAATTGCACGCTCCCTCAAAACTTGAGACATCTGTGGCATTGTGTTGTGTGACAAAACTGCACATTTTAAAGTGGCCTTTTATTGTCCCCAGCACAAGGTGCACCTGTGTAATGATCATGCTGTTTAATCAGCTTCTTGATATGCCACACCTTTCAGGTGGATGGATTATTTTGGCAAAGGAGAAATGCTCAGTAATAGAGATGTAAACAAATGTGTGCACAACATTTGAGAGAAATAAGCTTTTTGTGTGTATGGACCAGTTCTGAGAATATTTTTATTTCAGCTCATGAAACATGGGACCAACACTTTACATGTTGTGTTTGTATTTTTTCTCAGTGTAGTTGTTTCATCTCATTATTTGTCACGAGTTCCTCCGAAGCTGCCTCCTCTCCTTGTTCGGGCAGGCTTCGGCGTTCGTCGTCACGACCTTCTAGCCACTGCTGCTTCTCATCTCATCATTCCATTTGTTTTGTCTTGTTTTTTTATACACACCTGGTTCATGTCCCCTCGTCAGTCCCTTTATAACTATTCCCTCTGCCCCCCATGTCTTTGTGTGTGATTGTTTCATGTGGAGGTGTCGATAGCTCGGTGGAGCTTTATGTACTGTATCGGCGGGATATTCACCTGTGTGTTTTGTTTTTCTCCAGTGCGCCGTTATACCGCACTGTAGTTGTTTTACGCATTGCTGCGAACCGCTGTATTTGCCGAATAAACCATTTATTCTGTGATTTACCCTCCTGCATTAACCCTCCTGCGCCTGACTCTGTCCAAATCACCTGCTACAGAATCACACACCCATCAGCATGGGAGTCAGCAGGAGCAGAGAATATGCCTGGAGTCGTTGAGCGGGTCCGGGAGCATTCCAACATGTTAGCCAGCTTGGGCGAAGCAATGGATCGGGTTCTCCATGTGATGAGGTGTGAATGACAGAGTCAGGCGCAGGAGGTGAAAACACCGAAATCCAGAGTTTATTCAGTGTACATGAATAAAGCGCAGCAAGCGTCAAAACGAAACTAGCACAAGGGAAAAATCCACCTTGGCTACATCAATCGAGCTACTCACTCTCACAATGAACAATCACTCACAATGGACAAGGGGGCAGAGGGAACACTTAAACACAGACTAATGAGGGAATGAGTACCAGGTGTGTGTGATTGACAAGACAAGACAAATGGAGTGATGATAAATGGAGAGGTAGTGGCTAGTAAGCCGGTGACAACGAACGTCGAAACCTGCCCGAGCAAGGAGGAGGGGCAGCCCTGGCTGAATTCGTGACAGTATCCCACCCCCTTGACGTGCAGCTCCAGCAGCGCGCCGACACCGGCCTCGAGGACGGCCAGGAGGACGCGGAGCAGGGCGAGTCGGATGGCCACGATGGAAGTCCCTCAACAGAGAGGGATCGAGGATATCCCTCACCGGGACCCAGCACTGTTCCTCCGGACCGTACCCTTCCCACTCCACGAGGTACTGAAGGCCCCCCACCCGGCGCCTCGAATCCAGTATGGAACGGACAGAGTACGCCGGCGCCCCCTCGATGTCCAAAGGAGGTGGAGGGATCTCCCGCACCTCAGACTCCTGGAGCGGACCAGCCACCACCGGCCTGAGGAGAGACACATGAAACGAGGGGTTAATACGGTAATCAGGGGGGAGTAATAATCTATATGTGACCTCGTTGATTCTCCTCAGGACTTTGAACGGCCCTACAAACCGCGGGCTCAGCTTCCAGCAGGGCAGGTGGAGGGGCAGATTCCGGGTCGAGAGCCAGACCCGATCCCCCGGTACAAAGACGGGGGCCTCACTGCGGTGACGGTCAGCGTTTTCCTTCTGACGACGGCCGGGGCGTTGGAGGTGAACATGGGCAGCGTTCCACGTCTCCTCCGCGCGCTGAAACCAGTCATCTACCGCAGGAGCTTCGGTCTGGCTCTGGAGCCACGGTGCCAGAACCGGTTGGTAACCTAAAACACACTGAAATGGCGTTAGGTTCGTAGAGGAGTGGCGGAGAGAGTTCTGGGCATATTCTGCCCATGGCAGGAACACCGACCACTCCCCCGGCCGGTCCTGGCAATAGGACCTCAGGAATCTACCCACATCCTGATTAACCCGTTCCACCTGCCCATTACTCTCAGGGTGGAACCCAGAGGTCAGGCTGACCGAGACTCCCAGACGTTCCATGAACGCCTTCCAGACTTTTGACGTGAACTGGGGACCTCGGTCAGACACTATATCTTCTGGTACCCCGTAGTTCCGGAAGACGTGTGTAAACAGAGCCTCCGCAGTTTGCAGAGCCGTGGGGAGACCGGGCAGAGGAAGGAGGCGGCAGGCTTTCGAAAAGCGGTCCACAACGACCAGGATGGTGGTGTTCCCTTGAGAGAGAGGCAGATCAGTTAAAAAATCAACACTCAAATGAGACCATGGTCGTTGTGGAACTGGTAAAGGTTTTAACTTACTCGCTGGGAGGTGCCTAGGTGCCTTACTCTGGGCACACACTGAGCAGGAGGAAACATACACCCTCACGTCCTTAGCCAAGGTAGGCCACCAGTACTTTTCGTTCAGGCAGCGCACTGTACGACCGATACCTGGGTGACCAGAGGAGGGTGACGTGTGTGCCCAGTAGATCAGACGATCACGGATAAGCGCAGGCATGTACTGCAGCCCAGCTGGACACTGCGGTGGAGATGGATCTGTGCGTAATGTCTGGCAGTATGGGGGTATTGTCTCTGGGCCTCTCCTCTGTATCATACAGCCGGGACAGTGCGTCTGCCTTCACGTTCTTCGTACCCGGAATGTATGACAGTGTGAAATCAAACCGGGTGAAGAATAGGGCCCACCTGGCCTGGCGAGGGTTCAGCCTCCTCGCTGCCCGGATGTACTCCAGGTTACGGTGGTCCGTCCAGACGAGGAACGCACCAGCGGAGCCGGGACGGCCCACCCTTCAACAGAGATGTAATGGAAGCTGCGACCTTGCCAAAGCCCCGGATAAACCTCTGATAATAGTTGGCGAAGCCAAGGAAGCGCTGCACCTCCTTTACTGTGGTTGGAGTCGGCCAATTACGCACAGCTGCAATGCGGTCGCCCTCCATCTCCACACCTGTGGTAGAAATGCGGTATCCGAGGAAGGAGACGGACTGCTGGAAAAACATACACTTTTCTGCCTTAGCATAAAGGTCCACCTTGGCTACATACAAGGAAAGAGTAGCTCAACCGAGCAACTCACTCTCACAATGAACAATCACTCACAAAGGACAAGGGGGCAGAGGGAACACTTATACACAGACTAATGAGGGAATGAGTGTGTGTGATTGACAAGACAAGACAAATGGAGTGATGATAAATGGAGCGGTAGTGGCTAATAAGCCGGTGACGACAAACGCCGAAACCTGCCCGAGCAAGGAGGAGGGGCAGCCTTGGCTGAATTCGTGACACTCCAGGTCGTCCAGCGCCTGGAGAGGAGAGGACCTGACCCTGCGGAACCAGCTGAGCAACCGGATCCAGCCACCCACACCCCAGAGGTATTCACCTGTCTTGACCAAGGGAATACAACGGGACAGCGGCCCGCTGTCAGGGTTTCCTCCTGCAGCTGGACCTCTATTTTACCACCACCAGCCCGGCTCCATCAGATCGGGAGAAGGTGTCCGCCCTCGTCTCCTGCCTCTCGGGGAAAGCCCTGGAGTGGGCCAACGCGTCTCCTCCTTCATTCCAGACCGCGTTGGCCCACTCCAGGGCTTTCCCCGACAACTGGACAACTACGGAGAGTTCGCTCTCCTCTTCCGGGCAGTCTTCGATCATCTCCCCGAAGGTAGAGAGGCGGGCGAGTGTCTGGTCCTTCTGAGGCAGGGGACAAGGACCGCACAAGACTTTGCCCTGGAGTTTAGAACTCTAGTGGCTGGGTCCGGGTGGAACGAGCGGGCCCTCATCGACCACTTCCAATGCAGCCTGCGTGAGGACGTCCGAAGGGAGCTAGCCTGTCGGGATACCACATTGACCTTCAATCAACTGGTGGACATGGCCATCCGGTTGGATAACCTGCTGGCTTCGAGAGGACGTCCTGGAAGGGACCTGCCCGTTTCAACCCGGATCAAGTTTCGATGGAGCTGGGTGGTGCAGCGATCCGGGAGACCGGAGGACGACAGATCCAATGTCCCTCTTATGGCAAGAGGGGACATTCTGCTGCATGATGTCGTCAGAGTTCTTCTGGGTCTGGAGGTGGCAGGCAGGGCACTCTCACGTCACCCCAGGTAGCGCAAACCCACACTCCTTCAGAGCCCTCTGCTACGCATTTCACCATCCACGTCAACTTCCCTGATTACACGGTAGTTCCCCAGTGTAAGGCGCTGGTCGATTCAGGCGCAGCTGGGAACTTTATGGACAGGTCTTCAGTAAATAGTTTATGCCCATCAAAGCACCGTCGTGCGGGGGATTACGCGATAAACCTCAGGTTAGACGCTGTGCCTCCCAGGAGTCATGTATATCCCCTGTCGCAGGCTGAAACGGAGGCTATGGAGACATACGTCTCCGAGTCCCTGCACCAGAGGTTCATACGTCCCTCCACTTCACCCATCTCCTCAAGTTTATTTTTCGTGAAGAAGAAAGACGGGGGTCTGCGCCCTTGCATTGATTACCGTGCACTTAATCAAACTATCATTCGCTGTAGTTACCCTCTACCCCTCATCTCCTCTGTCATCGAATCAATGCATGGGGCGCGCTTCTTCACGAAAATAGATCTCAGGAGTGCGTACAACCTGGTGCATGTCCGGGAAGGGGACGAGTGGAAGACAGCCTTTAGCACAACCACGGGGCATTATGAATAACTGGTGATGCCGTACGGGTTGATGAATGCTCCATCAGTCTTCCAGTCCTTTGTGAACGAGGTGTTTCGGGACATGCTTGGTCGTGGTGTGGTGGTCTACATCGATGACATCCTGATGTATTCCGCTTCACGCGCCAAGCATGTGTCCCTGGTTCGCAGAGTGCTGGGCCGACTGTTGGAGCATGACCTGTATGCCAAGGTAGAAAAGTGTCTGTTCTTCCAACAATCCATCTCCTTCCTCGGATACCACATCACCACCTCAGGTGTGGAGATAGAGGGAGACCGCATTTCAACCGTGCGTAATTGGCCAACTCCCATCACGGGAGGTGCAGCGCTTCATTGGCTTTGCCAATTACTATCGGAGGTTTATCCGGGGCTTTGGCAAGGTCACAGCTCCCATCACCTCTCTGTTGAAGGGTGGGCCGTCCCAGCTCCGCTAGTCTGCTGAGGCTGACAGGGCTTTCAGTAACCTGAGGGCTCTGTTCACCTCAGCCCCGGTACTGGCCCATCCCGATCCATCATTGCCGTTCGTAGTGGAGGTGGATGCGTCCGAGGTAGGGTTAGGCGCTGTCCTATCCCAACGCTCAGGCACGCCACCCAAGCTCCGCCCCTATGACGTTGGTGATCGGAAGCTGTTGGCTGTTGTCAGAGCCCTGACTGCATGGAGGCACTGGCTCTAGGGGGCGAAACACCCTTTCCTCGTCTGGACTGACCACCGTAACTTGGAGTACATCCGGGCAGCGAGGAGGCTGAACCCTCGCCAGGCCAGGTGGGCCTTGTTCTTCACCCGGTTTGATTTCACGCTGTCATATATACCAGGCACAAAGAACGTGAAGGCAGACACACTGTCACGGCTGTACGACACAGAGGAGAGGCCCATAGACAACACCCCCATTCTCCCGGCCTCCTGCCGGTAGTGTGGACGGTGGACGTGAACATAGAGCGGGCGTTACGCATAGAGCCATCTCCACCTCAGTGCCCAGCTGGGCTGCGGTACGTGCCGCCTAGTGTCCGTGATCGTCTTATCTATTGGGCACACACGTCCCCCTCCTCTGGTCACCCACGCGTCGGCCATACAGTGCGCTGTCTGACCGGGAAGTACTGGTGGCCTACCTTGGCTAAGGACGTGAGAGTGTATGTCTTCTCCTGCTCGGTGTGCACCCAGGTTATTATCGATTAACTTTCTCACTGATCTTCCCCTCTCTCAGGGTAACACCACCATCCTGGTCGTTGTGGACCGCTTTTGTAAAGCCTGCCGCCTCCTTCCCCTGCCCGGTCTCCCCACGGCCCTGCAAACTGCGGAAGCCCTGTTTACTCACGTCTGCCGGCACTACTGGGTGCCAGAGGACATAGCGGTGCTGGGTCCCGGTGAAGGATTTCCTCGATCCCTCACTGTTGCAGGATTTCCACCGTCACCATCCGGCTCGACCTGTTCCGCGTCCTCCTGGCCATCCCTGAGGCCGGTGTCAGCGCGCTGCGCGTCAAGGGGGGGGGTACTGTCACGACTTCCTCTGAAGCTGCCTCCTCTCCTTGTTCGGGCAGGCTTCAGCGTTCGTCGTCACCGGCCTTCTAGCCACTGCCGCTCCTCATAATATGCCATTTCGCAGACACTTTTATCCAAAGCGACTTACAGTCATGTGTGCATACATTTTTATGTATGGGTGGTCCCGGGGATCGAACCCACTACCCTGGCGTTACAAGCGCCATGCTCTACCAATTGAGCTACAGAGGACTCATCTCATCATTCCATTTGTTTTGTCTTGTTTTTTATACACAACTGGTTCATGTCCCCTCATAAGTATTCCCTCTGCCCCCCATGTCTTAGTGTGTGATTGTTTCATGTGGAGGTGTCGATAGCTCGGTGGAGCTTTATGTACTGTATCGCCGGGATATTCACCCGTGTGTTTTGTTTTTCTCCAGTGCGCCGTTATACCGCACTGTAGTTGTTTTACGCATTGCTGCGAACCGCTGTATTGGCAGAATAAACCATTTATTCTGTGATTTACACCTCCTGCGCCTGACTCCGTCCAAATCACCTGCTACATTATTATAAAGTAACTGGTTCCACAGCCTTTTTTTGTTTGTTTACTCAACTTTTCGGTCCAAGTGTTGAATGAGCATATGAGAAAAGTTGAGCAAACACATCATTTGAAATTGACTTAATTTTTCTCAAGTTTTGGGCCAACATTTATTTTTAGTTCAGGTAACGTTTGGACCGAAAAGTTGAGTAAACAAAACAATAATTAATAATACAACTAGATTTATGTTACTCTGTATGTTACTCATTGTACGTGGTCCTCTGTAGCTCAATTGGTAGAGCATGGCGCTTGTAACGCCAGGGTAGTGGGTTCGATCCCCGGGACGACCCATACGTGAAAATGTATGCACACATGGCTGTAAGTCGCTTTGGATAAAAGCATCTGCTAAATGGCATATTATATTATATTAATATTATTATTTAACTAGCACCATTGTAGTGGGAGCTGCTAACTCAATGCCTCATTTCACTTCAGGAATCAAGGAGAGCTCTGGGAGAGAGGGGTAGAGAGGGGCGAGCTCTGTGAGATACAATTACATACAATATGTGGGGGATGTCAGAGCGTGTGTGTGTTTGGGTCTGACTCAGTGTCTGAGACCTCAGATACAGACTGTCTTTATGTTGATCCAGACCTTTTACTCAACCGAAGCCCTCGCTCTCTCTACCTCTCTTCCTCCCATTCTCTCCCTCTCCCTCAATCTCCCTCCCTCGGTCTGTCAGGAAGCAGTGAACAATGTAACCTTTACTCAGTGATAACATTCTCCTACCATGCTCTCCCACACTTCTCTTTTCACATTCTCTCCGTTTTCTTTTTCATTCTGTAGGTTTTTCTTTTCTTTTTAAATAATTCGTCCAGCAGCAAGTGATTAACGGGTTACTCCCCGGGGCACAGAGACTGACTCCCGACATGAGGTCAGGGACACACACACACACACATGCACGCACACACACTACACACTCAGATGTGTTGAGAGAGCATGTACCTCCTCATCCTCTACTGTCATGTGATGGGTCTGGTTACTCTGTTCCTCTTCAGGTCCTGAGAAAGAAAAGAGAGGTAGAAAGAGGAAGAGAGAGTGTGAGAGAGAGAAAATGAGAACAGGTTCCCCAAGTCTCAACCTGAGAGACCATCTCCTGCCTAAAGGCTTCCGCTACGATTCAACACACACACTCACATAGCTGACATGTCTGAGTGTGTGTGTGTGTGTGTGTGTGATTTTACCCTCTAGCAATAAAGAGGTGCGTCACTCTCAGTTCAGCTACAAACACCCTGGAGGTTCAAACTGCGTTCTTTAAAACTGAACACCCCACATGCACTTACGTGCGCACACACACACACACACACATTTTTCCTTTAAACAGGAAGAACACTTTTCACCTGGAAATACAGAACTAATACTAAGACGAAGGCCTATCTGAACCAACACAGACTACTGAAAGAGAAAAATGTGAAACAAGTACAGACACAGTCAGGCTCAATAACAGATAAATATATATTTTATAGTCAGGCTCAACAGATAAATATATATTGTATAGTCAGGCTCAATAACAGATACATATATATTTGATGTACATATATTCATAAGTTGACCTTCTCCTCAGTGATATTATGACTTTTGTGAGGTGAAAATCAAACTGAGGCCTTTGTTCCCTACAAGTTTAGTCTGTCGATTTTTTGGAAGGGTTTTATAATCCGTTGCAGAGCGCAACAGTGCTACCCTCTGTCTAAAAGTCGGTTAAGATTGTGTCTAATGGAGACATACAGTGCCTTCAGAAAGTATTCATACCCCTTGACTTATTCCACATTTTGTTGTGTTACAGCCTGAATTCAAAATGGATTAAAGAAATTTTTGCAAATTTCTTGAAAATGAAATACAGAAATCTCTCATTTACATAAGTATTCACACCCCTGAGTCAATACCTTGTAGAAGCACCTTTGGTGGTGATTACAGTTGTGAGTCTTTTTGGGTAAGTCTCTAAGAGCTTTGTACACCTAGATTGTACAATATTTGCCCATTATTTTTTTTTTAATTCTTCCAACAACCATTTTCAAGTCTTGCCATAGATTTTCAAGCAGATTTAAGCCGAAATTTAACTAGGCCACTCAGGAACATTCAATGTCATCTTGGCAGCCAACTCCAGTGTAGACCTGGCCTTGTGTTTTATTGTCCTGCTGAAAGGTTAATTAATCTCCCAGGGTCTGTTGGAAAGCAGACTGAACCAGGTTTTCCTCTAGGATTTTGCCTGTGCTTATAGCTGTATTCAGTTTATTTTTATTTTGTTTATTTTTATTTAAAAAATCTCCCTTGCCGATGACAAGCATACCCATAACATGATGCAGCCAATACCATGCTTGAAAATATGAAGAGTGGTATTCAGTGAGGTGTTGTGTTGGATTTGCCCCAAACAAAACGCTTTGTATTCAGGACAAAAGCTTATTTTCTTTGCCACATTATTTGCAGTATTACTTAAGTGTCTTGTTAAAAACAGGATGCGAGTTTTTGAATATTTTTATTCTGTACAGGCTTCCTTCTTTTCACTCTGTAATTTAGGTTAGTATTGTGGAGTAACTACAATGTTGTTGATCCATCCTCAGTTTTCTCATATCACAACCATTCAACTATGTAACTGTTTTCAACATTGGCCTCATGGTGAAATCCCTAAGCAGTTTCTTTGCTCTCCGGCAACTGAGTTAGGAAGGATGTGTTAGGCCTACTGCTGCTAGGTAGCTCTCTCTCTGCTCTCCCCCTCCCCTCTGTCTGTTCTTGATTGCAGGAGTGAAGTCTGGTGTGCGGGAGTCAGGGTTCCAGCTGCAGCTCATTCACCATAATCACCTCAGCCTTAAAGACCCGGTCAAACTTGCCACTCATCGTCAGATCATAGTCAAGACGACCATGTTAGTCTCGCTGCTGACTCAACCTGCTTGTTTTCGCTCTTTGTGTTTTTGGCCTGTTCTATTTACTTTTCTCCTGTGCCACAGATTATTGGAACCTGACTCCTGCCTCCGCTTCACTCCTGCCACCACCATCCTGCTTTCCACTACTGGACCTCCCTTTTGGACTCACCACGGACACTAGGACGTTACGGTACCACTCCTGCTCAGAACCTGGATCTGTTACCCTCCCTGTAGACCTGGACTTGCTCTTCCCCTATTTTTGGAAACCTGGACAATTGAACTTTGTAAATAAACCTGTTAAACCTTCTCTGGCTCGGTGTAGTTGTCTGCATTTGGGTTCATATCCAGTTAAATCGTGACAGTATGATCTGACCAACATGAACCCAGCAGACAGTAGCTCGGATACCACCCCAGAGTGCACTCAAATTCGGACTGCCATAGCCAATCAGGGCATTTTACTTGGCCAACATGATACTTTGTTTAAGACTATTTCTGAGAACAGTCAGGTGCTGCTTAATCAGGTTCAATTACTCACCAATCAAGTGTCTGCCCTTACTACCCAAGTTAATAATGCACCCCTCGTTCATGGCATACAAACTGCTCCTTCTCCTGCTCCGCTATGACGGGAACATGGGAACCTGTGGTGATTTTTTGACTCAATGCTCGTTGTTGTTTGAACAACAGCCCCTCACCTACGCCTCAGAAAGAGCCCGTATTGCCTACCTTATCAACTCTACTAGCAGTTCCGCTCGTTCCTGGGGATCCGCGGTCTGGGAGAGTCAGTCGGACATTTGCAACGCTTACGTTGCCTTCACCACTGAGATGAGGAAGGTTTTCGACCACCCCGTACGGGGCAAGGAGGCTGCTAAACGTTTGTTTTCTCTTCGGCAGGGGTCTCGCAGTGTGTCGGAGATGGCAGTGGAGTTTCGGACTTTAGCGGCAGTGAGTGGTTGGAATGACGAGGCATTACAAGGAGTGTTCATTAATGCTTTGTCTGAGACTTTGAAAGATGAATTGGTGTCATATGATGAATCGCCTACGCTGGATAATCTTATTTCACTCACCATCAGGTTGGATAATCGGATTCGGGAGCGCAGCCGGGAGAGGAGTGGTAGTTCCAAGCAACCTGTCTGTCGTCAACCAACTCCTCCCCGCCTCTTCCCTACGGAGAAGGCCGAGTCTTCCCGAGTCGATACTAGGAGCACTGAACCCGAAGCCATGGAGGTGGGTGCGTACGGTTGTCCTCAGAGGAGCGTGCACGTCGTATTCAGGCTCGGGTCTGCCTGTATTGTGGAGAAGCTGGTCATTTCGTTCCTTCCTGCCCAGTTCGTCCGGGAAAAGGGCCAGCTCCTCATTAATGGGAGAAGTTTTGGTGAGCCGAGCAGCGGATTCTTCCTCTTCTCCCCGCATTCTGCTCCAGGCATCCCTCCAGTGGCAGTCCCAGAATTTCCCTGTTAGTGCGCTGGTTGACTCTGGTGCCGATGAAAGCTTTTTGGATCGAGAGTTGGCTCAACAAATGGATTTAGAGACTGTACCTATGGACCGTCCGCTTCAGGCTAAGGGTCTAAATGGACAATTGTTGACCCGTATTACTCATCAGACTGTGCCTGTTTGTCTCAGAGTGTCGGGTAATCATCAGGAGAACATTCAATTTCACATAATTGACTGCCCACAGACCCCCCTGGTCCTTGGTATCCCCTGGCTCATAAGACACAATCCACACATTGATTGGGTGACAGGTAGAATTGTTTCATGGAGCACATTTTGTCATGTGAACTGTCTGTGTTCTGCTCAGACCCCTGCCAGCACTGTGCCTCAACCTCCACTGGAGTCCATGGATCTCTCTGCTGTCCCTGACGTGTATCATGACCTGGCATCCGTTTTCTGCAAACACAGAGCTACTTCTCTTCCTCCTCACCGGCCTTACGACTGCGCCATTGACCTCCAGCCAGGAGCCCCTCTCCCTAATAGTCGCCTGTACAATCTCTCCCGCCCGGAGACGGAGGCTATGGAGAACTACATTCGGGACTCCTTGGCGGCAGGTATTATTCGTCCTTCCTCGTCACCTGTAGGAGCGGGATTCTTTTTTGTTGGAAAGAAGGATAAGACCCTCAGACCCTGTATTGATTTCCGTGGACTTAACAACATCACCATTAAGAACAAATATTCTCTGCCTTTAATTAATTCTGCTTTTCCCCTCCTTCATGGTGCAACTATCTTTACCAAACTGGATCTATGAAATGCGTATCACCTGGTGCGCATTCGTAAAGGTGATGAATGGAAGACTGCCTTCAACACACCCTTGGGACATTTTGAGTATCTGGTTATGCCTTTTGGGTTGTCTTATGCCCCTGCTGTTTTTCAGGCACTAGTGAATGATGTCCTTCGGGACATGTTGAATCATTTTGTTTTTGTCTATCTGGATGATATCCTGATTTTCTCTGAGTCCTCCCAGGAACATGAACTGCATGTGCGCCAGGTGTTGCAAAGGTTGTTGGAGAACAAGCTATTTGTGAAGATGGAGAAATGTGAATTTCATGTGTCTGAGACCTCTTTTTTGGGTTACATAATAGCTCAGGGGGAGTTGCGGATGGACCCAGCTAAGATCTCTGCTGTCACGGACTGGCCAGCCCCCTCCACCCGCAAACAACTTAAACGATTCCTGGGGTTTGCGAACTTCTACAGGAGGTTCATCAAGGACTACAGCCGCATTGCGGCGCCACTCACCGCTCTCACCTCCATCTTACTACCGTTCGCTTGGAATGAAGGGGCCGAATCAGCGTTCGAAGAGCTGAAACATCGTTTCGCCTCGGCTCCCATTCTGATGCAGCCGGACCCCGACCGCCAGTTTGTCGTGGAGGTGGATGCATCCGACACTGGGGTAGGTGCGGTGTTGTCACAACGTTCACCTGAAGATAACAAACTGCATCCCTGTGCTTTTCTTTCACGGAAACTTTCTCAGGCAGAGAGGAATTATGATGTTGGCAATCGTGAACTGCTCGCCGTTAAGCTGGCTCTCGAGGAGTGGCGGCATTGGTTGGAGGGGGCGGAACAACCCTTCATCGTTTGGACGGATCATAAAAATCTGGCATACATCCAGTCAGCGAAGCAGCTCAATCCCCGTCAAGCCAGGTCGGCACTATTTTTTGATAGATTCAATTTTTCTCTGTCTTACCGTCCTGGGTCACGCAACGTCAAGCCTGACGCCCTGTCTCGTGTTCATTCTGCTGTTGATACTGGTAGTAACCCTGAACCCATCTTGCCTCCTACCTGCAGTATTGCGGCCATTACATGTGACATCGAAGGGATTGTTAGACAGGCTCAACATCTACAAGCTGACCCTGGGAGCGGTCCTCCTAACCGGTTGTTTGTCCCTGAGTCTGTTCGCTCCCAGGTACTTCAGTGGGCTCACTCGTCTCCCCTTACCTGTCACCCTGGAGTTACTCGGACCCTTGACTTTGTGCGACGGAAGTTCTGGTGGCCCAGGATGGAGGCGGACACTCGAGCCTTCATTGCTGCTTGTACGGTATGTGCACGAAGTAAGAACTCCACCCAGGCCAGCGCTGGTCATCTACGACCTCTGCCAATACCCAGCCGGCCCTGGTCCCACATTGCATTGGATTTTGTCACTGGACTTCCCCCCTCGTCTGGAAAGACTGTCATTCTGACTGTGATTGATCGTTTTTCTAAGTTTGCTCATTTTTTGGCCCTACCTAAACTGCCCACTGCCAGAGAAACGGCTGATATTTTGGTTGAACATGTGTTCCGCTCTCATGGTCTACCCACTGATATTGTCTCTGACAGGGGTCCCCAGTTTGTCTCCCAGGTATGGAAAGCTTTCTGTAAAGCTTTGGGCATCACATCCAGCCTGTCCTCTGGATATCACCCCCAGACCAACGGTCAAGCCGAGAGAGCGAACCAGGAGATGGAGACCGCTCTCCGCTGTGTCACAGGGTCTAACCCTGGGTCATGGAGCTCCATGCTCCCCTGGGTGGAATATGCTCATAACACCTTGACTAACGCTTCCTCTGGTTTGTCTCCCTTTCTGTGTGCTCTGGGTTATCAACCTCCCCTGTTCCCTTCTCAAGAGAGGGAACTGGCGGTACCCTCGGTGCAGTCCCACATGCGCCGCTGCTTCAAGGTCTGGAGGAAGACCAGGGTAGCTCTGTCCCGAGCTTCGTCGTACATGCAGAGGCAAGCCAACCGTCACCGGTCCCAGGCTCCCGGTTACTCTCCTGGTCAAGAGGTATGGCTTAAGTCACGTGATCTTCCATTGAAAGTGGAATCTAAGAAGATGGCGCCGCGTTTTATAGGACCGTTCAAGATACTGTCTATTGTTAACCCCTGCGCGGTTAAACTACAGCTTCCTGCCTCCCTACGGGTTCATTCCACTTTTCATGTTTCCCAGATTAAGCCTGTGTCGGTTAGCCCTCTGTGGCCGCCCTTTCGTCCCCCTCCTCCACCCAGGATCGTGGGTGGGGGTCCTGTCTACACTGTCCGGCGACTTCTGGATGTTCGCCGCCGGGGTCGTGGTTTCCAGTACCAGGTGGATTGGGAGGGTCATGGTCCTGAGGAACGTTCCTGGGTTCCCAGGAGCTTCATTGTGGATCCTGCTCTGGTCCGTGATTTTCATACGTTACATCCTGATAAACCCTGTCGGCCGCCGGGTGGCGTCCGTAGAGGGGGGGGGAACTGTTAGGCCTACTGCTGCTAGGTAGCTCTCTCTCTGCTCTCCCCCTCCCCTCTGTCTGTTCTTGATTGCAGGAGTGAAGTCTGGTGTGCGGGAGTCAGGGTTCCAGCTGCAGCTCATTCACCATAATCACCTCAGCCTTAAAGACCCGGTCAAACTTGCCACTCATCGTCAGATCATAGTCAAGATGACCATGTTAGTCTCGCTGCTGACTCAACCTGCTTGTTTTCGCTCTTTGTGTTTTTGGCCTGTTCTATTTACTTTTCTCCTGTGCCACAGATTATTGGAACCTGACTCCTGCCTCCGCTTCACTCCTGCCACCACCATCCTGCTTTCCACTACCGGACCTCCCTTTTGGACTCACCACGGACACTAGGACGTTACGGTACCACTCCTGCTCAGAACCTGGATCTGTTACCCTCCCTGTAGACCTGGACTTGCTCTTCCCCTATTTTTGGAAACCTGGACAATTGAACTTTGTAAATAAACCTGTTAAACCTTCTCTGGCTCGGTGTAGTTGTCTGCATTTGGGTTCATATCCAGTTAAATCGTGACAGGATGCCTGTAGCTTTGTAGTAACTGGGTGTATTGATACACCATCCAAAGCCTAATTAATAACTTCACCATGCTCAACGGGATATTCAATGTCTGCTTTTTTTTTTTTTTTACATATCTACCAATCGGTGCCCTTCTGTGGCTCTGGTAGTCACCTGGAATGCATTTCAATTAACAGGTGTGCCTTGTTAAAAGTTAATTTGTGGAATTTGCCAAGTCTTTGTGAGACGCGGTGTGGGTGAATGGATGATCTCTGCATGTGTAGTTCCCACCGTAAAGCATGGAGGAGGAGGTGTTATGGTGTGGAGGTGCTTTGCTGGTGACACTGTCTGTGATTTATTTAGAATTCAAGGCACACTTAACCAGCATGGCTACCACAGCATTCTGCAGCGATACACCATCCCATCTGGTTTGGGCTTAGTGGGATTTATAATTTGTCTTTCAACAGGACAATGACCCAAAACTCACCTCCAGGCTGTGTAAGGGCTATTTGCCAAAAAGGAGAGTGATGGAGTGCTGCATCACATGACCTAGCCTCCACAATCCCCCGACCTCAACCCAATTGAGATGGTTTGGGATGAGTCGGACCGCAGACTGAAGGAAAAGCAGCCAACAAGTGCTCAGCATATGTGGGAACTCCTTCAAGACTGTTGGAAAAGCATTCCAGGTGAAGCTGGTTGAGAGAATGCCAAGAGTGTGCAAAGCTGTCATCAAGGCAAAGGGTGGCTATTTGAAGAATCTCAAATATAAAATATATTTTGATTTGTTTAACACTTTCTTTTGGTTACTACATGATTCCATATGTGTTATTTCATAGTTTTGATGTCTTCACTATTATTCTACAATGTAGAAAATATAAAAAATAAAGAAAAACCCTTGAATGAGTAGGTGTGTCCAAACTTTTGACTGGTACTGTATATCCATGCACATACATTCATACATATACTGCCTTGCAAAAGTATTCATCCCCCTTGGCGTTTTTCCTATTTTGTTGCATTACAACCTGTAATTTAAATTGATTTTTATTTGGATTTCATGTAATGGACATACACAAAATAGTCCAAATTGGTGAAGTGAAATGAAAAAAATGACTTGTTTCAAAAAATTCAAAAAAAATAAATAACGGAAAAGTGGTGCGTGCATATGTATTCAGCCCCTTTGCTATGAAGCCCCTGAATAAGATCTTGTGCAACCAATTACCTTCAGAAGTCACATAATTAGTAAAATAAAGTCCAACTGTGTGCAATCTACTTATCACATGATCTGTCACATGATCTCAGTATATATACACACCTGTTCTGAAAGGCCCCAGAGTCTGCAACACCAGTAAGCAAGGGGCACCACCAAGCAAGCGGCACCATGAAGACCAAGGAGCTCTCCAAACAGGGTCAGGGACAAAGTGGTGGAGAAGTACAGATCAGGGTTGGGTTATAAAAAAATATCTGAAACATTGAACATCCCACAGAGCACCATTAAATCCATTATTAAAAAATGGAAAGAATATGGCACCACAACAAACCTGCCAAGAGAGGGCTGCCCACCAAAACTCACGGACCAGGCAAGGAGGGCATTAATCAGAGGCAACAAAGAGACCAAAGATAACCCTGAAGGAGCTGCAAAGCTCCATAGCGGAGATTGGAGTATCTGTCCATAGGACCACTTTAAGCAGTACACTCCACAGAGCTGGGCTTTACGGAAGAGTGGCCAGAAAAAAGCCATTGCTTAAAGAAAAAAAATAAGCAAACACGTTTGGGTTTCACCAAAAGGCATGTGGGAGACTCCACAAACATATGAAAGAAGGTACTCTGGTCAGATGAGACTACAATTGAGCTTTTTGGCCATCAAGGAAAACGCTATGTCTGGCGCAAACCCAACACCTCTCATCACCCCGAGAACACCATCCCCACAGTGAAGCATGGTGGTGGCAGCGTCATGCTGTGGAGATGTTTTACATCGGCAGGGACTGGGAAACTGGTCAGAATTGAAGGAATGATGGATGGCGCTAAATACAGGGAAATTCTTGAGGGAAACCTGTTTCAGTCTTCCAGAGATTTGAGACTGGGACGGAGGTTCACCTTCCAGCAGGACAATGACCCTAAGCATACTGCTAAAACAACACTCGAGTGGTTTAAGGGGAAACATATAAATGTCTTGGAATGGCCTAGTCAAAGCCCAGACCTCAATCCAATTGAGAATCTGTGGTATGACTTCAAGATTGCTGTACACCAGCAGAACCCATCCAACTTGAAGGAGCTGGAGCAGTTTTGCCTTGAAGAATGGGCAAAACCCCAGTGGCTAGATGTGCCAAGCTTATCGAGACACTGTCGATGTGCCCTTGAGCAAGGCACTTAACCCTAATTGCTCCTGTAAGTCGCTCTTGATAAGAGCGTCTGCTAAATGACCAATTTATTTATTTATTATATACCCCAAGAGACTTGGCTCTACAAAGTATTGACTTTGGGGGGGTGAATAGTTAAGTTTTCCGTTTTTTTGTCTTATTTCTTGTTTGTTTCACACAAAAAAGTATTTTGCATCTTCAAAGTGGTAGCATGTTGTGTAAATCAAATGATACAAACCCCCAAAAAATCCATTTTAATTCCAGGTTGTAAGGCAACAAAATTGGAAAAATGCCAAGGGGCGGGGGTGAATACTTTCGCAAGCCACTGTACATATAAATACATACATATACACATACATACATACATACATACATACATACATACATACATACATACATACATACATACAGTGAGGGAAAAAAGTATTTGATCCCCTGCTGATTTTGTATGTTTGCCCAGTGACAAAGACATGATCAGTTTATAATTTTAATGGTAGGTTTATTTGAACAGTGAGAGACAGAATAACAACAACAAAATCCAGAAAAATGCATGTCAAAAATTTTATGAATTGATTTGCATTTTAATGAGGGAAATAAGTATTTGACCCCTCTGCAAAACATGACTTAGTACTTGGTGGCAAAACATTTGTTGGCAATCACAGAGGTCAGACGTTTCTTGTAGTTGGCCACCAGGTTTGCACACATCTCAGGAGGGATTTTGTTCCACTCCTCTTTGCAGATCTTCTCCAAGTCATTAAGGTTTCGAGGCTGACGTTTGGCAACTCGAACCTTCAGCTCCCTCCACAGATTTTCTATGGGATTAAGGTCTGGAGACTGGCTAGGCCACTCCAGGACCTTACTGTGCTTCTTCTTGAGCCACTCCTTTGTTGCCTTGGCCGTGTGTTTTGGGTCATTGTCATGCTGGAATACCCATCCACGACCCATTTTCAATGCCCTGGCTGAGGGAAGGAGGTTCTCACCCAAGATTTGACGGTACATGGCCCCGTCCATCGTCCCTTTGATGCGGTGAAGTTGTCCTGTTCCCTTAGCAGAAAAACACACCCAAAGCATAATGTTTCCACCTCAATGTTTGACGGTGGGGATGGTGTTCTTGGGGTCATTGGCAGCATTCCTCCTCCTCCAAACACGGCGAGTTGAGTTGATGCCAAAGAGCTCGATTTTGGTCTCATCTGACCACAACACTTTCACCCAGTTCTCCTCTGAATCATTCAGATGTTCATTGGCAAACTTCAGACGGGCCTGTATATGTGCTTTCTTGAGCAGGGGGACCTTGCGGTTGCTGCAGGATTTCAGTCCTTCACGGCGTAGTGTGTTACCAATTGTTTTCTTGGTGACTATGGTCCCAGCTGCCTTGAGATCATTGACAAGATCCTCCTGTGTAGTTCTGGGCTGATTCCTCACCGTTCTCATTATCATTGCAACTCCACGAGGTGAGATCTTGCATGGAGCCCCAGGCCGAGGGAGATTGACAGTTATTTTGTGTTTCTTCCATTTGCGAATAATCGCACAAACTGTTGTCACCTTCTCACCAAACTGCTTGGCGATGGTCTTGTAGCCCATTCCAGCCTTGTGTAGGTCTACAATCTTGTCCCTGACATCCTTGGAGAGCTCTTTGGTCTTGGCCATGGTGGAGAGTTTGGAATCTGATTGATTGATTGCTTCTGTGGACAGGTGTCTTTTATACTGTGTGATGTCACGAGAGGCTGTGTCCTGGAGGGACGTTACATCCCCCTGAGGTGGCTGCAAACCCAGACAGCTATGGCTCCATCTGCTGGTATGGTCGGGAACTCCACCCCTCTATGGCCAATCTTCCCACGCAGCTGAAACAAATGAGGAGCTGATGAGCGGAAGGTTTGTTGAAGGGAAGAGACACGGTCTCAAACCTGGGCTCTCTGGAGGACAAGAGTGCTGCACGTCCACTTCCATGAGGAATATAAGGATTTGGAGATACTTACCTTTGGGAAATACTCACCTTTGGATATATGCACCTGTGGAAATACGTGTGGGACATTTGGAAGGACGTTTTGCTGGGTTGGCCACTAGCTGCAACGTGGAATACAGTAAGACTGGGGAAAAGTTATTTGAGCGAGGGAGAGTTATGATTTTGGATGTGGAAGAGACATCCCTGAACTGTTAACCCTTAAAGAGCCACCAGAGAACAGAATTGTGTTATACTTTCGTTAGTTTCCCAAGACCTTTAATAAAATCCTTGTTTTGGTTGAACCTGGTCTCCTTGCACTACTTGAGCAATCCCGCTGAAAGCTGTGTAGCCTCTCGTGACATCACAGATGGTGGAGAATACGGGCACGCTCAAGCGTTAATAGTGCATGTCAGAGGAGGATACCGAAGGTTTGATCACCCAGTTTTCCAAGTTGGCCGTAGGCTCCCCGCCCGACTGAAATGGAGGACATATTGAAAGCCCTTGTTGCTGGCCAGCAAGCCCAGATGCAAGCAAACGTGGCTCTCTTGGAGGAGCAAAAGAAAGCCAACCTTCTGAAGGCAGAGGAATTGCAGTTGCAGAGACAGAGGGTGGTCCAAAATACCCGCCCAATAAAGGCAAGTGACTTTATATCTAAGATGGGAGCTACCGATGACATTGAGGCATACCTGCATGCATTTGAGGCCACGGCCACTAGGGAAGCCTGGCCCAAGCAACAGTGGGTTGGTCTGTTAGCCCCCTTCCTAACCGGGGAAGCGCTGAATGCTGTCCGGGACCTGGGCCCTGACCAGGTTACTGACTATGATGCCCTGAAGTCTGAGATCCTCAGCAGATATGGACTCACAAGGTTTGGTATGGCCCAGCGCTTTCACAGCTGGACCTTCCAACCAGACCAACCTCCTCGGGCGCAGATGCATGAACTTGTCCGAATCGCAAGGAAATGGCTTGATCCGCAGAGGAATACAGCAGCGGCGGTGGTGGAGGCCGTTGTGGTGGATCGTTACCTACGCGCCCTGCCTTATGAGGCAAAACGGTTCATCAGTCAACAGGCCTTGACCACGGCTGATCTGACCGTGGAAGCTGTGGAAAAGTACCAGGCCACAGCGGAGATGCTGAATGCTTCCCGAAAAGACCCCAGGAGGGCGGCCCCACCACAAATGGGAAGAACCCGTCCAAAGGACCCCAAGGTCTCGAACCCAGCCACGTCAGGACTTATCCCGGCTCCAGGGGGAGCCAGAAACCAGGCGGGTCCAAGAAGAGTACACCAGGAGGGGGAAACTCGACAGTGTTACCGGTGTGGGGAGATGGGACATATCTCCTGGCAGTGTGGGAAACCAGCCGATGAACCTATGCCCACTGCGGAGTCCTCCAGCTCAGCACCCACACACCGTTTTGCCTCGCTCTTGGGAGTCGTAGATGGCGGCCCAGATCGACCCCCCACCTGCCCGGTAACTGTGAATCACCATGATGTGGAAGCCTTACTGGATTCTGGTAGCCGGGCCACCCTGGTGCGTAAGGATTTGGTGGGCCCAACGTGTCTGACCCCGGGGAAAGTCCTCCCAGTTTCCTGTGTCCATGGGGACACCAGAGAATACCCCATTACTGAACTTACAATGACCAGCACACGGGGAACCATACACACGACGGCGGGGGTGGTTGATTCCCTCCCCGTCCCTGTCCTAATTGGACGAGACTGCCCAGCCTTTTACCCACTCTGGAGAGAGTCTCAGGAGAGGATAACCCGAGTACCTCGGAAACGGAGAGGCAAAACTCATCCTGGGAAGGCTCCGGTGCAATCCTCCGAATTACTCACTCCCGCCCCGGGCTCTGATAGGGATGGCAGGTGCCCAGACCGACACAGAGACGGAGCTACAGAATCTGGACAAAGAACTGTCTGGTCTGAAGGGGACCGCTGAGAGGTATCGTTTGTTAAAGCAACAGTTAGACATGAAGACAGAAGAGTTAGATATCCTCCAGGCTAAACTCCAACAGAGCTCCTTCCCTAAGCAACAGGAGGAGCTGGAGAGGCTGCGCAGGACCATCGAGGAGTGTGAGGAGACCCTGCGCAGTAGTAAGGAGGTCCAGAAGAAGGCAGAGGAGAAGTACAAGGTGTTGGAGAACAAGATGAAGAATGCGGAGGCAGAGAGAGAGAAGGAACTGAAAGCTGCTCAACAGAAGCTAAACTCTGCTAAAACCAAGGCTGATGCGTTCAGTAAGAAACTCAAGGAGAGACAACAGGAGGCTGAGTCCCTGGTCCTAGAGGTGGAGGAGTTGAAGAGAGAGCAGGCTGGCAAGCACCACGGCAATGCGGACGCCCTCTCCCGGCGTGATGCCTTCTTCGCTGCCTTTACCCCGACGAGGACGTCGGTCCCGAGGAGGGGGGATGTGTGATGTCACGAGAGGCTGTGTCCTGGAGGGACGTTACATCCCCTGAGGTGGCTGCAAACCCAGACAGCTATGGCTCCATCTGCTGGTATGGTCGGGAACTCCACCCCTCTATGGCCAATCTTCCCACGCAGCTGAAACAAATGAGGAGCTGATGAGCGGAAGGTTTGTTGAAGGGAAGAGACACGGTCTCAAACCTGGGCTCTCTGGAGGACAAGAGTGCTGCACGTCCACTTCCATGAGGAATATAAGGATTTGGAGATACTTACCTTTGGGAAATACTCACCTTTGGATATATGCACCTGTGGAAATACGTGTGGGACATTTGGAAGGGACGTTTTGCTGGGTTGGCCACTAGCTGCAACGTGGAATACAGTAAGACTGGGGAAAAAGTTATTTGAGCGAGGAGAGTTATGATTTTGGATGTGGAAGAGACATCCCTGAACTGTTAACCCTTAAAGAGCCACCAGAGAACAGAATTGTGTTATACTTTCGTTAGTTTCCCAAGACCTTTAATAAAATCCTTGTTTTGGTTGAACCTGGTCTCCTTGCACTACTTGAGCAATCCCGCTGAAAGCTGTGTAGCCTCTCGTGACATCACAACAGGTAACAAGCCGAGATTAGGAGCACTCCATTTAAGAGTGTGCTCCTAATCTCAGCTCGTTACCTGTATAAAAGACACCTGGGAGCCAGAAATCTTTCTGATTGAGAGGGTGTCAAATACTTATTTCCCCCATTAAAATGCAAATCAATTTATAACATTTTTGACATGAGTTTTTCTGGATTTTTGTTGTTATTCTGTCTCTCACTATTCAAATAAACTTACCATTAAAATTATAGACTGATCATTTCTTTGTCAGTGGGCAAACGTACACAATCAGCAGGGGATCAAATACTTTTTTCCCTCACTGTACATACATACAAATACATATACATACATATATACATATCCTTTAAAAATATATATTTTCCGTTATTACCTTCCAACCCCACCACCCCTCCCCTAATTGGAGTAAACTAGTGAACAACAACGCTTAGGCCTCTACTTCCAGCTTATACATACTATATACATTTTATATGTTCTATTTTGTTTGTTTTTACTCCTGAACTTCCTCTACCCTCAACCTCTCCGATCATTTTCATGCTTTTAATGTTTTATTAATTTCTTTTTTTTTTCAATTTAAACTTTTAAGTTTTCTTGTTTTTCAATCAACAAACAAAACACATTCCTCGTTCACAGATGCGGCAGACATAAATAATATAATAAAATAAAATATAAAACAAAACAACAAATTTGCAGCAGCACTATCTGTGATCATGTTAGCTATTTCCAGCTTTAGCTGAGACAATGAGCAAAGAGTTCGTTTTTACACAACATGTATATAGACTCATTTACCTAATCGCCCCATTCACTCTGTCCAATTTGAAATATAGTTGAGTAGTGGACACCAGAGTATATCAAACCGTCTCTTGCGGAGGTCAGTGAGATTTTCAAGAGGAAGAAAGTCAACAATCTGGTCAATCCACATTTTAAATGTAGGAGAATAATTTGAAGCCCACAGTAAGAGAATAGATTTCTTAGCAAAGTATGTGATAGTAATAAACAAATGTTCTCTGTCTGGATCAAGAACAAAGTCCTGCTGGTCATTAAGAAGATAGAGACACGGGTTCATATCAAACAGTACATTTAATATTTTCTGTGCAGCAGTATAGATTGCCAAAATCTGGTAATCTCTCTACAACTCCAAAATACATGCATATACAGTGCATTCGTAAAGTATTCAGACCCCTTGACCGTTTCCACATTTTTTTGCGTTACAGCCATATTCTAAAATTGATTAAATTGTTTGTTTTTTCTCATCAATCTACACACAATACCCCATAACGACAAAGCAAAAACAGGTTTTTATAAATGTTTGCAAATGTATTGCAAATAAAAAACTGAACTATCACAATTACATAAGTACTCAAACCCTTTACTCTGTACTTTGTTGAAGCACCTTTAGCAGTAATTCCAGTCTCGAGTCTTCTTGGGTATGACGCTACAAGCTTGGAACACCTGTATTTGGGGAGTTTCTCCCATTCTTCTCTGCAGATCCGGTTTGATGGGGAGCATTTTCAGGTCTCTCCAGAGATGTTCGATCGGGTTCAAGTCCGGGCTCTGGCTGGGCTACTCAAGGACATTCAGAGACTTGTCCCGAAGCCATTCCTGCATTGTCTTGGCTATATGCTTAGGGTCGTTGTCCTGTTGGAAGGTGAACCTTCGCCCCAGTCTGAGGTCCTGAGCGCTCAAGGATCTCTCTGTACTTTGCTCCGTTCATCTTTGCCTCGATCCTGACTAGTCTCCCAGTCCCTGCCGCTGAAAAACATCCCCACAGCATGATGCTGCCACCACCATGCTTCACCGTGGGGATGGTGCCAGGTTTCCTCCAGATGTGAAGCTTTGCATTCAGGCCAAAGAGTTCAATCTTGGTTTCATCAGACCAGAGAATCTTGTTTCTCATGGTCTGAGAGTCTTTAGGTGCCTTTTCGCAAACTCCAAGCGGGCTGTCATGTGCCTTTTACTGAGAAGTGGCTTCTGTCTGGCCACTTTACCATAAAGGCCTGATTGGTGGAGTGCTGCAGATATGGTTGTCCTTCTGGAAGGTACTCCCATCTCCACAGAGGAACTCTAGAGCTGTCAGAGTGACCATTGGGTTCTTGGTCACCTCCCTGACCAAGGCCCTTCTGCCCTGATTGCTCAGTTTGGCCGGGCGGCCAGCTCTAGGAAGAGTCTTGGTGGTTCCAAACTTCTTCCATTTAAGAATGATGGAGGCCACTGTGTTCTTGGGGATCTTCAATGCTGCAGAAATGTTTTGGTAACCTTCCCAGATCTGTGCCTCGACACAATCCTGTCTCGGAGCTCTACGGACAAATTGTTCAACCTCATGACTTGGTTTTTGCTCTGACATGCACTGTCAACTGTGGGACCTTATGTAGACAGGTGTGTGCCTTTCCTCTATCATGTCCAATCAATTGCATTTACCACAGGTGGACTCCAATCAAGTTGTAGAAACATCTCAAGGATGATTAAAGGAAACAGGATGCACCTGAGCTCAATTTCGAGTCTCATAGCAAAGGGTCTGAATACTTAGTGGCTTGCGAAAGTATTCACCCCCCTTGGCATTTTTCCTATTTTGTTGCCTTACAACCTGGAATTAAAATTGATTTTTTGGGGGTTTGTATCATTTGATTTACACAACATGCTACCACTTTGAAGATGCAATTTTTTTGTTGTTGTGTGAAACAAAAAGTCAATACTTTGTAAAGCTGCAATTACAGCTGCAAGTCTCTTGGGGTATGTCTCTATAAGCTTGGCACATCTAGCCACTGGGATTTCTAACCATTCTTCAAGGCAAAACTGCTCCAGCTCCTTCAAGTTGGATGGGTTCCGCTGGTGTACAGCAATCTTGAAGTTATACCACAGATTCTCAATTGGATTGAGGTCTGGGCTTTGACTAGGCCATTCCAAGACATTTAAATGTTTCCCCTTAAACCACTCAAGTGTTGCTTTAGCAGTATGCTTAGGGTCATTGTCCTGCTGGAAGGTGAACCTCCGTCCCAGTCTCAAATCTCTGGAAGACTGAAACAGGTTTCCCTCAAGAATTTCCCTGTATTTAGTGCCATCCATCATTCCTTCAATTCTGACCAGTTTCCCAGTCCCTGCCGATGTAAAACGTCCCCACAGCATGACGCTGCCACCACCATGCTTCACTGTGGGGATGGTGTTCTCGGGTGATGAGAGGTGTTGGGTTTGTGCCAGACATAGCGTTTTCCTTGATGGCCAAAAAGCTCAATTTTAGTCTCATCTGACCGGAGTAACTTCTTCCATATGTTTGGGGAGTCTCCCACATGACTTTTGGCGAACACCAAACATGTTTGCCTATTTTTTTCTTTAAGCAATGGCTTTTTTCTGGCCACTCTTCCATAAAGCCCAGGTCTGTGGAGTTTACGGCTTAAAGTGGTCCAATGGACAGATACTCCAAATTCCACCGTGGAGCTTTGCAGCTCCTTCAGGGTTATCTTTGGTCTATTTGTTGCCTCTCTGATTAATGCCCTCCTTGCCTGGTCCGTGGGTTTTGGTGGGCGGCTCTCTCTTGGCAGGTTTGTTGTGGTGCCATATTCTTTCAATTTTTTAATAATGGATTTAAATGGTGCTCTGTGGGATGTTCCAAGTTTCTGATTTTTTTTTATAACCCAACCCTGATCTGTACTTCTCCACAACTTTGTCCCTGACCTGTTTTGAGAGCTCCTTGGTCTTCATGGTGCCGCTTGCTTGGTGGTGCCCCTTGCTTAGTGGTGTTGCAGACTCTGGGGCCTTTCAGAACAGGTGTATATATATATACTGAGATCATGTGACACTTAGATTGACTTCTGAAGGTAATTGGTTGCACCAGATCTTATTTAGGGGCTTCATAGCAAAGGGGTGAATACATATGCACACACCACTTTTCCGTTATTTATTTTTTTGAATTTTTTGAAACAAGTCATTTTTTTCATTTCACTTCACCAATTTGGACTATTTTGTGTATGTCCATTACATGAAATCCAAATTAAAATCTTTTTAAATTACAGGTTGTAATGCAACAAAATAGGAAAAATGCCAAGGGGGATGAATACTTTTGCAAGGCAGTGTATGTAAATAAAGTATGTTTTTTATTTTTAATACATTTGCAAACATTTCTAACAACCTGTTTTCACTTTGTCATTATGGGGTATTGTGTGTAGATTGCTGAGGACATGTTTTTTTTTAAAGCCATTTTAGAATAAGGCTGTAACCTAACACATTTTGGAAAAGTCAAGCGGTCTGAATACTTTTCGAAAGGACTGTAGGTTCCACTTTCAGAGGTACATCTTTTACTATCAGGAGAAATGTCTGTATTCATTCTATGGAGTCTCACTGGGGTGTAATAAAATTTGTAACAAAATGTGTAATTATATTCTTTCATTTTTACATTAGTAGAGGAGCATTATACCCTGTCGCAAACATCAGCCCATAACTCATCACTGAGAGACAAAGGTCCTTTTCCCAGATTATTTTCAACGGAGTAAAGGAGGAGCCCACATTCTCAGAAAGGAGTCTATAGATATAGGAGATTTTGCCTTTGATATATTGTGCTGTAGCAAGAAGGGTCTCAACTTCATTCAGCTGAGCTCTAAACCTCCCCTTGGAAGTGAATGAAGTGAGGTGTTGGGTTTGTGCCAGACATAGCGTTTTCCTTGATGGCCAAAAAGCTCAATTTTAGTCTCATCTGACCAGAGTACCTTCTTCCATATGTTTGAGGAGTCTCCCACATGGCTTTTGGCGAACACCAAACGTGTTTGCCTATTTTTTTCTTTAAGCAATGGCTTTTTGGAAATTCCATGTCTAATTTGAAGATTTCCTTCTTTTTTTTTATGGATCTTGGCACATTGAATTCACTGCAGAGCTCTTGAAAGGATTTTTTACGTGTAGTTGTGTTCTGATGAAACAGGTCTGAAAAGGTCCTGATCCCTAGAGTATGCCAAAGATTAAAGTTGGCATCACTCAGGGCTTTTGCCAAGTCTGGGTTGCATACTATAGGCGAGTGAGAGCATATCTGGGAGGAAATGCCAAGGTATTTCTTTCAGTCCTTCCATGCTAGTAGGGTGCTGTAAATCACAAAGGTTTTGGCCACTTCGCCAAAGTTATTAATGAATATAATTGAGCTTAGGGCCAATGAACCACAGGATCGGGCCTCTATCTGAATCCACATTGAGTCTTGTCTGTTTGTGATCCATGTTAGCATGTTGCGGATTTGGGCAGACCAGTAGTACAGTAGGCAGGGAATGGCAAGACCACCCTTAGATTCAGGTTTCCATAGAGTGGAGAACTTGATCCTAGGTTTTTTATTGCCCCATATAAAATGTGTTGATGCTTTGGTTGGTTGTTTTGAAAAAAAGAAACTGGGAGATAGCATGGGAGCATCTGAAATAAATAGTTCAATCTAGGGAGGATGTTCATACGGGTAACATTGATTCTTCCGACTAAGCTAATTGGGAGGGAGATCCAGGTTCGGAGGTCATTCTTGATTCGAATCCAGGAGTGGGAGATCATTTTCCTTGAAAAGGCCATTCAGATATGGTGTTACAAAGATCCCAAGGTATTGAAACCCCTGTGTCTTCCATTTGACTGGACAGTGTCTTCATAGAGCTGGTGAGTGTAAGACAGAGGGCAAACAATGGCTTTGTTAAAATGTATCTTATATCCTGAAAACTTGCTGTACTGAGCAATTGTGTCTAAAATAGGAGGGAGGGATTCCTCAGGGTTGGATATGTAGAGCATGACATCATCCGTGTACAGCGAAATCTTGTGCTGAAAGCCGCCTGCAGAAACACCCATAATACTTGGCTCGTTTCCCACGGGGGGCCAGTATGAAAATGTATGCACTCACTAACTGTAAGTCGCTCTGGATAAGAGCGTCTGCTAAATGACTAAAATGTAAAATGTAAAATGATTGCTCCTTATCAACTCCGCCAAAGGCTCCGCACCCAACAAGTAGAGCAGGGGGTACAGCGAGCATCCTTGTCTTGTGCCACATCCCAAAGGGAATCTGTCAGAATTCAGACTGTTAGTAGTCACCATGGCATTTGGATGAGAATATAGGGACTTAATCCATTTAATAAAGTTTGGGCCCATACTGAACTTTTCTAAGACTGAGAACAGAAAGCGCCACTCCATCCTGTGGAACACCTTCTCAGCATCCAGTGAAGCCAACAGGACAGGGGTCTTCTGTGTGTTTACTTGATCTATAATATCCAAAAGACGGTGAATGTTATCAGAAGAGTACCTGTCTCTAATAAATCCAGTTTGGTCCGCTTTTATTATTTTGGGAAGAAGAGTGTTTAGTCTTTTGGCGAGCAATTTGGTAATTATTTTATAGTGGAAATCCAACAAGCTTAAGGGCCGGTAGGACGAGCAGGAGAGAGGGTCCTTTTCTTTTTTGAGCAACACTGTAATGCGGGCTGTGTACATAGAGTCTGGGAGAGCTCAGTTTTTGCAAAAGATTATCCAGCATTGGCATGAAAATAGGGCTAAGCTGGGGAATCCGTCTGGGCCTGGGGACTTGTTAGGTAGCATGGAGATAATTGCCTCTAGGACCTCCTCAGGAGTGAAGGGGGAATTGAGATCTTCTTGGTCGGTCTCTGATAGTTTTGGTAGCGAGATTCCCTCTAGGAAGGAATGGAGTTCTGCATCTGTATGTTCTCTCAGAAGTATAGAATTTGCAGTAAAAATCATGAAAAGTTAAATGTTTCTTATTTGGATCATGTGACCTTGTAATCTGCTGTTGGCCATGATTGTACACTCTGACTGCTCTTTTTTAAATTGTAAGCAAGCATTCTGCTAGGCCTATTGCTATACTCATGGTGTTTCTGTTTAGTGAATAAAAATTATTATTTTTTATCTCCCGAGTATAGTCCAAGTTTAGTTTGGCTTTGGCTGCTTTAAGTTCACTCTAGGAGGCGCTGTCTGGGGATTGTTTCTGTACTTTTTCACAGTGTTCCAGCTCCCTCTCAAGATCTAACCTGTGCGCTTCCATTGCTTTTTTTCTTAGAGGAAGCATATGCAATTAGATGATCTCTTAGTGTGGCTTTGGCAGCGTCCCACATTGTGGCCGGAGAAACAGGAGGGTCTTTGTTGTCTTGTGTGTAGTTGTCTATTCATGTAGGAACCAATGTATGGAATGCGCTCGTTTGATCACATGGAGGTCAGAATAAATCTCCCCTCCATATCAGAAATGTTTTAGTCAATTATGAATGGAACATGCTTATGGATAGGTATGGCTGTGCCTCTACTGTTTGATTTGAAAGATGAGAAATACACCTGTCCCACCAAAGCTCTGCAGAGTTTTGCATGTTCGGCATCACAGAGATGTGTCTTTTGTAATAGCGCAATGTCTGCTTTTTCCTTTTTGAGAGCACATAGTATCTTTTTGCGTTTTATTGCATAACCTAGCCCATGGCAGTTCCATGTCAGTAGATTTAAGGTACTAGTCAACGTCATCGAACAGGAATCGAACTCTAGTGCAAGTTATCTGTGGTTATAGGTGGATAATAGTTAAAGCTGCGATCACATAAAATAAAAAAGAAACTGTATACATACAATAACAATCTCTGAACACCCCAGCCGAGTTCCCAAATAACTCGACATTTCCTGTTGGATCTGTTAACCCCACGCTCAGTCACAATTCTGTGTTCCGAAAAACGGGAACAGTTCGCAACGCACAACGTCTCCGGAGAGAGAGAAAAAAATGCCTCATCCTCTCCGCCCCGCATTAAGTAAGTGACAACGTAGCCCCCGTCCAGACCACAGTGAAAAAGAGAGGGAGAAATTAAGTAAATAAAAGCAATAACCCAGCCTACAAATATATCCCCCAAAGGACATAGGCCTAATCATTTGGACTAAATAAAACAGAAATGAGGGAGCAAATCCCTAAGAGGGATCTATAGGATAAGTTGTTTGTTATTATTAAAACCAAATATCAACAGGATAAGGCGGTCATAACTATGGGCATAAAATTGACACACTGAGCCTCTCGTTAGGTCTGTAGATGTGTCGTGATCGACAGTCTATCAATGGTGAAGGCCTGTGAAAATTATAAATACAAATAAAAAAGTAGGCTATAGGCCTAATATAAATTGACACACTGATCACTTTGTCTGCCAATTAGCCTATATGTTCTACAGACAAGATAACAGGCTGTAAATGGTTCATTCTCACATGACATAAAAGGGGAAATAAAAGTAGGCTAAAACGTTAGTAGACCTAGGTTAGGCTATAGGGCCTATCCCTCTCTCAGCTAAAATAAAATAAATAAATAAACAAATTGAAGGCTATGATGACATTGTACTCCCGAGTGGCGCAGTGGTCTAAGGCACTGCATCGCAGTGCTAGCTGTGCCACTAGAGATCCTGGTTCGAATCCAGGCTCTGTCGTAGTCGGCCGTGCCCGGGAGACCCATGGGGCAGTGCACAATTGGTCCAGGGTAGGGGAGGGAATGGCTGGCAGGGATGTAGCTCAGTTGGTAGAGCATGGTGTTTGCAATGCCAGGGTTGTGGGTTCGATTCCCACGGTGGGCCAGTATGGGAGAAAAAAATATGTATGCACTCACATAGATAAGAGTGTCTGCTAAATGACTAAAATTATTTAGTGGGTCATTGGATGGCGGCTATATGTTGTCTTACGTCCATTAGTAATAAGAGTCCTCGCTTTTAGTCATTGGTCCATTTCTCAGTGGCCAGGATTGTCCTTCTAAAAAGTGTTTGTCTCTTCGGGAGTTTTGAAGTGTCGCAGGGCGCCTTGGTGAAGAATCATGAGCTCGTTTGGGTATTTGAATCCCCTGAAGATGCCTCAGTCAATTACCTCGTCAAACACTCAGCGTTTTCCAGCTGACAGGTCCTGGTTTAAGGTGAATTTTCCATTTCCCACTGTAATGGTGTTGATTTTCGCCGCCTATAGGCCTCGTTCCTTTTCGGTGAATATCAGGAAACGTATGGTGATTGGGCGCGGTGGTTGTCAGGCTGCTGGTGGGGGCCTCAGTGCTCGGTGAGCTCTCTCGAGTTCTGTGGGCCTGTCGGTGGAGCCACTCGAGGAGTTTGTCTTACAGGTAGCGGATCAGTGGCATGTTTCCCTCTTCTTTTTGGGCCAGGTATAATAGAACACAGTTATTCCTTCGCCCCCTATTTTCCAGGTCCTCTGTTTTCTCTTGCTCTATTTTCTTTTTAGCAGATGCTATTGTTTCCATGGCGTCTGCCAGTGAGATTTCCATGGATAGGATTCGCTCCTCTGCCTCATCCAGGCGCCCCGCGTTGATGGTTATCTTGTTGTTGATGTTAGGCAAGGCATTTTCCAGGGTCACCTTGCCCGCTATCACACTGAGCTGAGAGTTAATGCCATCTAGTTTGGTGTTGAGTTCTGCACGTTGGGATCTCAGCTCAGAAAGGTTGGGCCTCGGGAAGGGCCGGATCGGGTCCTCTTGCTCCTGGCTAATGGTGCTAGCTTTTTCTGAAGCTAGCTGTTTCTTGAGGGCTTTTTTATCGGCTATTGCTCGAGTGCGGGTAGAAATGTCACATGTAATGTAGCCGCCATGGCTTTTTTGACTAAAGCTAATGGGGTTGAACTTGAAGTGGAGGCAGTGTTGCCAACTCCTCAGTAAGGAAAGTACCTATTGGCTGTCCTAAAAGTCGCTAGAAGTCGCTAAATGATGTCATCACCAAATTTGCATAATTGGCCATGTGCATGTAATTGTGATGGACGCTGTAGGAGAGAGGAATATCGTCGTGGGTGTCAAGTTGCGTCAATTCGAATCTGGTATAGGAACAAAAAGAGGTCAATACACTTCTTCTAAGATAGACTAGTATTTTAATTAATGCAAACACTTGAATGGTAAATATGATGTTCGTATATACGGGCTCACTGAAACACCACGCAGGGCAGTCAGAGAACTAACTTTTTCAACCCAAGGTTCTTCTTTAATACTCTGACAGAGATAGTTCCTGCTCCAGGCTGGGCCTGTCAGAGTAGAGGCTGGGTGTGGTTTAAACTTACCTGGTCCCATCCCCTTGGCACATCCCTGTTGCCGGGCATTAGTTGTTTTTGTTGCAGTACACATGTCCTTGAGCGGTTTAACAAAGAGGCAGTGTGTGTGTGTGAGTCACAAGTTTATCTCAGCCTACCCCCTAAAGGTTCCTCACATTAATCACAGCTTGTTATGTTAAACAATCTATATCAGTACAGCACAAACCTATTATATTTAATCATTAATGTATTCTTTCTAAGCTATGTATCACATCTAGTTGTAAGAGAATAGATCCCCACATGGGAGAGACAAAAAGTGAGTAAAAAACACCCTAAATATGTTTAGAACTACAAATGAGCTTTCTTCTGTCGATTCTTATTTTTTTTATGTCACAATTCCAACCCTCCTCCTTTATAAGAGACACTCTGGCGGAGTTACTTATTATTATTTTTTTTTAGTTTAGTTTTCTTAAGTTTGGTTTGGTTTTTAACCTGATGGTCCACTTAGGAGCCTACAACAAGTCACAGTAAAACATGAACATTTTTAACCATAACATTTAAAATAATTGTTTTGTATACAATTTTTTTTGTATAAGTTGTTGACAATCTAAATGGACCAAAAAGAGACAATAGAAAAAACTGTCAATGGCAATGTGAGAAAATTATGGTAACTAGTCTGGCCCTAATTCAGGTTAATTGTTTTGTTTTTTTCAGACCCCCCTCCACACACACAGGCTGTGCTGGCTCACAGAAAGAGTGGGTCATCGTCATTTTTGGTCAAGGCTCTCTATGGCAGGTTCAGCAACTGAGGGAGCTGACTTAAATGAGTAAGTCAGCTTTTTACCACACTCATCTGGCTGAATACTCTCTCGACTTCAGCATTCGAGTGTGGCAAGGACAACACAGACACAGCAGCCATGGCAAGTTCTTGAAACGGGTTGATATCAGCTGCATCCCTGAACTTCCAAATCTCACTCCAGAAGCCCAGTGTGTTTTTTGTCTCATTCCATTTACTAAGATGGATGGCACGCCATTGCTGGACAATCTTGTCTATCTCTACAGGGGAGTAGCCAAGGAGCTTAGCTATTTTTTCTATTTCTGCAGGGCTCTTATTGTGCTTTAGAGTTTCCTCCACACTGAAAACTGACATGTACTGCAATGCTTCGATGTTGTCCGGCAGTCTCACCCTCAACTCATTAGTGAGGGAGATGGTGAAGGCTACACACCACTTTCGGACATTGTTTTCATCCTCAGGCGCAAGGTGGAGCTCAGCTGCCTTTGACTCAAAAAGGTAACCAAGGTACGGTTTGGGACTGATGTATCCATCTATTAGCCCTTTGAGTACATCAACATTTGCCAGTGGATTCAGCACCCTGCTGCTCACAGACTTGATCAGGCTAACCAAGCTGTCAAGTAGCTTAAGAGGATCTACTTGCTCTCCCTCAAAAGCCTTGATGGCCAACTGTACCTCACCCAGCACAATACAATATGTTTTGAGGATCACTGTACGTGGAGTATAAAACCTCAGCCGTGTAGCAGTGTTCACTGGACTTGGTGACTGCGAAATGCAGCCTAAGCTCCTCCCACTGATCCAAAATGCGTGAAACCGAGGGTTCAATGGAGAGCCAACATGTGGCACACACCTTGGTTATCTGTAAAGGTTTCTCCCCACAGTTGATGGTCTCATATATGGCCTTGTAGGCCTCCCTGCGCTTTGGAGACACTGAAAACCAGTTATAAGTCTCTTGTACCAAGTACTCCACACTACGGGGGATGGTGTCAAGCTGCAGAGCGTGGCACACACAGCGAATAAGAACCAGATCTTTGAGCCCATACTCCTCCTTCAGCACTTTATGGACCCCATTGTTAATCCCCGTCATAACAGAGGCATTGTCAGTCCCTATCCCCAGGAGTTTCTCTTTTTTAAGACAACACTTCTCGAGGAAAGCCACAACAGCACGGGCTATAGATTTGGCATCTCCTCCCTCCAACTCAACAAGCCCCAGAAATGTTGATACAATTGTCTGCTTGGTGTCACTAAAGTACCTTATCACAACCCCCAGGTACTTAGAAACACTTTACATCCGTGGACTCATCGTGGAGGAGGCTGAAACGCTGGTCACCCACATCTGCGACCAACTTTTTCAGAAAGTATGGTGCTAAAACACCATTAATAATTTCTGTACACTTTGTCCTGTGCATTTTGAAGTGGGTAGCAGCAGTGGAGTCTGAGAAAGCAGCTCTACATGCTTCTCCAATGTGATCACATGCCAGCATGGAACAGTGTTCAGCGATAGCTAATGCCATGGTGGCCTCAGCCTTTTTTGCGGAGTCCATTTTTATGGCAGCTTGTTTTGGGTGGAACTGTTATAAGGCTTTGCCTTTTGAGTACGTTTTTGAGTTGTCATGTGTTTTTTTACATCACTAAGTTTGGCGTAGAAATCAGCCTTACAATACAGGCAGTATGCCCGTGTATCATCTCCAATAAACGGCTTCAACCAGCCTTTGAATTCAGGGCCCAACATCTCAATTTAATCAATTTTAAATTCAGGCTGTAACACAACAAAATGTGGATTGTGATGAGGGGTGTGAATACTTTCTGAAGGCACTGTAACATGCTCAGTTTGCAGGCTAGCTCAGGGGCGGCAGGTAGCCTAGCGGTTAAGACTGTTGGGCCAGTAACCGAAAGGCAGTTGAGCAAGGCAATTAACCCACAACAACTGCTCCCCGGGCACTGATGACGGGGACGTCGATTAAGGCAGCCCCCCGCACCTCTCTGATTCAGAGAGGTTGGGTTTTATGCGGAAGACACATTTCAGTTGAATGCATTCAGTTGTGCAGCTGACTAGGTATCCCCCTTTCCCTTTCCAGTGCTGCCCCCGCTCATTGAGTGGCATACTGTGTACTAATCGTACTACATACTATTTAGAATGTACTCTTAAGTAAAAACGACTGCAGTAAGCAACAAATATCAACATGCTCATCCATACTTAGAATGCGTTGGTTCATTTTGGTACAGCGCGTCACCTGATCTGATTATCAGCTGTTGTCAAACATGCCAGTCTGGAAAGACGATTCTCTTCCACAATAGTGTGCAGCGAATTCTACTAGATGAAAAGCTGAAATTAGTATGACATCCTGGCTATGACATTTGAAATGTCTTTATTCTTTTGAAACTTTTGTGAGTGTAATGTTTACTGTTCATTTTTGATTGTTTATTTCACTTTTGTTTATCTATTTCACTTGCTTTGGCAATGTAAACATATGTTTCCCATGTCAATAAAGCCCTTTGAATTGAATTGAATTGAATTGAATTGAATGAGAGAGAGATGCAGTTGGTGAGAGACTTAAGCCGCCTCTGTGTGGAAGGTTAATGGCTGTCATATATCAGTGATGCTTCAACACAACTGCTTTCTGATTACCATTGGGGAGAGAGAGGGAGAGGGGGATGGAGAGAGAGAGAGGGGGAGAGAGAGAGAGAGAGGTCGTCGCGAGAGAGAGGTCGTCGCAATCAATATTTTATTCACTGCACATCTGGGCAGCTGAATACACACAACATACTCTCTCTTTCTCTCTCTCAATCTTTCTCTTCCTCTCTCCATCCTCATCTCTCTCTCTATCTCTGACTGGGGGACATAAACCTGTTGTGGTTGACAGGTTGGTTGGTCTTTCTCTAGCTGAGTGCACAAGCATAAACGTGTGTGTGTGTGTGTGTGTGTGTGTGGGAGAGACAGAGAGAGATGATGATCACAATGGGCTCCCGAGTGGCGCAGCGGTCTAAGGCACTGCATCTCTGTGCTTGAGGCGTCACTACAGACCCCCTGGTTCGATTCCAGGCTGTATCACAACTAGCCGTGATTGGGAGTCCCATAGGGCGGCGCACAATTGGCCCAGCGTCGTCTGGGTTTGGCCGGTGTAGGCCGGTATTGTAAATAAGAATTTGTTCTTAACTGACTTGTCTAGTTAAATAAAGATAAAATAAACAATAACTTTAGAAAACATTATCATGTCAACGTTATCATATTACGTGTGTGTTCTGTGTTTGAGAGGGGGGAAAGATGATGATGATGATCACAATAACTTATAGAAAAGACTGTCATCATGTCAACATTGTGTCATGTTAGCTGTGTGTGTGTGTCTTTTTATGTGTGGAAAGGAAATACCTGCTGAGTGGACTACAGGAAAAGGAGGGCCGAGCACGCCCCCATTCACATCGACGGGGCTGTAGTGGAGCGGGTCGAGAGCTTCAAGTTCCTTGGTGTCCACATCACTAAGGACCTATCGTGGTCCAAACACACCAACACAGAGGTGAAGAGGGCATGACAACACCTAGTCCCCCTCAGGAGGCTGAAAAGATTTGGCATGGGACTTCAGATCTTCAAAAAGTTCTACAGCGCAGGCGGCTGGTGGCACCTTAATTGGGGAGGACGTGCTCATAGTAATGGCTGGAAAGGAATTAATGGAATGGTATTAAACACATCAAACACATGCTTTCCATGTGTTTGATACAATTCCATTCACTCCATTCCATAATTTATTATGAGCCGTCCTCTCCTCACCAGCCTCCTTTGTTCTACAGCTGCACCATCGAGAGCATCCTGACTGGTTGCATCACCGCTTGGTATGGCAACTGCTCTGAATCCAACTGCAAGGCACTACAGAGGGTAGTGCGTACAGCCCAGTATATCACTGGGGCCAAGCTTCCTGCCATCCAGGACCTCTATACCAGGTGGTGTCAGAGGAAGGCCCTAAAAATTGTCAAAGACTCCAGCCACCCAAGTCATAGACTGTTCTCTCTGCTACTGCACACACGACCAAAAGGCTCCTTAACAGCTTCTACCCCCAAGCCATAAGACTGCTGAACAGTTCATCAAATGGCCACCCGGACTATCTGCACTGACCCCCTTATTTATTGTTTTTTACTGACCCTCTTGCATAGGCTCGATGTACACTCACTGGACTCTAACCACACACTCACACATACTACACTGACACTCCAACACACACACACACACACACACACACATAAAACACACACACACACAGTAAGGAAGTGAGGTGTGTTGGTGTGCAAGGTTCACTGTTTGTGTGTGTGTGTGTCTCTGTATCTCCTTTCCCTCTCTCTCTCTCTTTCTCTCTCTTTATCTCTTTCCAACAGAGTTGCAGGAAGTACAGTGGAGCTTGTGATTCTGCATCACTCTACCATCAGATTTGTGTGTGCATGCGTGTGTGTGTGCGCGTGTGTGTGTGTTGAGGAAACAGTGCTTATGGGGAATATATTTTCAGATATGAACTTATCTACTAGCTGTAAAAACATAAACAACCATGTATTTTCAACACACACACACCAGCTGAAACTGTATACACACACACACACACACACACACATGACCCTGTGCACAGATAGTGTATGTGTGTGTTTGTGTTGTCCCTCTGTTGCAGGACAGGATACGTTTTCAATTCCAGGTGCATGTATCTCAGTCTACCAGAAGAAGGCAGCGGTACCACAGACACACATGTAAACACACTCGTGTAGCAGTGAAGTGTGCATTGCAGTGGTTCCAAAATAGTGGGTTGCGGCCAGTTCTTCTTGGATTGCAGCCAAACACTGTTAAACATAATTGTAGTTATTTGGTGGTAAGGGGCCGCATTGGAAAAACATACAGGAACCAAATTCTGTATTGTAGCAAACCTACTCCAGTTGTATATGAACTTTTGGAAGTTGTGTGTGTGTGTGTGTGTGTACTGTATTTTACGAGTGTAGGAGGATTTGGGGAGGGAAGAACATCTGATGATGAGTAAAGATTCCAGCTTGTCTTATGATATTCCGAAGAATCCTTCAGCCCGGTCACTTGTGCAGATGAACGTGATTACGTGTGATATTGATCGTTTGGAAAGTAGACAACAAAAACTACTCAAGCACTTAGGAGTGTAGGAGGATTAAGGGAAGGGAGCACATCTGATGTTGTAATACCTTTAATTACTGTACTCTACGCTCCTGTGTGTGTGCGTGTGTGTGTGTGTGCGCGTGTGTGTGTGTGTGCGCGCGCGTGTGTGTGTGTACATATGACCGTGTGTGCTGTAGAGACCAATAACAAACCAGCCTGCTGGAACAGATTATTACCAAGCCACTGATCTCAGCTATAAGGTGTTGGCTTTCTCTACCATTTGAAGTGGCTTCCTCTATTCCTCTCCTCCTCCCCTTCAGCTGACCTGATATGAAAGGACTGTATAGGAGATAGCAGATTTCCATTAGGCACCATCCACTATATGGCCTTTCACATACCAGTCTATGGACAAGGTATGACAGCAACCCATGCTTTGGTTTTGTTTACCTGGCCACTGTTTCAAATGCAAACTTTTTAGCATTTGTGGCACAAATCCAATGCAAGTCAGTGATACCTATATTAGCATTTTCGCGCTTCATATCCAAATCATCTATAAGTAACATCATTGAACTACGCAATAAATGTTTAGATACTTCAGGATGAAGCGTGAAAATGCTAAATAGATACCATTGACTTGCATTGGATTTGTGCCACAAATGCTGAAAGTTTGAAACAGTGGACAACAAAACCAATGCATGGATTGCTGTCATACCTTGTCCATAGACTGCTTATAGGGTACGGAAATCAATATGTCATTTTGTAGTTTGGGTGAACTTTCCCTTTAACATGGGGTGGGGGGGGATTCTTAAAAAAATTAATCACCTGGAACAGCACCATCTAGTGGTCAGTACCTGGTAATGTCAGGATAGGACATAAACCTAACAACTTCAATGACACATTTCTCTGAACAGGGGGGTAAAAAACATCACCAAATTCATTGGGAACACATTACATAGTATGAAGAAACAATACTCTGAGCCACAGCTCCATACTACTGGTCAGACATAGAGAACTGATACTGTATACTTGCCATTGGAATGTCATCAATGAGTCACATGACCTTGTGAGCTAAGGCTTAGATGGATTCTATTGTCACAACCACACAGGCATGGGCACATGCACACACGCTTACACAACATGGGTGGAGTGTATGAGTTTGATTCAGACAGACAGGTGCCAGAGATGGGAGATTCTGGCCATGAATCTCACCCCCAGCTCCCCATTGGCTGTCTGCCAGTGATTGACACGTTTTTATCCAATGGTCCTACCCTAGTCTCTCCTTCCCTCTCTCCCTCTCTCTATCATTCTCTCACACTCACTCCAACTCTTAACTAGAGTACAGTTAAATATTCCGTCTTCCGATAGAGAGAGAGAGGGTGGGTACTGAGTGGGTACAGGTCAGTGAAACACTGTCTCTGTCTCTGTCTCTGTCTCTGTCTCTGTCTGTCTGTGTCTTTTCATAGCTCAGGAAAGGGTATTTCTTGTTACTGTTGGCAGTATGCTCCCTCTAATTATCTCTCTCTCTCCCTCTCTCCCTCCCCTCCCGGAGGACCTGAGCCCTAGGATCATGCCTCAGGACTACCTGGCCTGATGACTCCTGGCTGTCCCCAGTCCACCTGGTCGTGCTGCTGCTCCAGTTTAAACTCTTCTGCCTGCGGCTATGGAACCCTGACCTGTTCACCGGACATGCTACCTTGTCCCAGACCTGCTGTTTTCAGCTCTCTCTCTCTCTCTCTCTACCGCACCTGCTATTTCAACCTCTATATACCCGGCTATGAAAAGCCAAGTGACATTTACTCCTGATGTACTGACCTGTTGCAACCTCTACAACCACTGTGATTATTATTTGACCCTGCTGGTCATCTATGAACGTTTGAACATCTTGTAGTAAAATCTGGCTTTAAAGGCCATGTACTGTTATAATCTCCACCCGGCACAGCCAGAAAGGGACTGGCCACCCCTCAGAGCCTGGTTCCTCTCTAGGTTTCTTCCTGGGTTTCTGCCTTTCTAGGGAGTTTTTCCTAGCCACCGTGCTTCTACATCTGCATTGCTTGCTGTTTGGGGTTTTAGGCTGGGTTTCTGTATAGCACTTTGTGACATCAGCTGATGTTAAAAGGTTCTTTATAAATACATTTGATTGATTGATTGATTGAGTTTGTCTGTGTGTGCGTGTGAGTGTGTGTGTGTGTGTGTGTGCATGTGTGTGTCTGTGTGTGTGAGCGTGTGAGCGTGTGAGTCCGTGTGTGTATGTGTGAGTGTGTGCGTGTCTGTGTGTGTGTGTGTGTGAGTGAGTGAGTGAGTGAGTGAGTGAGTGAGTGAGTGAGTGAGTGAGTGAGTGTGTGTGTGTGCGTGTGCGTGTCTGTGTGTGTGTGAGTGAGTGTGAGTGTGTGCATGTGTCTTTGTGTGTGTGTGTGTGAGAGACAACTCCGCACGCTGCCACCTGGCTGGTGAGAGATCCAGAGCGGTGGTTGTTGGGGGGTCATTGCCCCTGGCCTCCCCAATTAGGCTGAGTGCTGGCTGGGCTGGGCTGGCACAGAGGGACCAGACCTCCAGCGCACAATGTACATCTAGTGTTGTCCCTTAGACTAAAGCATGCATCACTATTTCATAAGAAACCGTATCAGTCTACTTCTATTGATTTACAGTAGACTAGCCCTTGTGTCTCGTTTGGAAAGCCTTTTGTCAGAAATTAACTGGACATTTTATTTATTTTTCTCTCTTTCATTTTTATTTGCCACCCTCCTTTTGCTCTCTTCCTCCTCTTCTTCCTCCGTTCTCAGGGGCTACTCCCTGCAGCACCGGTCCTCTCTCTCTCTCTCGTGCGCTCTTTCTTGCGCACTCAATTCAATTCAATTCAAAGGGCTTTATTGGCATGGGAAACATATGTTTACATTGCCAAAGCAAGTGAAATAGATAATGCACAAAAGTGAAATAAACAAGTAAAAATGAACAGTAAACATTACACTCACAAAAGTTCCAAAAGAATAGAGACATTTCAAATGTCATATTATGGCTATGTACAGTCTTATAACAATGTTCAAATAGTTAAAGTGCAAAAGGGAAAATAAATAAACATAAATATGGGTTGTATTTAATATGGTGTTTGTTCTTCACTGGTTGCCCTTTTCTTGTGGCAACAAATCTTGCTGCTGTGATTGCACACTGTGGTATTTCACCCAATAGATATGAGTTTATCAAAATTGGATTTGTTTTCTTTTTCTTTGTGAGTCTGTGTAATCAAAGGAATATACAGTGAGGGAAAAAAGTATTTGATCCCCTGCTGATTTTGTACATTTGCCCACTGATAAAGAAATGATCAGTCTATAATTTTAATGGTAGGTTTATTTGAACAGTGAGAGACAGAATAACAACAAAAAAATCCAGAAAAACGCATGTCAAAAATGTTATAAATTGATTTGCATTTTAATGAGGGAAATAAGGATTTGACCCCCTCTCAATCAGAAAGATTTCTGGCTCCCAGGTGTCTTTTATACAGGTAATGAGCTGGGATTAGGAGCACACTCTTAAAGGGAGTGCTCCTAATCTCAGTTTGTTACTTGTATAAAAGACACCTGTCCACAGAAGCAATCAATCAATCAGATTCCAAACTCTCCACTATGGCCAAGACCAAAGAGCTCTCCAAGGATGTCAGGGACAAGATTGTGGACCTACACAGGGCTGGAATGGGCTACAAGACCATCGCCAAGCAGCTTGGTGAGAAGGTGACAACAGTTGGTGCGATTATTCGCAAATGGAAGAAACACAAAAGAACTGTCAATCTCCCTCGGCCTGGGGCTCCAAGCAAGATCTCACCTCGTGGAATTGCAATGATCATGAGAACGGTGAGGAATCAGCCCAGAACTACACGGGAGGATCTTGTCAATGATCTCAAGGCAACTGGGACCATAGTCACCAAGAAAACAATTGGTAACACACTACGCCGTGAAGGACTGAAATCCTGCAGCGCCCGCAAGGTCCCCCTGCTCAAGAAAGCACATATACAGGCCTGTCTGAAGTTTGCCAATGAATATCTGAATGATTCAGAGGAGAACTGGGTGAAAGTGTTGTGGTCAGATGAGACCAAAATTGAGCTCTTTGGCATCAACTCAACTCGAGGAGGAATGCTGCCTATGACCCCAAGAACACCATCCCCACCGTCAAACATGGAGGTGGAAACATTATGCTTTGGGGGTGTTTTTCTGCTAAGGGGACAGGACAACTTCACTGCATCAAAGGGACAATGATCATGAGAATGGTGAGTAATCAGCCCAGAACTACACGGGAGGATCTTGTCAATGATCTCAAGGCAGCTGGGACCATAGTCACCAAGAAACAATTGGTAACACACTATGCCGTGAAGGACTGAAATCCTGCAGCGCCCGCAAGGTCCCCCTGCTCAAGAAAGCACATATAAAAGGCCCGTCTGAAGTTTGCCAATGAACATCTGAATGATTCAGAGGAGAACTTGGTGAAAGTGTTGTGGTCAGATGAGACAAAAATCGAGCTCTTTGGCATCAACTCAACTCGCCGTGTTTGGAGGAGGAGGAATGCTGCCTATGACCCCAAGAACACCATCCCCACCGTCAAACATGGAGGTGGAAACATTATGCTTTGGGGGTGTTTTTCTGCTAAGGGGACAGGACAATTTCACCGCATCAAAGGGACGATGGACGGGGCCATGTCCCGTCAAATCTTGGGTGAGAACCTCCTTCCCTCAGCCAGGGCATTGAAAATGGGTCGTGGATGGGTATTCCAGCATGACAATGACCCAAAACACACGGCCAAGGCAACAAAGGAGTGGCTCAAGAAGAAGCACATTAAGGTCCTGGAGTGGCCTAGCCAGTCTCCAGACCTTAATCCCATAGCAAATCTGTGGAGGGAGCTGAAGGTTCGAGTTGCCAAACGTCAGCCTCGAAACCTTAATGACTTGAAGAAGATCTGCAAAGGGGAGTGGGACAAAATCCCTCCTGAGATGTGTGCAAACCTGGTGGCCAACTACAAGAAACGTCTGACCTCTGTGATTGCCAACAAGGGTTTTGCCACCAAGTACTAAGTCATGTTTTGCAGAGGGATCAAATACTTATTTCCCTCATTAAAATGCAAATCAATTTATAACATTTTTGACATGCGTTTTTTTGTTGTTATTCTGTCTCTCACTGTTCAAATAAACCTACCATTAAAATTATAGACTGATCATGTCTTTGTCAGTGGGCAAACGTACAAAATCAGCAGGGGATCAAATACTTTTTTCCCTCACTGTATGTGTCTCTAATATGGTCATACATTTGGCAGGAGGTTAGGAAGTGCAGCTCTGTTTCCACCTCATTTTGTGCGGAGAGTGTGGTGTCCACAGAATTACATATTTAATAATGTAATATTATCTCTGTGGTGGTGCCTTGGTTCCCCATAAGAGGGGGTGCTGCTTCTTAATTCCAAATCTACTCCTCAGACCATATACAGTAAACCCTGGGCCCGTACCCCCTCCCTAGCCCCTGCCTGGCCTCAAGCCCTTACCCCTTAGGTATTTTGTGTAGATCTTTACACTCTGATAGAGAGAAGAGGAACATAGAGGGGAGAGGTAAGAAAGAGAGAGAATAAGGACAGGGGGGTGAGAGGTAAGAAAGAGAGAGAAGAGGGACAGAGAGGGGGTGAGAGGTAAGAAAGAGAGAGAAAAGGGACAGAGAGGGGGTGAGAGGTAAGAAAGAGAGAGAAGAGGGACAGAGAGGGTGAGAGGTAAGAAAGAGAGAGAAGAGGGACAGAGAGGGGGTGAGAGGTAAGAAAGAGAGAGAAAAGGGACAGAGAGGGGGTGAGAGGTAAGAAAGAGAGAGAAAAGGGACAGAGAGGGGGTGAGAGGTAAGAAAGAGAGAGAAGAGGGACAGAGAGGGGGTGAGAGGTAAGAAAGAGAGAGAAAAGGGACAGAGAGGGGGTGAGAGGTAAGAAAGAGAGAGAAGAGGGACAGAGAGGGGGTGAGAGGTAAGAAAGAGAGAGAAAAGTATAAGAGGAAGAAAGAAAGTGTGTCAGAGAGGTGGTGAGGGGAGTGGTCTGTTTGTTGGAAGAAAGCTTTCCAGAAAAAGCGAGACCAGCTCGTTGGATGACATTGCAGAGCACAACCGGACACCTAATACCACGGTGAAACCCCATTCCCAAAACAGGGAGAAAGCCAGGAAACGCACATGCACACATGCTCGCTCACACACACACACACACACACACACACACACACACACACACACACACACACACACACACACACACACACACACACACACACACACACACACACACACACACACACACACACACACACACTGCAGCTCTGTCAGCAGGACACCAGGTTACTGATCTTGTCACACTGTTTCTCTGGGTCGGAGTCTCTCTGTTTGGAACTATTTCTTTAATCCCCTCTTTCTCTCTCTCACTTGTTTCACCACTGCTGAGCAGTTTGCCTGCCTCAGTCTCTGTCAACACACACATACTCTCAGTCACAAATGTGTTAAGGAGCGCATGTGGTCATTTCCATGTGAAAGGACCCATGAGCACCAACATGTTACGTTCATAGGAGCATGTCAAATTGGGTGTCAAATGAATGCTAAGAGTCTATATTTTTTTAGAAATAAGGCATATATTTTTCAACCATTTTCCATCCTAAAAATTAGGAATAAGCAAAGGCTTTGATTTCTGGTCAAACAGATGGAAAAGGGATCTTAGAAAAAATCTACCAGAAAAAGTCTTAAAAGGCATTAGAAATAAATCAAAACACAATAATGTTGAAGTGAAGACCCCTGCCAACTAACATCAACACGTATATTTAGTTTTGGATACAGTTTTCTACCTTCTGTAAGTTTAAGAAACATTGACTTGTGCCTTGAAATTCTGCTACCAAAAACCCACATATCTTTAATATACAGTGGGGAGAACAAGTATTTGATACACTGCCGATTTTGCAGGTTGTCCTACTTACAAAGCATGTAGAGGTCTGTAATTTTTTATCATAGGTACACTTCAACTGTGAGAGACGGAATCTAAAACAAAAATCCAGAAAATCACATTGTATGATTTTTTAGTAATTAATTTGCATTTTATTGCATGACATAAGTATTTGATCACCTACTAACCAGTAAGAATTCCAGCTCTCACAGACCTGTTAGTTTTTCTTTAAGAAGCCCTCCTGTTCTCCACTCATTACCTGTATTAACTGCACCTGTTTGAACTCGTTACCTGTATAAAAGACACCTGTCCACACACTCAATCAAACAGACTCCAATCTCTCCACAATGGCCAAGACCAGAGAGCTGTGTAAGGACATCAGGGATAAAATTGTAGACCTGCACAAGGCTGGGATGGGCTACAGGACAATAGGCAAGCAGCTTGGTGAGAAGGCAACAACTGTTGGTGCAATTATTAGAAAATGTAAGAAGTTCAAGATGACGGTCAATCACCCTCGGTCTGGGGCTCCATGCAAGATCTCACCTCGTGGGGCATCAATGATCATGAGGAAGGTGAGGGATCAGCCCAGAACTACATGGCAGGACCTGGTCAATGACCTGAAGAGAGCTGGGACCACAGTCTCAAAGAAAACCATTAGTAACACACTACGCCGTCATGGATTATAATCCTGCAGCGCACGCAAGGTCCCCCTGCTCAAGCCAGCGCATGTCCAGGCCCGTCTGAAGTTTGCCAATGACCATCTGGATGATCCAGAGGAGGAATGGGAGAAGGTCATGTAGTCTGATGAGACAAAAATATAGCTTTTTGGTCTAAACTCCACTCGCCGTGTTTGGAGGAAGAAGAAGGATGAGTACAACCCCAAGAACACCATCCCAACCGTGAAGCATGGAGGTGGAAACATCATTCTTTGGGGATGCTTTTCTGCAAAGGGGACAGGACGACTGCACCGTATTGAGGGGAGGATGGATGGGGCCAGGTATCGCGAGATCTTGGCCAACAACCTCCTTCCCTCAGTAAGAGCATTGAAGATGGGTCGTGGCTGGGTCTTCCAGCATGACAATGACCCGAAACACACAGCCAAGGCAACTAAGGAGTGGCTCCATTAGAAGCATCTCAAGGTCCTGGAGTGGCCTAGCCAGTCTCCAGACCTAAACCCAATAGAAAATCTTTGGAGGGAGCTGAAAGTCCGTATTGCCCAGCGACAGCCCCGAAACCTGAAGGATCTGGAGAAGGTCTGTATGGAGGAGTGGGCCAAAATCCCTGCTGCAGTGTGTGCAAACCTGGTCAAGACCTACAGGAAACTCTGTAATTGCAAACAAAGGTTTATGTACCAAATATTAAGTTCTGCTTTTCTGATGTATCAAATACTTATGTCATGCAATAAAATGCAAATTAATTACTTAAAAATCATACAATGTGATTTTCTGGATTTTTGTTTTAGATTCCGTCTCTCACAGTTGAAGTGTACCTATGATAAAAATTACAGACCTCTACATGCTTTGTAAGTAGGAAAACCTGCAAAATCGTCAGTGTATCAAATACTTGTTCTCCCCACTGTATATATTTTCTAAATCTCTCCCTCATGAGGAGGATAGTGAAAGTTCACAGAAGTAACAGTAAAGAAATGTTGAGTACAATACATTTAAGTCATTTAGCAGATGCTCTTATCCAGAGCAACTTACAGTTTTAGTGGGTGCGTACATTTTCACACTGGCCCCCTGTGGGAATCGAACCCACAACCCTAGCGTTGCAAACGCCATGCTCTACCAACTGAGCTACACGGGGACGTAGAACCACAGGGACAGTACAAACATAGAAACATACAAACGTTGACATGTATATGTATATCAAATCAAATCAAATCAAATCAAATTTTATTGGTCACATGCGCCGAATACAACAGGTGCAGACATTACAGTGAAATGCTTACTTACAGCCCTTAACCAACAGTGCATTTATTTTAAACAAAAAAGTAAGAATAAAACAACAACAAAAAAAGTGTTGAGAAAAAAGAGCAGAAGTAAAATAAAGTGACAGTAGGGAGGCTATATATACAGTAAAATAAAGTGACAGTAGGGAGGCTATATATACAGGGGGGTACCGTTGCAGAGTCAATGTGCGGGGGCACCGGCTAGTTGAGGTAGTTGAGGTAATATGTACATGTGGGTAGAGTTAAAGTGACTATGCATAAATACTTCCTTAACAGAGTAGCAGCAGCGTAAAAAGGATGGGGTGGGGGGGCAGTGCAAATAGTCCGGGTAGCCATGATTAGCTGTTCAGGAGTCTTATGGCTTGGGGGTAGAAGCTGTTGAGAAGTCTTTTGGACCTAGACTTGGCACTCCGGTACCGCTTGCCGTGCGGTAGCAGAGAGAACAGTCTATGACTAGGGTGGCTGGAGTCTTTGACAATTTTGAGGGCCTTCCTCTGACACCGCCTGGTATAGAGGTCCTGGATGGCAGGGGAGCTTTGCCCCAGTGATGTACTGGGCCGTACGCACTACCCTCTGTAGTGCCTTGCGGTCAGAGGCCAAGCAGTTGCCATACCAGGCGGTGATGCAACCAGTCAGGATGCTCTCGATGGTGCAGCTGTAGAATTTTTTGAGGATCTGAGGACCCATGCCAAATCTTTTTAGTCTCCTGAGGGGGAATAGGCTTTGTCGTGCCCTCTTCACGACTGTCTTGGTGTGTTTGGACCATGATAGTTTGTTGGTGATGTGGACACCAAGGAACTTGAAGCTCTCAACCTGTTCCACTACAGCCCCGTCGATGAGAATGGGGGCGTGCTCAGTCCTCTTTTTTTTCCTGTAGTCCACAATCATCTCCTTTGTCTTGGTCACGTTGAGGGAGAGGTTGTTGTCCTGGCACCACACGGCCAGATCTCTGACCTCCTCCCTATAGGCTGTCTCATCGTTGTCGGTGATCAGGCCTACCACTGTTGTGTCGTCGGCAAACTTAATGATGGTGTTGGAGTCGTGCCTGGCCATGCAGTCATGGGTGAACAGAGAGTACAGGAGGGGACTGAGCACGCACCCCTGAGGGGCCCCCGTGTTGAGGATCAGTGTGGCAGATGTGTTGTTACCTACCCTTACCACCTGGGGGCGGCCCGTCAGGAAGTCCAGGATCCAGTTGCAGAGGGAGGTGTTTAGTCCCAGGATCCTTAGCTTAGTGATGAGCTTAGAGGGCACTATGGTGTTGAATGCTGAGCTGTAGTCAATGAATAGCATTCTCACGTAGGTTTTCCTCTTGTCCAGGTGGGAAAGGGCAGTGTGGAGTGCGATAGAGATTGCATCATCTGTGGATCTGTTGGGGCGGTATGCAAATTGGAGTGGGTCTAGGGTTTCTGGGATTATGCTGTTGATGTGAGCCATGACCAGTCTTTCAAAGCACTTCATGGCTACAGACGTCAGTGCTACGGGTCGGTAGTCATTTAGGCAGGTTATCTTAGAGTTCTTGGGCACGGGGACTATGGTGGTCTGCTTGAAACATGTTGGTATTACAGACTCAGTCAGGGACATGTTGAAAATGTCAGTGAAGACACTTGCCAGTTGGTCAGCACATGCTCGGAGTACACGTCCTGGTAATCCGTCTGGCCCTGCGGCCTTGTGAATGTTGACCTGCTTAAAAGTCTTACTCACATCGGCTACGGAGAGCGTGATCACATAGTCGTCCGGAACAGCTGGTGCTCTCATGCATGCTTCAGTGTTGCTTGCCTCGAAGCGAGCATAGAAGTGGTTTAGCTCGTCTGGTAGGCTTGTGTCACTGGGCAGCTCGCGGCTGTGCTTCCCTTTGTAGTCTGTAATAGTTTTCAAGCCCTGCCACATCCGACGAGCGTCAGAGCCAGTGTAGTATGATTCAATCTTAGACCTGTATTGACTCTTTGCCTGTTTGATGGTTCGTCGGAGGTCATAGCGGGATTTCTTATAAGCGTCCGGGTTAGAGTCCCGTTCCTTGAAAGCGGCAGCTCTACCCTTTAGCTCAGTGCGGATGTTTCCTGTAATCCATGGCTTCTGGTTGGGGTATGTACGTACGGTCACTGTGGGGACGACATCATCGATGCACTTATTGATGAAGCCAGTGACTGATGTGGTGTACTCCTCAATGCTGTCTGAAGAATCCCGAACATGTTCCAGTCTGTGCTAGCAAAACAGTCCTGTAGCTTAGCATCTGCGTCATCTGACCACTTTTTTATTAACCGAATCACTGGTGCTTCCTGCTTCAGTTTTTGCTTATAAGCAGGAATCAGGAGGATATAGTTATGGTCAGATTTGCCAAATGGAGGGCGAGGGAGAGCTTTGTATGCGTCTCTGTGTGTGGAGTAAAGGTGGTCTAGAGTTTTTTTCCCTCTGGTTGCACATTTAACATGCTGGTAGAAATTAGGTAGAACGGATTTAAGTTTCCCTGCATTAAAGTCCCCGGCTACTAGGAGCGCTGCATCTGGATGAGCGTTTTCCTGTTGATTAATGGCCTTGTACAACTCATTCAGTGCAATCTTAATGCCAGCATTGGTTTGTGGTGGTAAATAGACAGCTATGAAAAATATAGATGAAAACTCTCTTGGTAAATAGTGTGGTCTACAGCTTATCATAAGATACTCTACCTCAGGCGAGCAAAACCTCAAGACTTCCTTAGTATTTGATTTTGTGCACCAGCTGTTGTTTACAAATATACACAGACCGCCGCCCCTTGTCTTACCGGAGTCTGCCGTTCTGTCCTGTCGATGTAGCGTATAGCCTGCTAGCTGAATGTTATCATTGTTGTCGTTCAGCCACGACTCCGTGAAACATAAGATATTACAGTTTTTAATGTCCCGTTGGTAGGATAACCGTAATCTTAAATCGTCAATTTTATTCTCAAAAGATTGAACGTTGGCTAATAGGATTGATGGGAGAGGCAGTTTACTCGCTCGCCGTCGGATCCTTACAAGGCACCCGGATCTGCGTCCACGATATCTCCATCTCTTCCTCACGCGAATGACGGGGATCTGGGTGTCTGTAGGATATCCTTCGCGAACGCCTCGTTGAAGAAAAATTATTCGTCCAATGCGAGGTGAGTAATCGCTGTCCTGATATCCAGAAGCTCTCTTTGGTTATAAGAGACGATGGCAGAAACATTATGTACAAAATAAATTACAAATAACGTGGAAAAACACACATAATAGTACAATTGGTTAGAGGGCTGTAAAACATGAGTTTTATGATTTGGAAATGTGCAAATTTGGCCTCAAGGGTGTTTGGCTTTCTTGTATGACATCAAAGCCATATTTATTTTAATCCTCAACATCTCATCTTTCAAAATAGAGTCATCTTAATTTACAGCATTTCCCTCACTCAGACATAACGTTCTTGAAAAAGTTGCCCAATAAGCGGGAAGGATGGGAGCAACTTCTTGGCGTGCGGTGCTCAGGTTCAGAATGTCTGTCAGTCAAAACCCATACTGTGTTCCAATTTAGGTGGTTATTAGTGCCCAAATCTGAGTGTAAAGATCTATAATAGCTAGGTGAGACAGCCGTGGGATTGATTTAAGATAAGTTATGGTACTATCCTAGCCCGTACTGATCTGTCCATAGACGTGTCTGACCCGCTCAGTGATCACTTCTACAAGGAGATTTGGATGACCACCTGCGCTCACAATGCCTCTATCAATCAGAAGGTAGCTAACACACACACACACATAGGTAATCTACCAGAAGGTAGAGTACACACATGCTAACATGCAATGTTAGCACACACCTAGTCAGTATTATACCTTAATGCTAACTGTGCTTTGCTAGCATAGAGAGTATAGAGTTGAAGTTCTTCCTCTTTCCCCTCAGGTCTTCCGGTGCCTTCCCTCCAGTGATGTCAGGAACATTCTAGAATGGGAAGCCTATCTGGGCAAGCCAGGGTTGGAGAGGGAGGATTCTGCACGTGCTCACGAGGAGCTGAAGAAGGTCCATGGCTTCCTGGTGCAGTTTCCGTTCTACTTCCTGTCTGAGCAGAATCTACTTCCTCCCATCGGCTCCATGGAGGCCACACACACAAACTCCCAATTCGATACCAGAGAACTCTACCAGCGTTCGGAGTGATGAGCTCATTCCACTCTGGAGTGTGTGCCTGAAAACCAGACAGCACTTTCACATTTACATAAGAAGGAAAGAAGAAAGGAGGAGGAGAAGAAAAGGAGGAGAAAGGAGTGATTAGCGGTGGGACATGACACAGACCTGTCTGTGTAGTTTAATGGTTCACGTAGTTCTGTAACATACTCTGTGCTCTGTTCTGTACTGTTTACTAACACTATGCAACACTGCGAGGGCTGGAGAACTCCTTTGTGGGAGGTTTCTATGAAGACCTACTAAGGCCTGAGGACAGAAGAAGAGAGAGGGAGAAAAAGAGGAAGACTGATATCAGAGAGATTGTTGGAAAGGGAGGGGGGTGAGAGGGAGGTCTGTGCCCTTGCAGTCACTTTGGTAGAGTTGATTCTAACGCTCTGCCATTTATCTAACCTCTAACCTCTAACCCCTGACCTTAACCCCAATATGAAATCACATGAACTCAACACCATTAGTGCCATTATTGACACAGTCATGTTAATGCAGTATGCCTTATCTTACATTCCTCATCCTCATTCTGTGGATTCCAGACTATGACCTTAATGACCTCTGTTTCTACTAGCGGGCCTTTAGGTCTCTAGAGGCCTAGACACCCTGTACAACAGCCAAACACAAAGGGCCATTGTCTTCCATGTTGGTGTGTTCTGTATGATGCTGCATGTAGCTGTTAGCATGCTAGCTAGTCACGGCATGTATCCACTAGCATGAAACAAGTCAGTCTGCTGTGTGTGGCTGGTAATTTGTCATGTTAGCAGTGGTGGAAAAAGTACCCAATTATCATACTTGAGTAAAAGTAAAGATACCTTAATAGAAAATGACTCAAGTAAAAGTGAAAGTCACCCAGTAAAATACTACTTGAGTAAAAGTCTTCAAGTATTTGGTTTTAAATAAACTTAAGTATCAAAAGTAAATGTAATTGCTCAAATATACTTAAGCATCAAAAGTAAAAGTATAAATCATTTCAAATTCCTTATATTAAGCAAACCAGATGGCACAATTTTGTATTTATTTTTATTTACGGATAGCCAGGGGCACACTCCAACACTCAGACATAATTTACAAATGAAGCATTTGTGTTTAGTGAGTCAGCCAGATCAGAGGCAGTAGGGATGACCAGGGATGTTTTCTTGATAAGTGCGTGAATTTGTCCATTTTCCTGTCAAAATGTAACGAGTGCTTTTGGGTGTCAGGGAAAATGTATGGAGTAAAAAGTACATTATTTTCTTTAGGAATGTAGTGAAGTAAAAGTAAAAGTTCTCAAAAATGTAATACTAAAGTAAAGTACAGATACCCCCCAGAAACTACTTAAGTAGTAATTTAAAGTATTTTTACTTAGGTACTTTACACCACTGGTAGCGATTACAGCTGTGAGTCTTTCTGGGTAAGTCTCTAAGAGCTTTCCACACTTGGATTGTGCAACATTTGCCCATTATTATTTTTTTAATTCTTCAAGCTCTGTCAAATTGGTTGTTGATTTTTACAAGACGCTCTTATCCAGAGCGACTTACAGGAGCAATTAGGGTTAAGTGCCTTGCTCAAGGGCACATCGACAGATTTTTCACCTAGTCGGCTCGGGGATTAGAACCAGCGACCTTTCAGTTACTGGCACAACGCTCTTAACCACTAAGCTACCTGCCGCCCGATCATTGCTAGACAACCATTTTCAGGTCTTGCCATACATTTTCAAGTAGATTTAAGTCAAAACTGTAACTCGGCCAATCAGGAACATTCTCTGTCTTCTTGGTAAGCAACTCCAGTGTAGATTTGGCCTTGTGTTTTAGGTTATTGTCCTGCTGAAATGTGAATTCTTCTCCCAGTGTCTGGTGGAAGGCAGCTGTCTGGTGGAAAGCAACTGAGTTAGGAAGGGCGCCTATATCTTTGTAGTGACTGGGTGTATTGATACACCATCCAAAATGTAATTAATAACTTCACCATGCTCAAAGGGATATTCATATTTTTACCCATCTACCAATAGGTGCCCTTCTTAGTGAGGCATTGGAAAACCTCCCTGGTCTTTGTGGTTGAATCTGTGTTTGAAATTCACTGCTTGACTGAGGGACCTTATAGATAATTGTATGTGTGGGGTACAGAGATGAGGTAGTCATTCAAAAATCATGTTAAACCCTATTATTGCACACAGAGTGAGTCCATGCAAATTATTATGTGACTTGTTAAGCATATTTGTACTCCTGAACTTATTTAGGTTTGCCATAACAAAGGGGTTGAATACTTATTGACTCAAGGCATTTCACCTTTTCATTTTTAATTAATTTGTAATAATTTCAAAAAACATAATTCCACTTTGACATTATGGGGTCAAAGTGACAAAAAATATCAATTTAATCAATTTAAAATTCAGGCTGCAACACAACAAAATGTGAAAAAAGTCAAGGGGTGTGAATACTTTCTGAAGGGACTGTATATAATACCATTAGTATATTACCATAAGTATTTATATATTCCTGCCGTCAGTCACTTTTCAGCCCATTCACACACTCACACACTCACACTCACACCCACACACTTACCTACCCATCACTTGTGCTGCTGCCATACTGTTTACTACTACTACTACTATTATTATTATTATTATTATTATTATTAATCCTTCTACCAGTCACTTTCTCCTAACCCCTGCCTACATACAGTGGGGAGAACAAGTATTTGATACACTGACGATTTTGCAGGTTTTCCTACTTACAAAGCATGTAGAGGTCTGTAATTTTTATCATAGGTACACTTCAACTGTGAGAGACGGAATCTAAAACAAAAATCCAGAAAATCACATTGTATGATTTTTAAGTAATTCATTTGAATTTTATTGCATGACATAAGTATTTGATCACCTACCAACCATTAAGAATTCCGGCTCTCACAGACCTGTTAGTTTTTCTTTAAGAAGCCCTCCTGTTCTCCACTCATTACCTGTATTAACTGCACCTGTTTGAACTCGTTACCTGTATAAAAGACACCTGTCCACACACTCAATCAAACAGACTCCAACCTCTCCACAATGGCCAAGACCAGAGAGCTGTGTAAGGACATCAGGGATACAATTGTAGACCTGCACAAGGCTGGGATGGGCTACAGGACAATAGGCACGCAGCTTGGTGAGAAGGCAACAACTGTTTTGCGCAATTATTAGAAAATGGAAGAAGTTCAAGATGACGGTCAATCACCCTCGGTCTGGGTCTCCATGCAAGATCTCACCTCGTGGGGAATCAATGATCATGAGGAAGGTGAGGGATCATCCCAGAACTACACGGCAGGACCTGGTCAATGACCTGAAGAGAGCTGGGACCACAGTCTCAAAGAAAACCATTAGTAACACACTACGCCGTCATGGATTAAAATCCTGCAGCGCACGCAAGGTCCCCCTGCTCAAGCCAGCGCATGTCCAGGCCCGTCTGAAGTTTGCCAATGACCATCTGGATGATCCAGAGGAGGAATGGGAGAAGGTAATGTGGTCTGATGAGACAAAAATATAGCTTTTTGGTCTAAACTCCACTCACCGTGTTTGGAGGAAGAAGAAGGATGAGTACAACCCCAAGAACACCATCCCAACCGTGAAGCATGGAGGTGGAAACATCATTCTTTGGGGATGCTTTTCTGCAAAGGGGACAGGACGACTGCACCGTATTGAGGGGAGGATGTATCGCGAGATCTTGGCCAACAACCTCCTTCCCTCAGTAAGAGCATTGAAGATGGGTCGTGGCTGGGTCTTCCAGCATGACAATGACCCGAAACACACAGCCAAGGCAACTAAGGAGTGGCTCCATTAGAAGCATCTCAAGGTCCTGGAGTGGCCTAGCCAGTCTCCAGACCTGAACCCAATAGAAAATCTTTGGAGGGAGCTGAAAGTCTGTATTGCCCAGCGACAGCCCCGAAACCTGAAGGATCTGGAGAAGGTCTGTATGGAGGAGTGGGCCAAAATCCCTGCTGCAGTGTGTGCAAACCTGGTCAAGACCTACAGGAAACGTATGATCTCTGTAATTGCAAACAAAGGTTTCTGTACCAAATATTAAGTTCTGCTTTTCTGATACTTACGTCATGCAATAAAATGCAAATTAATTACTTAAAAATCATACAATGTGATTTTCTTGATTTTTTTAGATTCCGTCTCTCACAGTTGAAGTGTACCTATGATAAAAATTACAGACCTCTACATGCTTTGTAAGTAGGAAAACCTGCAAAATCGGCAGTGTATCAAATACTTGTTCTCCCCACTGTATACATATCTAACTCTATACTCCAGTATCCCTGCACATTGTAAAATTGATACACCATCCAAAATGTAATTAAAGGCACTGACCCTGTATATACTGTAGCTTCCTCTCTTATTTCTTATTTTTCATGGTTTTATTTTTGATTAGTTATACTATTTTGATAGTGAATACTGCACTGTTGGGTAGGGCTTGCAAGTTAAGCATTTCAAATCAAATGTCTTGGTCACATACACATGGTTAGCATATGTTATTGCGAGTGTAGCGAAATGCTGTAAACATTATTAAAGTGGCATTATTAAAGTGACTAGTGTTCCATTTTTTTAAGTGGCCAGTGATTTTCAAGTCTGTATGTAGGTTGCAGCCTCTCTGTGCTAGTGATGGCTGTTTAACAGTCTGATGGCCTTGAGATAGAGGCTGTTTAACAGTCTGATGGCCTTGAGATAGAGGCTGTTTAACAGTCTGATGGCCTTGAGATAGAGGCTGTTTAACAGTCTGATGGCCTTGAGATAGAGGCTGTTTAACAGTCTGATGGCCTTGAGATAGAGGATGTTTAACAGTCTGATGGCCTTGAGATAGAGGCTGTTTAACAGTCTGATGGCCTTGAGATAGAGGCTGTTTAACAGTCTGATGGCCTTGAGATAGAGGCTGTTTAACAGTCTGATGGCCTTGAGATAGAGGCTGTTTAACAGTCTGATGGCCTTGAGATAGAGGCTGTTTAACAGTCTGATGGCCTTGAGATAGAAGCTGTTTAACAGTCTGATGGACTTGAGATAGAGGCTGTTTAACAGTCTGATGGCCTTGAGATAGAGGCTGTTTAACAGTCTGATGGCCTTGAGATAGAGGCTGTTTAACAGTCTGATGGCCTTGAGATAGAGGCTGTTTAACAGTCTGATGGCCTTGAGATAGAGGCTGTTTAACAGTCTGATGGCCTTGAGATAGAAGCTGTTTAACAGTCTGATGGCCTTGAGATAGAGGCTGTTTAACAGTCTGATGGCCTTGAGATAGAGGCTGTTTAACAGTCTGATGGCCTTGAGATAGAGGCTGTTTAACAGTCTGATGGCCTTGAGATAGAAGCTGTTTAACAGTCTGATGGCCTTGAGATAGAGGCTGTTTAACAGTCTGATGGCCTTGAGATAGAGGCTGTTTAACAGTCTGATGGCCTTGAGATAGAAGCTGTTTAACAGTCTGATGGCCTTGAGATAGAGGCTGTTTAACAGTCTGATGGCCTTGAGATAGAAGCTGTTTAACAGTCTGATGGCCTTGAGATAGAAGCTGTTTAACAGTCTATTGGTCCCAGCTTTGATGCACCTGTACTGACCTCGCCTTTTGGATGATAGCGGGGTGAACAGGCAGTGACTCGGGTGTAAGTTGTCCTTGATGATCTTTTTGGCCTTCCTGTGACATTGGGTGCTGTAGGTGTCCTGGAGGGCAGGTAGTTCGCCCCTGGTGATGCGTTGTGCAGACCGCACCACCCTCTGGAGAGCCCTGCGGTTGTGGGCGGTGGAGTTGCCATACCAGGCGGTGATACAGCCCGACAGGATGCTCTCAATTGTGCGTCTGTAAAAGTTTGTGAGGGTTTTAGGTGACGGGCCAAATTTCTTCAGCCTCCTGAGGTTGAAGAGACGCTGTTGCGCCTTCTTCACCACACTGTCTGTATGGGTGGACCATTTCAGTTTGTCAGTGATATGTACACCGAGGAACTTAAAATTTTCCACCTTCTCCACTGCTGTCCCTTCGATGTGGATAGGGGGGTGCACCCTCTGCTGTTTCCTGAAGTCCACGATCATCTCCTTTGTTTTGTTGACGTTGAGTGAGAGGTTATGTTCCCCTTTCAGTGTACTTGTGCATGTAACAAATACAACTTGAAACTCGAATGTATCAACGATGTTCTGTCCTATATTTTGTATATATTTTTTAAATTCAAAATCAAATAGCTAAATGATCCTTGGTATGACCTCTCTCTCTCTCTGACCCCCTCTCTCTGTCCCCCTCTCTCTCTCTGTCCCCTTCTCTCTGTCCCCCTCTCTCTCCCTGTCCCCCTCTCTCTCTCGGTCCCCCTCTCTATGTTCCCCTCTCTCTCTCACTGTCCTTTTCTCTCTGTTCCCCTCTCCCTGTCCCCCCCTCTCTCTCTGTCCCCCTCTCTCTCTCTCTGTCCCTTCTCTTTTATTTTCTCTGTCCTGTCTTTGTCAACTCTCATTCAATTTCTGTCTTTCACTTTACTATATATTTTATTGGCCTGTTTCTATGAATTGCATGCTTTGCACAGACTGTTCATGCCTTATAAGAAATCCCAAATAATTGACTTTCATATACTTCATTATTTGTGCGTTGATGAGATGTTAACTATTAAACATATCTGATGTTCCTGTCTATTATTTATCTATGTATTATTTATTGAACCGAGTGAGTCAGTTGTTGACCTGGCCAGAGGCAAAACATTGCAATTAAGAGCTCTGTCTGTCTGTCTGTCTGTCTATTCTTCACAGGTGCTAACAATTCAAAATGTATCCCCTCAAGACCTCTATAATCAGCCCTAATCTCTGTCACGGCCCCTCTCCGCCTCTGGTCTGCCTGGCCCAGTTTGACAGATGAATCATTAGTCTCTGAATTAATGCTCTGGATTACATACCTGACTGGAGACAAATACACTGTGTGGACAAAACATTATGAACACCTGCTCTTTCCATGACAGACTGACGTGGTGAATTCAGGTGAAAGCTATGATCCCTTACTGATGTCACCTGTTAAATCCACTTCAATCAGTATAGATGAAGGGGAGGAGACAGGTTAAAGAAGGATTTTTAAGCCTTGAGACAATTGAGACGTGGATTGTGTATGTGTGCATTTAGAGGGTGAATGGGCAAGACAAAATATTTACGTGTCTTTGAACGGGGTATGGTAGTAGGTGCCAGGCTCACTGTTATGAGTGTGCCAAGAACTGCAACGCTGCTGGGGTTTTCACTCTGTTGTTCCATGTAGTACATATGTTATTCAAAATACGTTCCTAATGGCTAATAGCAGTAAGGCCAAATTATTTTTTTTATTGAAAAAAATAAAAATCGAATAGCTAAATGATCCTTGGTATGACCTTCTTAAAACAATTACATATGTTAGCACGGTTAATGCAGCGTTATTCCTGCACCACAGTGAGCACTAGTGTGGGTGTTTGGGATGTGCATATCACACACTCAAATCATCACTATAATTATTTTTGCAGTCAGGAATTGAGAATACAATCTTCAGTATACAAGACACACAGTTGAAAAAAGTTGAGCGATGATGATGATGGTGAAGGTGGTGATGCTGTTGCTACTGCTGAGGATGATATTAATGGTGATGGAGATGGCGGGTGTGGTGGTGATGATAGCAACATAAGGCTAGGCATACACAGCTGTAGCCATGTGAAGAGATGCAGCAGGAGAGACAAAGAGAAGAAGAAGACAAAGGAAATGATCAGTTTCATGGCACTTTAGCCTGAAGATACAATTAACCTAAACCTTCGTGTGGAGGGGGGTGGGGATGGGCTTTTTCATATCTGTCCCACACACGTGTGCATGTGACATTGTGGGCGTCCCTGTTTTCAGGAGAACCGCTCGCTGCTCGTGCAGCTAGGCCACTCCCGGGAGCGCGAGACTACACGGTTCCCGGGGCGCTTTGCTTTCTCTCGCTGTGTGTGTATACAGTGTGTATGTGTGTGCGCGGCTGTGCTCTCTCGCCGAGTGTTGTCACTATCCGCCCGTGGAGGGGGCCCGTGCCACCGTCTACAGCATGTAGGACCTGGATCACCTCGGTGTCTCGAGACGCGTTCCCCCGGTATCAAACGGAAAAACTGATTATATTACCCATTGTTGATGGAATATTATTAACGGACGCCAAACAGGGATCTAACGGGGATTTTAACGGCTGGATAAGGGAGGGGAGAGGGAGTTTCTCCTCGGTAAATGAGCGGAGAAGAAGCTTCCATTTTGAGAGAGAATCATGGCGAGTGACTCCCCGGCCCGGAGCCTGGATGAGATAGACCTGTCAGCGCTACGGGTAAAGTGTGTGTGTGTGTATGATAAAATGGGCACTGTATGAATGAGACACGTCTTCTCGAACACTTGCCCCATCCCCCGTTAATAATGGCCTCTTCGCACCGACTGTGTGTGTTTGTGGTTGGCGTCTTCCGAGCCGCGGTTAACTGCCATGCTCCCGAGAACATCCGCTGATCAGATCATTGATTTAGATCAATCGATGTCTGCTGGGGTGGCAACTACCTCTCTCCCACGCGCGTTAGACTTTTTTCTCAACAATTGGAACGTGATGTAATGGAACCCTGGGCCTGTGTGTGTCTAATAGGCCCCTCTGTCTATTTGGGGCAGATGTTAAGCTGTCTGTCGCGCGGCATCACACTGCCCCACAGACACACACACACACACAGTTGAATTATATTAGAGAACAGCAGAAACTGGTTCTGCCATTTCGTGATGAGTCAGTGACAGTGGCCTCGTAGCACTCTAGCTGTGTGTGCGTTTGCATCCTCTAGGACAGGACAACTCAACGAGGTCCAGAGCCTGCTGGTTTTCTCTTCTACCTGATAATTAATTGCACACACCTGGTATCCCAGGTCTAAATCAGTCCCTGATTAGAGGGAAGCAATGAAAAAAAACAGTGGAACTGGCTTCGAGGTCCAGAGTTCAGTTTGAGGGCTCTAAGACAGTTGCCAACCCCCCCAAATGTTTCACATTTTTGTTTTAACCCAAAACTGGCACACCTGATTTAAATTAGTCAAAGGCTTGATGATGATTAATTGACTAATTTAATCAGGTGTGCCAGGTTAGGGTTAAATACAATATTTGAAAGGTCTGGGGCAGGCAGAGGAGAAGGAAACCCCTACTCTAGGAGCTGGAGGGGAGGAGAGATGCACAAGATAGGGGTACAGGCAAGGTCCATGCAAAGGAAATGTAATACCACTGTTCTTTGTGCTGTGTGTGTTTTTGACAGCCTCTGTACATAGTCATTACAGGTAGGTCGTTATGCAACATGATCTTACCAGCAGCAGCAGGCTCAAGCCCCAACATGACAGGCAGGGGCGTGTGTGTGTTAGCTTGCATTCTTGTCATATGGCTGTGAATGATGCATGTACAATGCAAACACACATAACATTTTGCGGCATCTGGATTGTAGAAATGTTGCACGTTCAACATCATTGACTCATTCATCCTCTCTCTCTCTCGAAATGCAATAAAACAATGTGCAGCTTCTCAGCTCTTCTCGCTCTTTCCCTTTCTACCAGCATGTCTCCTGAACTCATTCTCTCCATCTCTCTCCTTTTCCATCTACGTCTGATAGATGTATGACAGTTATTACACACACCCACACTGCTGGCCTCTCTCTGAGCTCTCGTCCAGATCTGCGGTGCGACTGGAAATTAGGTCACTTAGATGCAGAGAACTGGGGAGTATTTCAGTGTCTCGCACACTACCCACAATGGAGGGGGATTTCCTTTTCCTGTCTTCCCTGGTCTCACTTCCCCTAGACCAGGGATCATCAACTAGATTCCGCTGCTGGATGATTTTTAAAATATTTTTTTCTTGAGCGGATGTTCGGGGGGCGGAACATAATTACAAATCATTTGTAGACTGCAAATTGACTAAAACATAATTTCAAACCTTACATTTGTATACGATCACGTCTCTCTATTATGCGTGGGAATACTTGGGAACAGATAAAAAAGAAATCACGCTGATAACATGATGTATTTTTAGTCTTTAATGTCCAACATTGAAATACAACAACAACTTGGGGGCCAAATAAATCAATAAAAGTCACCCACGGCCTAAATTTAGCCCGTGGGTGACCAGTTCAGGAACCCTGCCGTAGGGCTGCGCGGTATACTAAAGCAGTGAGGTGTGGTATATTACCAATAAACCACGGCTAAGGGCTGTTCTTAGGCACATGCTTAAAACAATGCTGTTTTCACTTTGCTTCTTAATATAAATCCACTAGTGTTCTATAATTACACTATTAGTTTGTGTTTCTTACATCTGCAAACAGCTAGTTTGTCTTTTCTTAGCAAGTTGGGCCTAAATCCTGTTAGCTGTTAATGCTAATCGCTAGTTAGCTGGCTGGCTGGCTAGTGAGCTAGCTAGCTAATAAATGTACTGAGTAAGAGCAAATGTAATTACCTATACGGCCTGATAATACCAGTGATGGTGTAGACCTAAATCAGCATGTTTGTGCAACAGTATCTTCTAAATCGGAGGAATACAGAAGGCATGAATATGTTTGCTACATGGCCAAAAGTATGTGGACACCCCTTCAAATTAGTGGATTCAGCTATTTCAGCCACAACCGTTGCTGACAGGTGTATGAAATCGAGCACACAGCCATGCAATTTCCATAGACAAACATTGGCAGTAGAATGGCCTTACTGAAGAGCTCAGTGACTTTCAACGTGGCACCGTCATAGGATGACACCTTTCCAACAAGTCAGTTCGTCAAATTTCTGCCCTGCTAGAGCTGCCCGGTCAACTGTAAGTGCTGTAATTGTGAAGTGGAAACGTCTAGCAGCAACAACGGCTCAGCCGCGATGTGGCAGGCCACACAAACTGCCTCTGGAAGCAACGTCAGTGCAAGAACTGTTGGTCGGGAGCTTCATGAAATGGGTTTCCATGGTCGAGCGGTGTAAAGTTCGACGCCATTTGACTCTGGAGCAGAGTAAACGCGTTCTATGGAGTGATGAATCATGCTTCACCATCTGGCAGTCCGACGGACGAATCTAGGTTTGGCGGATGCCAGGAGAACCAATGCATAGTGCTAACTGTAACTTGGTGGAGGAGGAATAATGGTCTGAGGCTGTTTTTCATGGTTTGGGCTAGGCCCCTTAGGGAAATCTTAACGCTACAGCATACAATGACATTCTAGACGAGTACAGTGGGGGAAAAAAGTATTTAGTCAGCCACCAATTGTGCAAGTTCTCCCACTTAAAAAGATGAGGCCTGTAATTTTCATCATAGGTACACGTCAACTATGACAAACAAAATGAGAATTTTTTTCTCCAGAAAATCACATTGTAGGATTTTTAATGAATTTATTTGCAAATTATGGTGGAAAATAAGTATTTGGTCAATAACAAAAGTTTCTCAATACTTTGTTATATACCCTTTGTTGGCAATGACACAGGTCAAATGTTTTCTGTAAGTCTTCACAAGGTTTTCACACACTGTTGCTGGTATTTTGGCCCATTCCTCCATGCAGATCTCCTCTAGAGCAGTGATGTTTTGGGGCTGTCGCTGGGCAACACAGACTTTCAACTCCCTCCAAAGATTTTCTATGGGGTTGAGATCTGGAGACTGGCTAGGCCACTCCAGGACCTTGAAATGCTTCTTACGAAGCCACTCCTTCGTTGCCCGGGTGGTGTATTTGGGATCATTGTCATGCTGAAAGACCCAGCCACGTTTCATCTTCAATGCCCTTGCTGATGGAAGGAGGTTTTCACTCAAAATCTCATGATACATGGCCCCATTCATTCTTTCCTTTACACGGATCAGTCGTCCTGGTCCCTTTGCAGAAAAACAGCTCCAAAGCATGATGTTTCCACCCCCATGCTTCACAGTAGGTATGGTGTTCTTTGGATGCAACTCAGCATTCTTTGTCCTCCAAACACGACGAGTTGAGTTTTTACCAAAAAGTTCTATTTTGGTTTCATCTGACCATATGACATTCTCCAAATCCTCTTCTGGATCATCCAAATGCACTCTAGCAAACTTCAGACGGGCCTGGACATGTACTGGCTTAAGCAGGGGGACACGTCTGGCACTGCAGGATTTGAGTCCCTGGCGGCGTAGTGTGTTACTGATGGTAGGCTTTGTTACTTTGGTCCCAGCTCTCTGCAGGTCATTCACTAGGTCCCCCTGTGTGGTTCTGGGATTTTTGCTCACCGTTCTTGTGATCATTTTGACCCCACGGGGTGAGATCTTGCGTGGAGCCCCAGATCGAGGGAGATTATCAGTGTGTGTCTTCCATTTCCTAATAATTGCTCCCACAGTTGATTTCTTCAAACCAAGCTGCTTACCTATTGCAGATTCAGTCTTCCCAGCCTGGTGCAGGTCTACAATTTTGTTTCTGGTGTCTTTTGACAGCTCTTTGGTCTTGGCCATAGTGGAGTTTGGAGTGTGACTGTGAGGTTGTGGACAGGTGTCTTTTATACTGATAACAAGTTCAAACAGGTGCCATTAATACAGGTAACGAGTGGAGGACAGAGGAGCCTCTTAAAGAAGAAGTTACAGGTCTGTGAGAGCCAGAAATCTTGCTTGTTTGTAGGTGACCAAATACTTATTTTCCACCATAATTTGCAAATAAATTCATTAAAAATCCTACAATGTGATTTTCTGGATTTTTTTTCTTCTCAATTTGTCTGTCATAGTTGACGTGTACCTATGATGAAAATTACAGGCCTCTCTCATCTTTTTAAGTGGGAGAACTTGCACAATTGGTGGCTGACTAAATACTTTTTTCCCACACTGTATGTCCTTCCAACTTTGTGGCAACAGTTTGGGGAAGGCCCTTTCCTGTTTCGGCATGACAATGCCCCCATGCACAAAGCAATGTCCATACAGAAATTATTTGTCGAGATCGGTGTGGAAGAACTTGACTGGCCTGCACAGAGCCCTGACCTCAACTCCATCGGACACCTTTGGGATGAAATGGAACGCCGACACCAAGCCAGGCCTACTCGCCCAACATCAGTGCCTGACCTCACTAATGCTCTTGTGGCTGAATGGAAGCAAATCCCTGCAGCAATGTTCCAACATCTAGTGGAAAGCCTTCCCAGAAGAGTGGAGGCTGTTATAGCAGCAAAGGGGGGACCAACTCCATATTAATCCTTGTGATTCTGGTATGAGATGTTCCAACGAGCAGGTGTCCACATACTTTTGGTTATGTAGTGTAGCTAAGAGAGAACATTAAATGTAGCCAAAGATTATAGGGTCCCCTAGGAAACATTTATCAACACTTTGGTTCCTACCCTGTCACAATAACTCCTCCCTGGCATTTTCATTCTTTGTCATGTCAAACAACACTGTAATTAAAGTGCCCACTATTATATTCTAACTATAGAATTAGAATAGTCATTCTATTTCCATGATTCCAACAGTTCACCCAAGTGTTTTGCTCTAAACCGCAAGTCAAATCGCAATTGCAACATTTGGTTAAGAATAAGGCCTATATTGTTTGCCCATGGTGTGCAGCCCTGAGTGACAGTGTGGAAATGATCTCAAATGAGTGCAGGAAATGCAGAAAAAATATTTTGGGTTGAATTGAACAGTATAAAACAATCAGTATGGAGAAAGATCCATTGAAATTACTTAGAATGTATGTGTTGCCACCGTAGGGTCACACACTACTCATAAAGCAAATGTAGAACTTTTATTATTCAAAAATATAAAATACTGTCATACCGTCCAATTTTTCACAAATACCATGGTATTATATTTTGGCCATATCGTCCAGCCCTACCCTGCCCTACACAGACCCGAGCACTATACACACACACACACACACACACACTATACACACACACACAGCGCGCTGAGGGGATCCATCAATGAGGGGGTCAATACATTCATCAACTTCGAGACACCATCATAACTTGGTATAAAACAAGAAAATGAGCACAATATTCATATTGATATTTACACACACACACACCCATGACTAATGCTTCCCCCTTTCACACACACACACGTTAAAAGATATCGATGTGTGTGGTGGTGCTGGTTGAAGGGGAGAGAGTGTGGTGGGTCTCCGCCTGTCTCTAGAGCAGTGTTCTAGGTTTAAAAATGTTTCTGTTGGACCTTGAATAAAGAATAACGTTGACGTTTTTCATATACCCTGTGGAAGCATGTGGCTGATTTCAACTCCAGTATTCCCTATTCACTCACTCACACAGACACACACACACACACACACACACACACACATACATACATACATACAGTGGGGAAAAAAAGTATTTAGTCAGCCACCAATTGTGCAAGTTCTCTCACTTAAAAAGATGAGAGAGGCCTGTAATTTTCATCATAGGTACACGTCAACTATGACAGACAAATTGAGAATTTTTTTCTCCAGAAAATCACATTGTAGGATTTTTAATGAATTTATTTGCAAATTATGGTGGAAAATAAGTATTTGGTCACCTACAAACAAGCAAGATTTCTGGCTCTCACAGACCTGTAACTTCTTCTTTAAGAGGCTCCTCTGTCCTCCACTCGTTACCTGTATTAATGGCACCTGTTTGAACTTGTTATCAGTATAAAAGACACCTGTCCACAACCTCAAACAGTCACACTCCAAACTCCACTATGGCCAAGACCAAAGAGCTGTCAAAGGACACCAGAAACAAAATTGTAGACCTGCACCAGGCTGGGAAGACTGAATCTGCAATAGGTAAGCAGCTTGGTTTGAAGAAATCAACTGTGGGAGCAATTATTAGGAAATGGAAGACATACAAGACCACTGATAATCTCCCTCGCAAGATCTCACCCCGTGGGGTCAAAATGATCACAAGAATGGTGAGCAAAAATCCCAGAACCACACGGGGGGACCTAGTGAATGACCTGCAGAGAGCTGGGACAAAAGCCTAACAAAGCCTACCATCAGTAACACACTACGCCGCCAGGGACTCAAATCCTGCAGTGCCAGACGTGTCCCCCTGCTTAAGTCAGTACATGTCCAGGCCCGTCTGAAGTTTGCTAGAGTGCATTTGGATGATCCAGAAGAGGATTGGGAGAATGTCATATGGTCAGATGAAACCAAAATAGAACTTTTTGGTAAAAACTCAACTCGTCGTGTTTGGAGGACAAAGAATGCTGAGTTGCATCCAAAGAACACCATACCTACTGTGAAGCATGGGGGTGGAAACATCATGCTTTGGGGCTGTTTTTTTTCTTTCTGCAAAGGGACCAGGACGACTGATCCGTGTAAAGGAAAGAATGAATGGGGCCATGTATCGTGAGATTTTGAGTGAAAACCTCCTTCCATCAGCAAGGGCATCGAAGATGAAACGTGGCTGGGTCTTTCAGCATGACAATGATCCCAAACACACCGCCCGGGAAACGAAGGAGTGGCTTCGTAAGAAGCATTTCAAGGTCCTGGAGTGGCCTAGCCAGTCTCCAGATCTCAACCCCATAGAAAATCTTTGGAGGGAGTTGAAAGTCCGTGTTGCCCAGCGACAGCCCCAAAACATCACTGCTCTAGAGGAGATCTGCATGGAGGAATGGGCCAAAATACCAGCAACAGTGTGTGAAGACTTACAGAAAACATTTGACCTGTGTCATTGCCAACAAAGGGTATATAACAAAGTATTTAGAAACTTTTGTTATTGACCAAATACTTATTTTCCACCATAATTTGCAAATAAATTCATTAAAAATCCTACAATGTGATTTTCTGGAAAAAAAAATTCTCATTTTGTCTGTCTTAGTTGACGTGTACCTATGATGAAAATTACAGGCCTCTCTCATCTTTTTAAGTGGGAGAACTTGCACAATTGGTGGCTGACTAAATACTTTTTTCCCCCACTGTACTCTCTCTCTCTCTCTATGGAGTCAGTGTACCGCTATAGATCTCAGCAAGTCCTACTGTGTGTGTGTGTGGGGGGGAATTCAGATTCCATGGAGTCTGAATTCTTGAGAAAATACTTTCAATGCTTGACTAACCACTCTCTTACTCCCCTCTTTCTCCAATCTCTCTATTTCTCTCTCTCTTTCTCTCCAGGACCCAGCTGGTATATTTGAACTAGTGGAGTTGGTGGGAAATGGAACCTACGGGCAGGTCTACAAGGTAAGACACACCCATCACCACACACTCAACCTATCAGACAGGAGCGTGCCTGATGATTCCTCCCACATGAGCTCTGATCAGCCAATAACAGGCAGGCTGGCTGTCACCTTCCAGTGAACTGTTACGAGTTGCCAATGAGGGGAGAGAGTTGCTGAGTTTTATCTCGACATAAACCCAGGCAATTGTGAGCTAGTATTTCATACCTATTCAATATACATGCGGGGTAAGGCAATTCCACGGTAATGGAATGACGGTGAGACTTCGATTCTTCACTTTAAAATGTATACCAAACAAAAAACATTGATTGCAAAGTTAAACCAATCATACAATTCTATGAACAAAGACTACTTTTAACAATTTCCACAGAAAAATTTACAAAAACAAATTGACTCTAAGAACAGTGCAGATGTAAAGTTTGGCAACAGAATTATTGTAATGTGTTTTTAATGTGACCAAGTTTTCCAAAAACTGTTAAATATCTACTCCAAATTAAGATTAAAAGATTTCTGCAGAAAGAATGGGGTGTCAGCTATTATATGACACATTGAGTTTGAAAAGAAAAAAAGGTATCTTGGTTAATATTTAAAATCTCTTGGTTATTGAACTACAGTAAGTGAAGTGGATTAACACTCGGTAAAATAATGACTGTAACAGAATGACATCATGAGTCCCTGATCTGTACTGTACAGAAATGTATCATTATGAATGTTGTTCTCTTTATGGTGGTGTATCCTGAATAGGTACACAAAGGTAGAAAATGTAATATCCTCTTTTGCATGTTTGGGTATTATTCACAGACGGGTTATTATTCTAATGAGCTCCGCTGCAAAACATAGACGTCTATGTTCAGGTGTGGGCATCACAGTATAGTACAGCATGGTAGAGTTCAGTACAATACAGTACATTTATACTGTAAACTGAGTGTACTGTCCAAACTTGTGAAACAGACGTCTATGATGGGTTCGGAGTGAGAGAGAGAGAGGGAGAGAGAGCGTTTGTGACTACTATGATTTCCTATTTGCGCCAATTCAATTGCATTTTACTGATTTTTGTTGGTCATTCTGTTATAGCAGCAAAGGGGGGACCAACTCCATATTAATGGCCATGATTTTGGAATGGGATATTCGACAAGCAGGTGTCCACATTCTTTTGGTCATGTAGTGTATGTGGGTTTTTGGTAACAGAATGACAAGACACTAGGCAATATTTCTTAAACTTACAGAAGGGAAATCATTTCTGAAAAAACGCAATATAAATGTTGATATTAGTTGGCAGGGGTCTTCAACATTATTAAGTTTTGATGTACACTACATGACCAAAATCATGTGGACACCTGCTTGTCGAACATCTCATTTCAAAATCATGGACATTAATATGGAGTTGGTCCCCCCTTTGCTGCTATAACAGCCTCCACTCTTCTGAGAAGGCTGTCCACAAGATGTTGGAACATTGCTGTGGGGACTTGCTTCCATTCAGCCACAAGAGCATTAGTGAGGTCGGGCACTGATGTTGGGCGATTAGGCCTGGCTCGCAGTCGGTGTTCGATGGGGTTGAGGTCAGGGCTCTGTGCAGGCCAGTCACGTTCTTCCACACCGATCTCGACAAACCATTTCTGTATGGATCTCGCTTTGTGCACGGGGGCATTGTCATGCTAAAACAAGAAAGGGCCGTCTCCAAACTATTGCCACAAAGTTGGAAGCACAGAATCGTCTAGAATGTCATTGTATGCTGTAGCGTTAAGATTTCCCTTCACTGGAACTAAGGGGCCTAGTCGAACCATGAAACAGCCCCAGACCATTATTCCTCCTCCACCAAACTGTACAGTTGGCACTATGCATTGGGGCAGGTAGAGGTATCCTGGCATCCGCCAAACTCAGATTCGTCCGTCGGACTGCCAGATGGTGAAGCGTGATTAATCACTCCAGAGAATGCGTTTCCACTGCTCCAGAGTCCAATGGCGTTGAGCTTTACACCACTCCAGCCGACGCTTGGCGTTGCGCATGGTGATCTTAGGCTTGTGTGCGGCTGCTCGGCCATGGAAACATTTACATTTTAATCATTTAGTTAGTGAGTGCATACATTTCATGAAGCTTTCCGACCAACAGTTCTTGCGCTGACGTTGCTTCCAGAGGCAGTTTGGAACTCAGTAGTGAGTGTTGCAACCGAGGACAGATGATTTTTACGCACTTCAGCACTCGGCGGTCCCATTCTGTGAGCTTGTGTGGCCTACCACTTCACGGCTGAGCCGTTGTTGCTCCTAGACGTTTTCACTTCACTATAACAGCACTTACAGTTGACAGTTGACCGGGACAGATCTAGTAGGGCAGAAATTTGACGAACTGACTTGTTGGAAAGGTGTCATCCTATGACGGTGCCACTTTGAAAGTCACTGAGCTCTTCAGTAAGGCCATTCTACTGCCAATGTTTTGTCTATGGAGATTGCATGGCTGTGTGCTCTATTGTCAGCAACAGAGGTGGCTGAACTAGACAAATCCACTAATTTGATGGGGTGTCCACATACCTTTTTCCCTCACTGTATATACAGAAGTATTTGATCCCCTGCAGATTTTGTTTGCCCACTGACAAAAAAATGATCAGTCTATAATGTTAATGGTAGGTTTATTTGAACAGTGAGAGACAGAATAACAACAAAAAAATCCAGAAAAACCTATGTCAAAAATGTTATAAATTGATTTGAATTTTAATGAGGGAAATAAGTATTTGACCCCCTCTCAATCAGAAGGATTTCTGGCTCCCAGGTGTCTTTTATACAGGTAACGAGCTGAGATTAGGAGCACACTCTTAAAGGGAGTGCTCCTAATCTCACCTTGTTACCTGTATAAAATACACCTGTCCACAGAAGCGATCAATCAATCAGATTCCAAACTCTCCACCATGGCCGAGACCAAAGAGCTCTCCAAGGATGTCAGGGACAAGATTGTAGACCTACACAAGGCTGGAATGGGCTACAAGACCATCGCCAAGCAGCTTGGTGAGAAGGTGACAACAGTTGGTGCGACTATTCGCAAATGGAAGAAACACAAAATAACTGTCAATCTCCCTCGGCCTGGGGCTCCATGCAAGATCTCACCTCATGGAGTTGCAATGATCATGAGAACGGTGAGAAATCAGCCCAGAACTACACGGGAGGATCTTGTCAATAATCTCAAGGCAGCTGGGACCATAGTCACCAAGAAAACAATTGGTAAAACAATACGCCGTGAAGGACTGAAATCCTGCAGCGTCCGCAAGGTCCCCCTGCTCAAGAAAGCACATATACATGCCCTTCTGAAGTTTGCCAATGAACATCTGAATGATTCAGAGGAGAACTGGGTGAAAGTGTTGTGGTCAGATGAGACCAAAATGGAGCTCATTGGCATCAACTCAACTCGCCGTGTTTGGAGGAGGAGGAATGCTGCCAATGACCCCAAGAACACCATCCCCACCGTCAAACATAGCGGTGGAAACATTTATGCTTTGGGGGTGTTTTTCTGCTAAGGGGACAGGAGAACTTCACCGCATCAAAGGGACGATGGACGGGGCCATGTACCGTCAAATCTTGGGTGAGAACCTCCTTCCCTCAGCCAGGGCATTGAAAATGGGTCGTGGATGGGTATTCCAGCATGACAATGACCCAAAACACACGGCCAAGGCAACAAAGGAGTGGCTCAAGAAGAAGCACATTAAGGTCCTGGAGTGGCCTAGCCAGTCTCCAGACCTTAATCCCATAGCAAATCTGTGGAGGGAGCTGAAGGTTCGAGTTGCCAAACGTCAGCCTCGAAACCTTAATGACTTGGAGAAGATCTGCAAAGAGGAGTGGTACAAAATCCCTCTTGAGATGTGTGCAAACCTGGTGGCCAACTACAAGAAACGTCTGACCTCTGTGATTGCCAACAAGGGTTTTTCCACCAAGTACTTAGTCGTGTTTTGCAGAGGGGTCAAATACTTATTTCCCTCATTAAAATGCAAATCAATTTATAACATTTTTGACATGCGTTTTTCTGGATTTTGTTGTTGTTATTCTGTCTCTCACTGTTCAAATAAACCTACCATAAAAATTATAGACTGATCATTTCTTTGTCAGTGGGCAAACGTACAAAATCAGCAGGGGATCAAATACTTTTTTCCCTCACTGTATAGTGTAGCTAGGTACAGTTGAAGTTGGACGTTTACATACACTTAGGTTGGAGTCATTAAAACTTGTTTTTCAACCACTCCGCACATTTCTTGTTAACAAACTATAGTTTTGGCAAGTCGGTTAGGACATCTACTTTGTGCATGACACAAGTAATTTTTCCAACAATTGTTTACAGACAGATTATTTCACTTCCAGTGGGTAAGAAGTTTACATACACTAAGTTGACTGTGCCTTTAAACAGCTTGGAAAATTCCAGAAAATGACATCATGGCTTTAGAAGCTTCTGATAGGCTAATTGACATAAGTTGAGTCAATTGGAGGTGTACCTGTGGATGTATTTCAAGGCCTACCTTCAAACTCAGTGCCTCTTTGCTTGACATCATGGGAAAATCAGAAGAAATCAGCCAAGACCTCAGAAAAAACATTTGTAGACCTCCACAAGTCTGGTTCATCCTTGGGAGCAATTTCCAAACGCCTGAAGGTACCGCGTTCATATGTACAAACAATAGTACGCAAGTATAAACACCATGGGACCACGCAGCCGTCATACCGCTTAGGAAGGAGACACGTTCTGTCTCCTAGAGATGAACGTACTTTGGTGCAAAAAGTTACAAATCAATCCCAGAACAACAGCAAGGGACCTTGTGAAGATGCTGGAGGAAACAGGTACAGAAGTATCTATATCCACAGTAAAACAAGTCCTATATCGACATAACCTGAAAGGGTGCTCAGCAAGGAAGAAGCCACTGCCATAAAAAAGCCAGACTACGGTTTGCAACTGCACATGGGGACAAAGATCTTACTTTTTGGAGAAATGTCCTCTGGTCTGATGAAACAAAAATAGAACTGTTTGGCCATAATGACCATCGTTATGTTTGGAGGAAAAAGGGGATGGCTTGCAAGCAGAAGAGCACCATCCCAACCGTGAAGTACGGGGGTGGCAGCATCATGCTGTGGGGGTGCTTTGCTGCAGGAGGGACTGGTGCACTTCACAAAATAGATGGCATCATGAGGAAGGAAAATTATGTGGATATATTGAAGCAACATCTGAAGACATCAGTCAGGAAGTTAAAGCTTGGTCGCAAATGGGTCTTTCAAATGGACAATGACCCCAAGCATACTTCCAAAGTTGTGGCAAAATGGCTTAAGGACAACAAAGTCAAGGTATTTGAGTGGCCATCACAATGCATTTACCTCAATCCTATAGAAAATCTGTGGGCAGAACTGAAAAAGCGTGTGCGAGCAATGAGGCCTACAAACCTGACTCAGTTACACCAGCTCTGTCAGGAGGAATGGGCCAAAATTCACCCAACTTATTGTGGGAAGCTTGTGGAAGGCTGCCTGAATCGTTTGACCTAAGTTAAACAATTTAAAGGCAATGCTACCAAATACTAATTGAGTGTATGTAAACTTCTGACCCACTGGGAATGTGATGAAAGAAATAAAAGCTGAAATAAATCATTCTCTCTACTATTATTCTGACATTTCACATTCTTAAAATAAATTGGTGATCCTAACTGACCTAAGACAGGGTATATTTACTATGATTAAATGTCAGAAATTGTGATAAACTGAGTTTAAATGTATTTGGCTAAGGTGTATGTAAACTTCCGACTTCAACTGTTGGTAAGTTAGGCTTACCAACTAACATGGGCTATTGAAGATACCAGGGTATGGAGCTAGGGGTTGTTTTTGGATAAGGCTCAGGTATCGGTGCATTTGGTTGCAGTAAACGCTGTATGCTTTCTCTGCCAGTGACTTGATTTTCACATCAAACCGCCCTGATGCACGCTTGTGGGATTACAGCCTGGGTGGGCTGTACAGGGAGTCTGTCAGAGATGGGTGGTTAGTGTGAAGCTGTAGGCCTGTTTGTTTCCGTGTTATCTAGCTTTTCACTAGAAGACTATTGTTTTGTAGGTCTCATAGCCCTTTCCCTCTCTCCCCCTCTCTTTCTCTCTGTCTGGCGTGTGGGGTCTTGTCAGTAGGGTAGCGGGTAACAGTACTCAGGCAGGTCAGGAATGCGAGGCGTCTGAACCAAGTAGTGTTTTTACGCCTCACAATGCTGAAAAGGGAGTATTCTGTCCTTTTTCACCACACACACGCAGTCACACACATACAGAATGAAGGATGTTTATTTGGATCATGGCTCTGTTTACCGCTCCATTGTCATTCTATCAGATTAATTATCTTATCTATTTCTATATCTGTTTCAAGTATTGTTTTATCTGTTATACACTGAGTGAACAAAACATTAGGAACTCTTTCCATGACATAGACTGACCAGGTGAACGTTATTATCCCTTATTGATGTCACTTGTTAAATACACTTCAATCAATGTAGATGAAGGGGAGGAGACAGGTTAAAGAAGGATTTTTAAGCCTTGAGACATGGATTGTGTATGTGTGCCATTGAGGGTGAATGAGCAAGACAAAAGATATGTGCCTTTGAACAGGGTATGGTAGTAGGTGCCAGGCGCACCGGTTTGAGTGTCAAGAACTGCAACACTGCCGGGTTTTTCATGCTCAACAGTTTCCTGTGTGTATCAAGAATGGTCCACCACCCAAAGGACATCCAGCCAACTTGACACAACAGTGGGAAGCATAGGAGTCAACATGGGCCAGCATTTGATACCTTGTAGAGTCCATGCCCTGACAAATTGAGGCTGTCCTAAGGGCAAAAGGGGGTGCAACTCAATATTAGGAAGGTGTTCTTAATGTTTTGTACACTCAATGTTTATTTCTGTCTATTGTTTAACCCCTTACACTTGTGGGAATTGGCCTATATTTGACATTTACTGTACTTTTCGCCACATTTGTTGATAACGAAATCTGAAAATACCCTGAATACATTACATAAGACCCCAAAAATGTTCAAGGGTTTGAGTGAGAGGTCTAACTGGCGAGAGGTCTAACTCTCCAAGTGGCCACGCACCTCTCTAAAGTGTGCACAGTTCCTAAGTAATTTCAATGCACTTTTATGACTCAAAGAAGAGTCTTCAACTATAAGGTGCTTTTATTTTTTTATTTTTTTGAGGAACTAGAGCAAGCACACTTGTAGTTGTTTTGTTTGGAACACAGCCCTGCATCCCCGCCATCACACAATTACTGTTGTTTACGCAATCCAAAAACAGTCCATTATAAATCACAATCTGGGTCAGGTGGGCATCATTTTATTGCCAACATAACTAGCTAAATTATAAAATACGATCTTAGTGTTAGGCTTTCACAAGGCAATTTAGAGAAGCAGATCATAATGAGTGCTTTCAGATGCGTGGTCCGCAGCAAATTTTCTTCACAATACAACAAACAGGCTCATTCTGTTCAGGATAACCCAGGGTATAACGCCATGTCATCTTGTAACTGTTCTACATCAAACATAGTGATCATAAACATTGACACTGTATTTCACATTCGTTTTATGTGAAGTGCACATTTGGCTTGCTTGTATGACATCAAAGCGTTGTTTATTTTAATCTTCAATGTCTCATCTTTCAAAATACACTGAGTCCTCTTATTTTACAGCAAACGTTGCCCAATAAGCAGGAGGGATGGGGGCAACGTGCAGTGCTCAGGTTCAGAACGGCTGTCAGTCAAAACCCATACAGCACTGTGAAGCGCAGAACCAGAGCTCTGACGTCACGTACAGCTTGTTACTGTACAGCCCACTGCGTTCAAATTAGGCACTTATCAGTGTCCAAATGTGCAATTTTTTTCTACCCGTATACAGGTACGAGTGTGAAGGGCTACTCAGGATGTGGAGTTGTCATCCAATCTGTTCCCACAGAACGAATAACACCTGTGATTGCGTTATGCCTCTCTCCCATGCCAATAGCCTATTGCTGTTTGGGTTAGTTCTTATTATACAATTTCACTGTAGAGCCCCAAGTTCAGCTCAACCAGCCTCAGAGAGCTCCTTTGTCCCATCCCCCATACACGCGGAGACCGGCTCAATCGGTTCCTTCAGTGATGCTATCTCTTTCATAGTTACCCAATGCTTAGGTGTACCTCCACTGTACTCATATCCTTCCATATCCTTGTCTGTATATAATGCCCTGAATCTATTCTACAACGCCCGGAAATCTGCCCCTTTTCTCTGTACCCAACGCACTAGAAGACCAGTTCTTAAAGCCTTTAGCCATATCCTTAATCTATTCCTCCTCTGTTCCTCTGGTGATGTAGAGGTTAACCCAGGCCCTGTAGCCCCCAGTATCACTCCTACCCCCCAGGCGCTATCATTTGTTGACTTCTGTAACCGTAAAAGCCTTGGTTTCTTGCATGTTAACATCAGAAGTCTCCTCCCCAAGTTTGAGTTATTCACTGCGTTAGCACACTCTGCCAACCCTGATGTTCTAGCAGTGTTTGAATCTTGGCTTAGGAAGGCCACCAAAAATTCAGACATTTCCATTCCGAACTACAACATTTTCTGTCAAGATAGAACTGCCAAAGGGGGCGGAGTTGCAATCTACTGTAGAGAGAGCCTGCAGAGGTCTATCATACTATTCAGGTCTGTGCCCAAACAGTTTGAGCTCCTACTTCTAAAAATCCACCTTTCCAGAAATAAGTCTCTCACTGTTGCCGCTTGCTACAGACCCCCCTCAGCTCCCAGTTGTGCCCTGGACACCATATGTGAATTGCTTGCCCCCCATCTATCCTCAGAGTTCGTACTGCTTGGTGACCTAAACTGGGATATGCTTAACACCCGGCCGTCCTACAATATAAACTAGATGACCTCAATCTCACACAAATTATCAAGGAACCTACCAGGTACAACCCTAAATCCGTAAACATGGGCACCCTTATAGATATCATCCTGACTAATTTACCCTCTAAATACACCTCCGCTGTCTTCAACCAGGATCTCAGCGATCACTGCCTCATTGCCTGTGTCCGTAATGGGTCCGCGGTCAAATGATCACCCCTCATCACTGTCAAACGCTCCCTAAAACACTTCAGTGAGCAGGCCTTTCTAATTGACCTGGCCCGGGTATCCTGGATGGATATTGACCTCATTCCGTCAGTAGAGGATGCCTGGATGTTCTTCAAAAGTGCTTTCCTCTATCTTTTAAATAAGCACGCCCCATTCAAAAAAATTCAAAACTAAGAACAGATATAGCCCCTGGTTCACCCCAGACTTGACTGCCCTTGACCAGCATAAAAACATCCTGTGGCGTACTGCATTAGCATCGAACAGTCCCCGCGATATGCAACTTTTCAGGGAAGTCAGGAACCAATATACACAATCAGTTAGGAAAGCAAAGGCTAGCTTTTTCAAACAAATGTGCATCCTGTAGCACTAACTCCAAAAAGTTTTGGGACACTGTAAAGTCCATGGAGAATAAGAGCACCTCCTCCCAGCTACCCACTGCACTGAGGCTAGGAAACACTGTCACCACCGATAAATAAATCTACGATAATCGAGAATTTCAATAAGCATTTTGCTACGGCTGGCCATGCTTTCCACCTGGCTACCCCTACCCCGGCCACCAGCTCAGCACCCTCCGCTGCAACTTGCCCATGCCCCCCCCCGCTTCTCCTTCACCCAAATTCAGATAGCTGATGTCCTGAAAGAGCTGCTAAATCTGGACCCCTACAAATCAGCTGGGCTAGACAATCTGGACCCTTTCTTTCTAAAACTAGCCGCCGAAATTGTCGCAACCCCTATTACTAGCCTGTTCAACCTCTCTTTCGTATCGTTTGAGATCCCCAGAGATTGGAAAGCTGCCGCGGTCATCCCCCTCTTCAAAGGGGGTGACACTCTAGATCCAAACTGTTACAGAACTATATCCATCCTGCCCTTCGAAAGTATTTGAAAGCCAAGTTAACAAACAGATCACCGACCATTTCGAATCCCACCGTACCTTCTCCGCTATGCAATCTGGTTTCCGAGCTGTTCATGGGTGCACCTCAAGGTCCTAAACGATATAATAACCGCGATCGATAAAAGACAGTACTGTGCAGCCGTCTTCATCGACCTGGCCAAGGCTTTTGACTCTGTCAATCACCGCATTCTTATTGGCAGACTAAATAGCCTTGGTTTCTCAAATGACTGCCTCGCCTGGTTCACCAACTACTTCTCAGATAGAGTTCAATGTGTCAAATCGGAGGGCCTGTTGTCAGGACCTCTGGCAGTCTCTATGGGGGTGCCACAGGGTTCAATTCTCGGGCCGACTATTCTCTGTGTATATAAATGATGTCGCTCTTGCTGCTGGTGACTCTCAGATCCACCTCTACGCAGACGACACCATTTTGTATACATCTGGCCCTTCATTGGACACTGTGTTAACAAACCTCCAAACGAGCTTCAATGCCATACAACACTCCTTCCGTGGCCTCCAACTGCTCTTAAACGCTAGTAAAACTAAATGCATGCTCTTCAATCGAACGCTGCTTGCACCCACCCGACTAGAATCACTACTCTTGGCGGGTCTGACTTAGAATATGTGGACAACTACAAATACCTAGGTGTCTGGTTAGACCATAAACTCTTCTTCCAGACTCACATTAAGCATCTGCAATCCAAAGTTAAATCTAGAATCGGCTTCCTATTTCGCAACAAAGCCTCCTTCACTCATGCTGCTAAACATGCCCTCGTAAAACGGACTATCCTACCGATCCTTGACTTCGGCGATGTCATTTACAAAATAGCTTCCAACACTCTACTCAGCAAGTTGGATGTAGTCTATCACAGTGCCATCCGTTTTGTCACCAAAGCCCCATATACTACCCACCACTGTGACCTGTACGATCTCGTTGGCTGGCCCTCACTACATATTTGTCGCCAAACCCACTGGCTCCAGGTCATCTATAAATCACTTCTAGGCAAATCCCCGCCTTAGATCATTGGTCACCATAGCAACACCCACCCGTAGTATGCGTTCCAGCAGGTATATCTCACTGGTCATCCCCAAAGCCAACACCTCCTTTGGCCGCCATTCCTTCCAGTTCTCTGCTGCAAATGACTAGAACGAACTGCAAAAATCTCTGAAGCTGGAGACACTTATCTCCCTCACTAACTTTAAGCATCAGTGTTCAGAGCAGCTTACCGATCACTGCACCTGTACACAGCCCATCTGTAATTAGCCCACCCAACTACCTCATCCCCATATTGTTATTTATTTTGCTCATTTGCACCCCAGTATCTCTATTTGCACATCATCTTCTGCACATCTATCACTCCAGTGTTAATACTAAATTGTAATTATTTTGCACTATGGCCTATTTATTGCCTTACCTCCATAACTTACTACATTTGCACACACTGTATATAGATTTCTATTGTGTTATTGACTGTACGTTTTGTTTATTCCATATGTAACTCTGTTGTTGTTTTTATCGCACTGCTTTGCTTTATCTTGGCCAGGTCACAGTTGTAAATGAGAACTTGTTCTCAACTGGCTTACCTGGTTAAATAAAGGTTAAATAAATAAATACATTTAAAAAACGATGAGCTACAAGCTTCCCACCTGGTCTTGTCTTGTTGACTTCCTGTCTGTAATATGCTTTCCGCATATCTGCCATTCCATTTTCGTTTAAGAGTGTGTGTTTTCTGGAGTGTGTGTGTGCATGTGTATGTGACCTAGCTTCACTGGTGTTGCGCAAGGGAGAGTGACTCAGTATGCCCAGAGCTTTTAGGACAGTCAGCTACACAACTGGACCAAGCAGTCCTCCCTCTCGTTCTTCCTGTCTGTCTCTGTCTGTCTGTCTGTCTCTGTCTCTGTCTCTGTCTGTCTGTTTGTCTCTCTCGCTCTCTCTGTCTGTCTCTCTGTCTGTCTCTGTGTCTGTTTCTGTGTCTGTCTCTGTCTCTCTGTCTGTCTCGGCCTGGTAGATTAGAATGGAGTTGTGGGTTGTCAGCTGTCTCACAGCATGTCTGAACGAGATGAGAGAGAGAGAGAGAGAGAGAGGGGGGAGGGAGGATAGAACAGAAGTGACTTTTCACAGTTTGGTTCAGCTTCTCTGCCAGTCAAATACAGTCAGTGTGTCTGATGCAATACTGAGAAACATACTGGATTATCTGTGTGTGTTATAGCGGTGATGTGTGAATTCTTCCACTCTACAAAGACATAGACACATGCTGACTCAATCCACATCTTATGTTACATCTTGCTGTTTTTGGGTATTATTTAACTTCCCTACTGTAGCTGCCTCAGGTGATATACACTGAGTGTACCAAACATGAGGAACACCTTCCTAATATTGAGTTGCACCTCCTTTTGCCCTCAGAACAGCCTCAATTCGTTGGGCCATGGACTCTACAAGGTGTTGAAAGCGTTCCACAGGATGCTGGCCCATGTTGACTCCAATGCTTCCCACAGTTGTGTCATGTTGGCTGGATGTCCTTTGCGTGGTGGACCATTCTTGATACACACGGGAAACTGTTGAGCGTGAAAAATCCAGCAGCGTCGCAGTTCTTGACACACTCAAACCGGGGTGCCTGACACCTACTACCATACCCCGTTCAAAAGGCACTTAAATATTTTGTCTTGCACATTCACCTTCTGAATGGCACACATACACAATCCATGTCTCAATTGTCTTGAGGCTTAAAAATCCTTCTTTAACCCATCTCCTCCCTTTCATTTACACTGATTTTGAAGTGGATTTAACAAGTGACATCAATAAGGGATCCTAGACTGACCAGGTGAATCCAGGGGAAAGCTATGTCATGGAAAGAGCAGGTGTTCCTAAGCCTTGTCAGTGGGCATCAGCAGCAGTCCTGTGTGTTCTGGCCTGCTGGCAGTCAGCCATCTTGGTCAGGCTGAGAGCTGGATCATAGGCTGTGGCTTTGGGACTAAAACACACCCAGGTTACAGGATGGAACTGTTGGCAAAACTCAGCTTTATTTTAGATACTCATCTCTCTCTCTCTCTCTTGCCCCTCTCTCTCTCTCTTTCAGGGTCGCCATGTCAAAACAGGCCAGCTTGCCGCCATCAAAGTTATGGATGTCACTGGCGTAAGTCACACACACAGATGCACAAAACCATAAAAAAAACTGCCTTTCACAGACTCATTTGAGCAATCCCAATTCCTGTCAACTGTGTTTGTGTGTGTGTAAAACTCTAAGTTGTGTGTCTGTCTGTCTGTGTTCCAGGATGAGGAAGAGGAGATTAAAGCAGAGATCAACATGTTGAAGAAGTACAGCCACCATCGAAACATCGCTACCTACTACGGTGCCTTCGTCAAGAAGAACCCTCCTGGCATCGACGACCAGCTATGGGTATGTATGCCTGTGTGTGTCTGTGTGTGAGTGCTGTTCAGTTTGGTGTGTGTTAATCCTCTCTCTCTCTCTCTCTCTCTCTCTCTCTCTCTCTCTCTCTCTCTCTCTCTCTCTCTCTCTCTTTCTCTTTCTCTTCTTTCTCTTCTCTTTCTCTTCTCTTCTCTTTCTTCTCTCTTCTCTTCTTCTCTTTCTTTCTTCTCTTCTCTTCTCTTCTCTTCTCTTCTCTTTCTCTCTTCTTTCTCTTCTCTTCTCTTCTCTTCTCTTCTCTTCTCTTCTCTCTCTTCTCTGTCTATGTAGTTGGTGATGGAGTTCTGTGGGGCAGGCTCAGTAACAGATCTGATTAAGAACACCAAGGGGAACACTCTGAAGGAGGAGTGGACTGCCTACATCTGCAGAGAGATCCTCAGGGTATCATTTCAATTCAGTTAAATTCAAAGGGCTTTATTGGCATTGAAAACATGTTTACATTGTCAAAGCAAGTGAAATAGATAATAAACAAAAGTGAAATAATCAATCAAAAATGAACAGTAAACATTACACTCACATGTTTCAAAGGAATAGACACATCTCAAATGTAATATTATGTCTATATACAGTGTTGTAACGATGTGCAAATGGTTAAAGTACAAAAGGGAAAATAAATCAACATAAATATGGGTTGTATTTACAATGGTGTTTGTTTTTCACCGGTTTTCTTGTGGCAACGGGTCACAAATCTTGCTGCTGTGATGGCACACTGAGATATGGAAGTTTAGGTCTGTGTAATCTGAGGGAAATATGTGTCTATTGTCATACATTTGGTAAATTCTTTCCAATGTGTCAAGTAATTATATTTTAGTTGTCATGATTTGGTTGGGTCTAATTGTGTTGCTGTCCTGGGGCTCTGTGGGGTCTGTTTGTGTTTGTGAACAGAGCCCCAGGACAGCAACATAATTAGACCCAACCAAATCATGACAAAACAAAAATATAATTACTGACACATTGGAAAGCTTTGTTATGGAAGGCTTGGGAATCGCTTCCTTTTAGACGGTTGTAGAATTTAACGGCTCTTTTCTGGATTTTGATAATTAGCAGGTATCGGCCTAATTCTGCTCTGCATGCATTATTTTGTGTTTTACGTTGTACACAGAGGATGTTTTTGCAGATTTCTGCATGCAGAGTCTCAATTTGGTGTTTGTCCCATTTTGTGCATTTTTGGTTGGTGAGTGGACCCCAGACCTCACAACCATCAAGGGCAATGGGTTCTATAACTGATTCAAGTATTTTTAGCCAGATCCTAATTGGGATGTCGAATTTGATGTTCCTTTTGATGGCATAGAAGGCCCTTCTTGCCTTGTCACCCTCTCTCACCTCTGTCTCTAACTCCCCCAAATCTAAAACTAATGCAATCAAGATATTTGGAATGAAACCTACTGAAATTATGCCTTATAATAACCAACCCTTATCTCTCTCTCTCTCTCCCTCTCTAGGGTCTGACCCATCTCCACCAACACAAGGTCATCCACAGAGACATCAAGGGTCAGAACGTCCTGCTGACAGAGAACGCAGAGGTCAAACTGGGTGAGACACACAGACAAACAGGCATGCAGACAGATGGACGGACAGAGCAAAATGTTTCACCTGTGTGTGTGTGTGTGTGTGTGTTCCAGTGGACTTTGGTGTGAGTGCCCAGTTGGACCGCACGGTGGGGAGGAGGAACACGTTTATAGGGACACCATATTGGATGGCTCCTGAAGTCATCGCCTGCGACGAAAACCCTGAGGCCACCTACGACTTCAAGGTACCACAGTAGGCTGTGTGTATGTAAGTGTATTTTCCCTGGTCATCTCCTCAATCCCTCTTAACTCGTGTCTCTCTCTCTCTCTCTCTCTCTCTCTCTCTCTCTCTCTCTGTCTCTGTCTCTGTCTCTCTGTCTCTCTCTCTCTCTGTCTCTCTCTCTGTCTCTGTCTCTGTCTCTCTGTCTCTGTCTCTCTGTCTCTCTCTCTCTCTGTCTCTCTCTCTCTCTGTCTCTCTCTCTGTCTCTCTGTCTCTGTCTCTGTCTCTGTCTCTCTGTCTCTGTCTCTCTGTCTCTGTCTCTCTGTCTCTCTGTCTCTCTGTCTCTCTCTCTCTCTCTCTCTGTCTCAGAGTGACCTGTGGTCTCTGGGTATTACGGCTATAGAGATGGCAGAAGGGGCACCGCGTAAGTACCAGCGCCTACCACAACACATCGTAGGCTGGCACAACCGTGAATACCGTGTTATAAGTACCAGCGCCTAACGCAACGTAGGCTGGCACAACAGTGAATAACGTGGCATTAGACACTATCAGACGTTGTGTGCGTTGGTTGGCAGTATCGTGGTTTGTTAACCCTTTAACTCTGGTGTTAACCCTTTCTCTTCCTCTCTGCAGCACTGTGTGACATGCACCCAATGAGAGCTCTCTTCCTCATCCCCAGAAACCCCGCCCCCAGACTCAAGTCCAAGAAGTGGTAAGTTATCACACGCATGCACACACACATACACACATACACACACACACATACACACACACACACACACACACACACACACACACACACACACACACACACACACACACACACATACTCACTGTGTTGGCTCTATGTGTGTTCAGGTCTAAGAAGTTCCAGTCGTTCATAGAGAGTTGCTTGGTGAAGAGTCATGGTCAGAGACCCAGCACAGAACAACTTTTGAAGCACCCGTTCATCAGAGAGCTGCCCAACGAACGACAGGTCCGCATCCAACTGAAGGACCACATCGACAGAACCAAGAAGAAACGTGGAGAGAGGGGTGAGACTGACCGCAACAGACACACACAAGCACATCCGTGCACACAAACACACACACACACACACACATCTGCATCCAGCTGAAGAAAAGTCTGCCAAAAGAAAACAATAGAGGGTTCAGATCCAACTGGTTGATGTGAGTGTAACTGGTTGATGTGTGTGTTTGTAACTAGTTGATGTGTGTGTGTTTGTAACTGGTTGATGTGTGTTTGTAACTGGTTGATGTGTGTGTTTGTACAGTGCATTCGGAAAGTATTCAGACCCCTTGACTTTTTCCACATTTTGTTACGTTACAGCCTTATTCTAAAATTGATTAAATTGTTTTTTTCCCCTCATCAATATACACACAATAACCCATAATGACAAAGCAAAAACAGGTTTTTAGATTTTTTTGCAAATGTATTAAACATAAAAAACTGATTTTACATAAGTATTCAGACCTTTTACTCAGTACTTTGTTGAAGCACCTTTGGCAGCGATTACAGCCTCGAGTCTTCTTGGGTATGACGCTACAAGCTTGGCACACCTGTATTTGGGCAGTTTCTCCCATTCTTCTCTGCAGATCCTCTCAAGCTCTGTCAGGTTGGATGGGGAGTGTCGCTGCACAGCTATTTTCAGGTCTCTCCAGAGATGTTCGATCAGGTTCAAGAACGGGCTCTGGCTGGGCCACTCAAGGACATTCAGAGACTTGTCCCGAAGCCACTCCTGCGTTGTCTTGGCTGTGTGCTTAGGGTCATTGTCCTGTTGGAAGGTGAACCTTCACCCCAGTCTGAGGTCCTGAGCACTCTAGAGCAGGTTTTTATCAAGGATCGCTCTGTACTTTGCTTCGTTCATCTTTCCCTCGATCCTGACTAGTCTCCCTGTCGCTGAAAAACATCCCCACAGCATGATGCTGCCACCACCATGCTTCATCGTAGGGATGGTGGCAGGTTTCCTCCAGACGTGACACTTGGCATTCAGGCCAGTGTCAGCAGGCCAGAGTTCAGTCTTGGTTTCATCAGACCAGAGAATCTTGTTTCTCATGGTCTGAGAGTCCTTTAGGCTCCTTTTGGCTAACTTCAAGCGGGCTGTCATGTGCCTTTTACTGATTGGAGTGCTGCAGAGATGGCTGTCCTTCTGGAAGGTTCTCTCATCTCCACAGAGGAACTCTGGAGCTCTGCCAGAGTGATTATCAGGTTCTTGGTCACCTCCCTGACCAAGGCCCTTCTCCCCCGATTGCTTAGTTTGGCCGGGCGGCCAGCTCTAGGAAGAGTCTTGGTGGTTCCAAACTTCTTCAATTTAAGAATGATGGAGGCCCTGTGTTCTTGGGGACCTTCAATGCTGCAGAAATTATTTGGTACCCTTCCCCAGATCTGTTTCTCAACACAATCCTGTCTCGGAGCTCTACGGACAAATTGTTCAACCTCATGGCTTGGTTTTTGCTCTGACATGCACTGTCAACTGTGGGACCTTATATAGACAGGTGTGTGCCTTTCCAAATCATGTCCAATCAATTGAATTTACCACAGGTGGACAATCAAGTTGTAGAAACATCTCAAGGATGATCAATGGAAACAGGATGCACCTGAGCTCAATTTTGAGTCTCGTAGCAAAGGGTCTGAATACTTATGTAAATAAGGTATTTCTAAAAACCTGTTTTTGCTTTGTCATTGTGGGCTATTGTGTGTAGATTGATGAGGGGGAAAAAATATTGAATCCGTTTTAAAATAAGGCTGTAACGTAACAATGTGGGGAAGGGGTCTGAATACTTTCAGAATGCACTGTAACTGGTTGATGTGTATTAGTGTAACTGGTTGTGTGTGTGTTTGTAACTGGTTGTGTGTGTGTGTGTGTTTGTAACTGGTTGATGTGTGTGTAACTGGTTGTGTGTGTGTTTGTAACTGGTTGATGTGTGTGTGTGTAACTGGTTGATGTGTGTAACTAGTTGATGTGTGTGTAACTGGTAGGTGTGTGTAACTGGTAGATGTGTGTAACTGGTAGATGTGTGTAACTGGTAGATGTGTGTGTGCTGCAGATGAAACAGAGTATGAGTACAGTGGCAGTGAGGAAGAGGAGGAGGAACGGGACATGGGGGAGCCAAGGTAGGGTGTGTGTGCTTGTGCATACATGCACTGGTGTTTGCGTGTATATTTTCCTCCAAATGTGGGACAGAGATTTACACTCATAAACCCTCCCTCTCCTATCTCTCCTCTGATTGGTCCTTGTCCAGCTCCATCATCAACGTCCCTGGGGAGTCGACGTTAAGGCGGGACTTCCTGCGGCTGCAGCTGGCCAATAAGGAGCGTTCTGAGGCTCTGCGGAGGCAGCAGTTGGAGCAACAGCAGAATGAGGAACACAAACGCCTCCTGTTGGCAGAACGACAGAAACGCATAGAGGAGCAGAAAGAACAGAGGAGGAGACTGGAGGAGGTAGAGCGCATGGTCTTGACCTCATCATGCCCACCTGAACACAACTTTTCTGCATCAGATAGTTTCTGTTCACATTGCATTTTCCAGCACGGCTCGGCTCGATTACATGTCTGGTGCCAGCTATGACCCTCTCGCTCGCTCGCTCGTTCTCTTTCTATCTCTCTCAATCTCCATCTCTCTCTCTCTTTCTCCAACAGCAACAGCGTAGGGAGCGCGAGATGAGGAAGCAACAGGAGAGAGAACAGAGGAGACACTATGAAGAGATGGAACAACTACGGAGAGATGAGGAGAGGAGGCATGCAGAGAGAGAACAGGTACACACACAGGTAACTCTCAGGTGCGCACACACCCTCACACTCTCACTCCTCTCACACACCCACACACCTCACACACACACACACACACATTGACCAGGAATCACCCCAGTCTGCCACAGCTCTGTTGTTGCAGACCAGACAGACTGACATTTAGGTTTTATGTCTCAGGGCAGGTATAGTTAGGGTCTGGGTCTAGGGTCGGGATGACTCTGCTTTGTTAATGCTTCTCTTTCACTCTGATGTTTAACACTCAGTCTCTAATAAAACGTGTTTTTCTCTCTTACACACTTGATTCAATACTAAGTACCTTGGGGTGGTTCTATACTGAAGCGTCAAGTCTCTTTTCTTGGTAATACCTTGTTCTTTTTCTTTTTTCAACTGAATCTGTTTCACTGCGCTCTCTCTCCTTCCTCCCTTATCCCTTCCTCTCTCCACCTCCTATCATGTCACTCCATCTCGCTTCTATTTTGGTTTTAATCCTTACTTTGGTTTCTTTCATTCTCAAAAAATCTTCTCCTTAATCTGTCCTTGTACTCTCTCTCTCACTCCCTCTCACCCCTTTCACCTCCATCACCCCCTTTCACCTCCATCACCCCCTTTCACCTCCATCGCCCCCTTTCACCTCCTCCATCGCCCCCTTTCACCTCCTCCATCGCCCCCTTTCACCTCCTCCATCGCCCCCTTTCTGTCTCCGTTGACTGCTCTGATGACTCACCTGGCTGCGCTGGGCTCTGATTGGCTGATCACCTGGCTGTCTGGCCTGTGATTGGGTAGGAGTATATCCGTAGGCAGCTGGAGGAGGAGCAAAGACAGCTGGAGATTCTACAGCAACAACTACTCCAGGAGCAGGCTCTACTGATGGTAACCTCTCACCCTTGACCTATCACCCCTGAGTGCTCAGCCTATCACCTATCACTGTGTAGGCTCCACAACAACCCCTCATCACTCTTGTTGCGCAAGCATATACACTATATATACAAAGGTATGTGGACACCCCTTCAAATTAGTGGATTCGGCTATTTCAGCCATACCCATTGCTGACAGGTGTATAAAATTGAGCACACCGCCATGCAATCTCAATAGACAAACATTTGCAGTAGAATGGCCTTACTGAAGAGCTCAGTGACTTTCAACATGGCACCGTCATAGGATGACACCTTTCCAACAAGTCAGTTCGTCAAATTTCTGCCCTGCTAGAGCTGCCCCGGTCAACTGTAAGTGCTGTTATTGTGAAGTAGAAACGTCTAGGAGCAACAACGGCTCAGCCGCGAAGTGGTAGGCCACACAAGCTCACAGAACGGGACCACTGAAGCACGTAGTGCGTAAAAATCATCTGTCCTCGGTTGCAACACTCACTACCGAGTTCCATTACTGCCTCTGAAAGCAACGTCGGCACATAAATTGTTCGTCGGGAGGTTCATGAAATGGGTTTCCATGGCCGAGCAGTTGCACACAAGCCTAAGATCACCATGCATAGTACCAACTGTAAAGTTTGGTGGAAGAGGAATAATGGTCTAGGGCTGTTTTTCATGGTTCGGGCTAGGCCCCTTAGTTCCAGTTAAGGGAAATCTTAACGCTACAGCATACAATGACATTCTAGATGATTCTGTGCTTCTCAGCATGACAATGCCCCTGTGCACAAAGCGAGGTCCATACAGAAACGGTTTGTCGAGATCGGTGTGGAAGAACTTGACTGATCTGCACAGAGCCCTGACCTCAACAACATCGAACACTTTTGGGATGAATTGGAACGCCGACTGCAAGCCAGGCGTAATCGCCCAACATCTGTGCCCAACCTCACTAATGCTCTTGTGGCTGAATGGAAGCAAGTCCCCGCAGCAATGTTCCAACATCTAGTAGAAAGCCTTCCCAGAAGAGTGGAGGCTGTTATAGTAGCAAAGGGGGGGACCAACTCCATATTAATGCCCATGATTTTGGAATGAGATGTTTGACACGTCCACATACTATTGGCCATTTAGTGTACTTTGTGTTTGTGCATTTGTTCCTGTGTGAACCGTGTGTGTGTGTGTGTGTGTGTGTGTGTAACTACAGGAGTACAAGCGTAAGCAGATTGAGGAGCAGCGCCAGGCTGAGCGGCTCCAGAGACAGTTGCAGCAGGAGAGGGCCTACCTGGTGTCCTTACAGCAGCAGCAGCAGGAGCCACGGCCGCAAGACAACAAACAGCTGTACCACTACAAAGACACAGCCCCTAATAACGACAAACCTGCCTGGGCCAAGGAGGTACTGTACGCACACACACACACACACACACACACACACACGCACACAGCACTTATAGATGGGTTCAGTTTATTTGGTTACACACCAACAGTATTTTATGTCTCCTACAATGATCTCTCTCGTCTCAGGATTTATGTTTTCTGGAGAGTGGGAGCCCTGTAGCATTGCTATGTCTGGATTATAAATCATATCAAAATGTCTCCAACACATACAGTGTCTCCATCATGGACAGCCCCTTTACTGTTTGCGTTTACTCTTAATGTTTTTTTCAGGTTCTTCCACGGTAATGTGTGTGTGTGTGTGTGTGTGTGTGCTTGATTTAGTAGACAGGTGTGTGTAAAGTGACAGTGTGTCCACATAGCTACAGTGCCTTGCAAAAGTATTCATCCCCCTTGGCGTTTTTCCTATTTTGTTGCATTACAAACTGTAATTTAAATGGATTTTTATTTGGATCTCATGTAATGAACATACACAAAATAGTCCAAATTGGTGAAGTGAAATGAAAAAAATAACTTGTTTAAGAAAATTCTAAAAAATAAATAACGGAAAGGTGGTGCGTGCATATGCATTCACCCCCTTTGCTATGAAGCCCCTAAATAAGATCTGGTGCAACCAATTACCTTCAGAAGTCACATAATTAGTTAAATAAATTCCACCTGTGTGCAATCTAAGTGTCACATGATCTGTCACATGAACACCTGTTCTGAAAGGCCCCAGAGTCTGCAACACCACTAAGCAAGGGACACCACCAAGCAAGTGGCACCATGAAGACCAAGGAGCTCTCCAAACAGGTCAGGGACAAAGTTGTGGAGAATTACAGATCAGGGTTGGGTTATAAAAAAATATTAGAAACTTTGAACATCCCACGGAGCACCATTTAAATCCATTATTTAAAAAAAATGGAAAGAATATGGCATCACAACAAACATGCCAAGAGAAGGCCGCCCACCAAAACTCACAGACCAGGCAAGGAGGACATTAATCAGAGGCAACAAAGAGACCAAAGATAACCCTGAAGGAGCTGTAAAGCTCCACAGCGGAGATAGGAGTATCTGTCAATAGGACCACTTTAAGCCGTACACTCCACAGAGCTGGGCTTTACGGAAGAGTGGCCAGAAAAAAGCCATTGCTTAAAGAAAAAAATAAGCAAACACGTTTGGTGTTCGCCAAAAGACTCCCCAAACATATGGAAGAAGGTACTCTGGTCAGATGAGACTAAAATTGAGCTTTTTGGCCATCAAGGAAAACGCTATGTCTGGCGCAAACCCAACACCTCTCATCACCCCGAGAACACCATCCCCACAGTGAAGGATGGTGGTGGCAGCGTCATGCTGTGGGGATGTCTTTCATCGGCAGGGACTGGGAAACTGGTCAGAATTGAAGGAATGATGGACGGCGCTAAATACAGGGAAATTCTTGAGGGAAACCTGTTTCAGTCTTCCAGAGATTTGAGACTAGGATGGAGGTTCACCTTACAGCAGGACAATGACCCAAAGCATACTGCTAAAACAACACTCGAGTGGTTTAAGGGGAAACATTTAAATGTCTTGGAATGGCCTAGTCAAAGCCCAGACCTCAATCCAATTGAGAATCTATGGTATGACTTAAAGATTTCTGTACACCATCGGAACCCATCCAACTTGAAGGAGCTGGAGCAGTTTTGCCTTGAAGAATGGGCAAAAGTCCCAGTGGCTAGATGTGCCAAGCTTATAGAAACATACCCCAAGAGACTTACAGCTGTAATTGCTGCAAAAGGTGGCTCTACAAAGTATTGACTTTGGGGGGGTGAATAGTTACGTTTTCAGTTTTTTTTGTCAAATTTCTTGTTTGTTTCACACTAAAAAAATGTTTGCATCTTCAAAGTGGTAGGCATGTTGTGTAAATCAAATGATACAAACCCCAAAAAAATTATTTTAATTCCAGGTTGTAAGCAACAAAATAGGAAAAATGCCAAGGGGGGTCAATGCTTTTGCAAGCCACTGTATATGTGTTTGATGTGTAAAGTGACAGTGTGTCCACATAGCTATATGTGTTTGATGTGTTCAGTGTGTGTGTGGTGATCTGTATGACGCCCCATGTCTCTAGGTAATGCGTCAAGCCCAGAGTAACTCACCTCGTATTCCTCCCAAGAAGCACCACTCCTTTAACCAGCCTCGAGATGCCAACCTATCACACCTCCTGCTCCCTGGTTACACCCCCCGCTCCCGTCCCCCTTCCTACCCTGCCCAATCAAGTCCCTCCAGGGAGAGGCTTCTCCAATCTGAAGGCAAAAATGTGAACGTTCCGTGTATACGTGTATCCTGTGCCCCTGATCCCGCCCCTGACTCCTCTCATCCAATCATGCGTCGCCCTGAAGCCAGAAGGAGGAGCCCTGAGGGAGAAGTTCAGGAGTTGAGGGGGATGTGTCCAGGTCAACGGGTCAGTGAGGGAGACACCCACTTCCGGTGTCTCTGAGACACTTCCTCCCTCTCTCTCCAGAGGTGGACTAACCCTAACCTTTAACCCTTGGCTGGTGTGTCTGTGGAGCTCTCTCTCTCTATTTCTCTCTCCCATCCCTCCTTTCTTCTGGACGGGACTCTCCTTTACTTATTAACAATTTTCTCTTCCCTTACACCAGGGGACAGACTCCTGAAAGAACCCTGCCTGGAATGTTCTATGTTCTATGTTCTAGAGTAGTGTCTAGAGAGTTCTAGAATGGTGGCTGGATGGTTCTACGTTACTGGTGATTTTTAGAATGGTGGCTGGAGAGTTCTAGAATGGTGGCTGGATGGTTCTAGAACGGTGGCTGGATGGTTCTACGTTACTGGTGATTTTTAGAATGGTGGCTGGAGAGTTCTAGAACAGCTTTCTTTTCTCTCTACATTCTAGAATGGTGCCTAGAATATTTTAGAATGGTTATACATGTACTCTCAAAGACTAACAGATTTGCCATTTCGAGATTATCGTCTGTTTCATTAACCCCTCCCCCCATCGCTCTCTTCCTCTAGAGGTCAGACTGTCAGTCAAAATGTTTTAGTCTGCTTTATACATAGACACCATGTTCTTAGGGACACACTCCAGCTCCTGATTTAGCCTAGATCCAGGCCACACACACACACATATCCGCCTTGCCCCCCAGTGGCCACTGTGAGCTGATGTAGGCCAGCCGCAGATCAATCAATCAATCAATTTTATTTTATATAGCCCTTCTTACATCAGCTAATATCTCAAGTGCTGTACAGAAACCCAGCCTAAAACCCCAAACAGCTAGTAATGCAGGTGTAGAAGCACGGTGGCTAGGAAAAACTCCCTAGAAAGGCGAAAACCTAGGAAGAAACCTAGAGAGGAACCAGGCTATGAGGGGTGGCCAGTCCTCTTCTGGCTGTGCCGGGTGAAGATTATAACAGAACCATGCCAAGATGTTCAAAAATGTTCATAAGTGACAAGCATGGTCAAATAATAATCAGGAATAAATCTCAGTTGGCTTTTCATAGCCGATCATTAAGAGTTGAAAACAGCAGGTCTGGGACAGGTAGGGGTTCCATAACCGCAGGCAGAACAGTTGAAACTGGAATAGCAGCAAGGCCAGGCGGACTGGGGACAGCAAGGTGTCATCATGCCCGGTAGTCCTGACGTATGGTCCTAGGGCTCAGGTTCTCAGAGAGAAAGAGAGAACGAGAGAATTAGAGAGAGCATACTTAAATTCACACAGGACACTGGATAAGACAGGAGAAGTACTCCAGGTATAACCAACTAACCCCAGCCCCCGACACATAAACTACTGCAGCATAAATACTGGAGGCTGAGACAGGAGCGGTCCGGAGACACTGTGGCCCCATCCGGAGAAACCCCGGACAGGGCCAAACAGGAAGGATATAACCCCACCCACTCTGCCAAAGCACAGCCCCGCACCACTAGAGGGATATCCTCAACCACCAACTTACAATCCTGAGACAAGGCCGAGTATAGCCCACAGAGGTCTCCACCACAGCACAAACCAAGGGGGGCGCCAACCCAGACAGGAAGATCACGTCAGTAACTCAACCCACTCAAGTGACGCACCCCTCCCAGGGACGGCATGAAAGAGCACCAGCAAGCCAGTGACTCAGCCCCTGCAACAGGGCTAGAGGCAGAGAACCCCAGTGGAGAGGGGAACCGGCCTGGCAGAGACAGCAAGGGCTGTTCGTTGCTCCAGAGCCTTTCCGTTTCACCTTCACACTCCTGGGCCAGACTACACTCAATCATATGACCTACTGAAGAGATAAGTCTTCAGTAAAGACTTAAAGGTTGAGACCGAGTCTGCGTCTCTCACATGGGTAGGCAGACTGTTCCATAAAAATGGAGATCTATAGGAGAAAGCCCTGCCTCCCGCTGTTTGCTTAGAAATTCTAGGGACAATTAGGAGGCCGCGTCTTGTGACCGTAGCGTACGTATTGGTATGTACGGCAGGACCAACTCGGAAAGATAAGTAGGAGCAAGCCCATGTAACGCTTTATAGGTTAACAGTAAAACCTTGAAATCAGCCCTTGCCTTAACAGGAAGCCAGTGTAGGGAAGCTAGCACTGGAGTAATATGATCAAATTTCTTGGTTCTAGTCAGGATTCTAGCGGTCGTATTTAGCACTAACTGAAGTTTATTTAGTGCTTTATCCGGGTAGCCGGAAAATAGAGCATTGCAGTAGTCTAACCTAGAAGTAACAAATGCATGGATTAATTTTTTCTGCATCATTTTTGGACAGAAAATTTCTGATTTTTGCAATGTTACGTAGATGGAAAAAAGCTGTCCTTGAAACAGTCTTGATATGTTCGTCAAAAGAGAGATCAGGGTCAAGAGTAACGCCGAGGTCCTTCACAGTTTTATTTGAGACGACTTTACAACCATCAAGATGAATTGTCAGATTTAACAGAAGATCTCTTTGTTTCTTGGGACCTAGAACAAGCATCTCTGTTTTGTCCGAGTTTAAAAGTAAAAAGTTTTCAGCCATCCACTTCCTTATGTCTGAAACACAGGCTTCTAGCGAGGGCAATTTTGGGGCTTCACCATGTTTCATTGAAATGTACAGCTGTGTGTCATCCGCATAGCAGTGAAAGTTAACATTATGTTTTCGAATAACATCCCCAAGAGGTAAAATATATAGTGAAAACAATAGTGGTCCTAAAACGGAACCTTGAGGAACACCGAAATGTACAGTTGATTTGTCGGAGGACAGACCATTCACAGAGACAAACTGATATCTTTCCGACAGGTAAGATCTAAACCAGGCCAGAACTTGTCCGTGTAGACCAATTTGGGTTTCCAGTCTCTCCAAAAGAATGTGGTGATCGATGGTGTCAAAGGCAGCACTAAGGTCTAGTAGCACGAGGACAGATGCAGAGCCTCGGTCTGACGCCATTAAAAGGTCAAGATATATCTGTCTTAAGCCCACATGGGTTTACCTCTTCCCTCTGGACACCCACACACAGGTACATGCACAGGCACCAACAGGCACACTGTAGCTAGGTCTGTCTCTGTGCTCTCTCCTGAAAATGGCTTCTCCTTCTCCATGGTAACGGCTCTGAGGGAAACGGGAGGTTTGACACACGTCACACATACATGCGTTGATAAATCTGTCACTGACTGCCAATATAAATGAGTCTGCTCTAACTGTGTGTGTCTGTCAGGTGGAGGAGCGTTCCAAGCTGAACAGACAGAGTTCTCCAGCGCTGCATCATAAAGTGTCCAACCGTATCTCCGACCCGTCCCTGCCTCCCCGCTCAGAGTCCTTCAGCAGCGGGGGCATTCAGCAGGCCCGAACACCACCCATGCACCGCTCCGCAGAACCACAGGTGTGTGTGTGTGGGACTGGGAAAGTGTATGTGCATGTTTACCCTTTTTGATATTTGTTTTTCACTCCGAGTAACTCTCCCTTCCCCTTTCTTCCCCACCCCCTTCCTCCTCCAACCATTCCTCCTCCTCTCCTTTCCTCACCTGCCTCTCTTCCTCCTCTACACCTGCTCCTCTACCTGCCTGGTCCTGATGTAAACCTCATCCTCTGGTCCTGTTCCTGCTCCTCTACCTGCCTGGTCCTGATGTAAACCTCATCCTCTGGTCCTGTTCTGGTTCTGGTCTTGTCAGATGGCCCACCTGGTGCAGGTGAAGTCCCATGGTCTGTCTGGGTCCCAGTCTCTTCACGACCCTGCAGGGGTCACAGGCCTGTCCCCCTCCCCATCCCCATCCCCCGGCCGTCCCCCCATGCCCCGCCAGAACTCTGACCCCACCTCAGACACCCCTCCTCCTATTCCTCTCCCCCGCCTCGCTCCCCCACTCGACAAACTGGAGCGCAGCTCCTGGCTACGAACGGACCTAGACCTACCTCCCAAGGTCTGGAATGCAATGTCTCTGAACTGTTGGTGCCCCATACGATTCTTAATCTCAAATCTCTATGTACATATTTTGGCAAATTTAGTTTGAGATTGAGAATACAGTATATAATCCCACATTTACACCTGTTCTAACAGGTTTTTAATGTGTGTGTGTGTGTGTGTGTGCAGGTGCCCCAGAGGACCACGTCTATCTCTCCAGCCCTGGTCAGGAAGAACTCACCTGGGAATGGACCTGGGGGCCTTGCTCCTAGAGCTGGATCACACCTGATACGGGCCAGGTACACACACACACACACACACACACACACACACTCTCCATGTTCCTTTGTGAATCAGGCAGTTGATGTTGTGTTTGTGTGTGTTGCCAAAGTAACCCAGACCTGCGGAGGACTGATGTCTCCATGGAAACACCCCTGAAGAGGACGGGCAGCAGCAGTTCCTCCAGCTCCTCCCAGGGGGGAAGCAACGAGAGAGGTACACATACCACCACCACACAGGGTGTTTCTCAATATGCATACTACCCTGCTCCACACTCTCATGCTCCATGTGCATTCTCCAAGGACATTCTCTTGAGTGCATTCTTGTGAGGACGAGCGTGTGGAGAACACATTAAACATTACATTTGAGAAGCACCCGCACTCCACCAACTGTATTACCTCACGCTGCACCTCCCCATTCACTGAACCTTCTTCCAGCCAGGACAATGGCAACATTAGAGAAGAAACAAGATATTCACAAAGCAAACTTTTTACTTCATAATTATCAGCTAGCTATATATGAATCGTAATAATCTAGCTAGCCAGCTAGTTAAACAGGCAAAAATGACCTAAAACTATTGTTATGCAAGGTAGATGTACAGTTTTCGTGGGTAGCTAGTTACCAATTCTTCGTGGCTGGCTAGCTAGCCAGTTAGCCCTATTGACTTACTATGGACTTAGCCCATTCACTGAACCTTCTCCCAGCCAGGACAATGGCAATAGAGACAAAACAAGATATACACAAAGCAAACGTTTTACTTCATAACTATCAGCTAGCTATATGTGAATGGTAATAATATAGCAAACCAGATAGTTTAACAGGCAAAAATTACCTAAAACTAATGGGTAGATGTCAATTATTCGTGGGTAGCTAGCTAGCTAACAATTCTTCGTGGCTATCAGTAGTAGCTAACAGTAGTAGCTAGCCTGTTAGGCCTATTGACTTACTATGGGTTTGTGATTTACGCACACTACAGTGGGTATTGTAGGCAGGTAAACATGCCAAAATGATCACAGCATGTATTTATTCAGATAAAATAGTCATGCAACATATGATGTGAATAGGCAACATTTCATTCTGAAGTCTGTGTGGATCTCTCGCCTCAGCTCAAATAATGACTGCCATTGATTTAAAGAAATTGAGCGTAATTTTTTTTACGTGGTTGCGTCATATTTCTGTGCATACTTTCCATTGAAGCTTGCATCGATGCATGCTTAAAAATATGTACAAACTGAGTACGCATTCGAAAGGTGCCCGCCGTGTTCCGTTTCGCATACTTTGATTTGGACTCATACTCCAACCCTCCTGTGTTCCAATTTGCGTGCTTGGAGCACGGTAGTATGCATTTTGAGAAACACCCACAGATTCCATGTGTTACTATAAAGGTCTCAGCTTTTTAAGACTATAGACAGAAGAAAAAAATGTGATTGGTTGACTATTTAATGAGCAGTGACACGATCGATTGACAGGGGCGGAGGGGTCCGTGGCGCCGCCCCAGAAGACCAAAGAAGAGAACAGAGATGTGACACTGACACGACCGAGCAGGCCCGCGGTGAGTGTACGCGCACGCACGCACGCACACACCTCATTTTCTTCTTTGAACTAACCAATCTTATCTCTCTTTCATCTTCTCTCCTCTTTTTCCCACATTCCTTTTTTTCTCTCTCTCCTCTTTCCCCTCTCTGCGTTTCTCTCCATCCCGTTTAGAGCTATAAGAGAGCTGTAGATGAGGTTAGTGCCATTTCTGCTCGCCCTTTCGCCATATCTCTCTCAACCATTTACTCCCTAGCTCTTTCACCCATTCACCCATTCAGGCAGACTGGGGAGCATTGGAGCTGAGTTTCCCCTAAGACTGATGACCTCTAACCCCTTAACTCCTGTTCCCTGAACCCTAACCCCTCTATTAGTGACCTTTCCTGACTGCATCCTGACTGAAGCCTCATTGTTCCTCACTCACACTCTGGGGAATTGGTTAACGGCTGAAAAATCTATGTGTAAAACATTGTGCCAATAAAATATTGCCCATGAATCAAAGCAACTGTTACTGCATCCACCGCGTGAGGGTTGACCTTTTTATAATATCCTCTCCTGACCTTTGACCTCCAGGACCTGACGGCTCTGGCCAAAGAGCTGAGGGAGCTGCGACAGGGGGAGGAGCCTAACCGCCCGCCCGTCAAGGTGACGGACTACTCCTCGTCCAGTGATGAGTCACAGAGTGATGAGGAGGGAGAGGGAAGAAGTAACGACGGCTCTGTGTCTGTCAGCGACATCCCACGCATCATGTGAGTGTGTGTTAGAAAGTGAGTGTGTGTCTGCATTTTAGCTATGTATTTTAAACTTGTGTGTGTCAGGCCGGCTGCGGGGCAGAGTGGCGGTGAGTCGTACGGTGTGATGGGAGGACATGATGATTCCCACGGCAACAGTTCCCAAGACAGCTCCCTGATGAGAGAGGTCAGTCACCTTCAACCTCTGACCCCAGGGCTCCCCTCTGCCCACTTTATACACAACTCAACAGCCAGCATCCAGGCATGCACTCAGCTCGTGTATGTGTGTTTCTCTGCATTGTCACCAGTCGTCACTCTGCTTCTTCACTCCTCTGGGTTCACCCACCTTCCACATCAGGGGCAGAACGTACCCCTTAACCACAGATCCAGATGAATCCCCTAAACCCTAAACCTAACTTTAACCACAAATCTAGAATCCGCTTACCCTTCCCAACTCCTACCCATCACAAGGAAATACATTAATCTGACCTTAGATCAGTGCCTAGAGTGCCCCTCACTCTCTCTCTGTTCCAGACTTATGGGGACAGGAGGCGGAGCTCCGCTCTCGCCGACAGCAACGGTTTCCCCGGCAACGCCAATCTGCCCGATCTGGTGCAGCAAAGCCCCTCCCCCCTGGTCTCCCCTGGCAATGGCTCTGGGCGCAGCCACTCCGAAGTAGGTTCACTAGCCCCCCTACATCCCAACTGCTTGCATCCTTGCACCCTACACCTTTACATGCTAGCCATCTACACACAACCCCCCCTACATGCTATCCCCCTGCACACAACCTCACTGCACACAGACCCCTACACCCTTGCCTCTTGCCTCCGTGCCCTTGCTCTCTCTGCGTCCTAAAAGTGAATAGGAAAAAAACTCACCCTCCCCTCTAGTCTGACTTGGACCTAGTCTGTCTGGCTCTTGAGACTAAACCCACTCTAACCCAATCCATATCCATTTCTCCTTCCATTCTCTTCCTTTGCTGCTGCTGGTCACATGCTCTCCTCTCTCCTGCATGTTGTGTGTGCATGGCAAACCAAGTCTAATGTTGCTCAACACACTTTCCACTCTGGCCACCCGTTAGAGCAGTGATCACCTTTTCTGAGTCAAGATTAGGGCTGTGGCGGTCATGACATGTTGTCAGCCGGTGATTGGTCAAGCAAATAACTGCTGGTCTCACTGTAATTGACCGTTAATTAACATAAACATATTTAGCATCTCCTGGCTTCCACGCATACCTTTGGAACATCTACATTTAAAAAAGTTATTAATATAATCTACACCATCACAATAAATCCATTATTTATTTTAGACTGGTCTAAAGAAATTATATGAAGAAAATGTAGTCTATTTCAGAAGAACAGAATAGCATACTCTGAGTTGTCCTTATGTTAGGCCCTGATCTGGCTACGCCAAATGGCTGTGGGCTACAGTAGTTCATTCAGCAGACAAGATTTGTTTAGAATTCCATGGCATTATTTTAAAGTATGAAGAATACTTGGGCTGAAAATAATAATAATAATTCCCTTCTCCTGGCTGCGTGATCCGAGGGCACCTCTCACTCACATGGCTCTCTCAGATATCTTAATTCGTATTAGCCAATGCCCGTCATGTGATCGGGTCCTTCTCACAGAATCTCGGGTCCTTCTCACAGGCTACAAGTGAAGACAGACACATCGGGGATGCAAATGCGAGCGTCCTTATCGAATTCCGAGGCTCATATTGAAGATGTTGGAAGAACTGTCCACATGTACTTTTCGTCAGCCAACAAGATGAGTAGGCCTAATGAACAGCAAAAGCACTAGCCTATGTCAATCTACTATCCCCCCATAGCACAAACGTTTACCTGTTTTATTGGTCAACTTGTCCTTCTGAATGAGAAATAAATATTCCAAACATAGTCTGGGACAGTTGTGGAATGCGATAGATCCCAAATTAATACAAATTTATTTTCAATGAGGCTGATGCAACAGATCAGAAAGTTTTTTCCTATTTCTTCACATTATAAGTACAGCAAGGTGCACACGGTAGTAGGCTATAAGCGCAAATGTTCCAAAATGCAATCACTTAGCAGGAAAACAGTGATCGCAAATGCGATTATGCATGTAATGCTTTATTATAAAGGAGCATTTTTATGGTGAATATTATCTTCCCCAAACTTGAAACTCACGCACCTCCTATGTATGCCAGTTAGGCTCTACACCGGTTGTAAAGCGGATAAATTGTTTTCATCAATCTACACACAATGCCCCATAATGACAAAGCAAAAACAGTTTTTTAGAAATTTTTGCAAATGTATTAAACATAAAAAATGGAAATGTAACATTTACATAAGGATTCAGACCCTTTACTCTGTACTTTGTTGAATCACCTTTGGCAGCGATTACAGCCTCAAGTCTTCTTGGGTATGACGCTACAAGCTTGGCACACCTGTATTTGGGGAGTTTCTCTCATTATTCTCTGCAGATCCTCTCAAGCTCTGTCAGGTTGGATGGGGAGCGTCGCTGTACAGCTATTTTCAGGTCTCTCCAGAGATGTTTGATCGGGTTCAAGTCTGGGCTCTGGCAGGGCCACTCAAGGACATTCAGAGACTTGTCCCGAAGCCACTCCTGCGTTGTCTTGGCCGTGTTCTTAGGGTTGTTGTCCTTTTGGAAGGTGAACCTTCGCCCCAGTCTGAGGTCCTGAGTGCTCTGGAGCAGATTTTCATCAAGGACCTCTCTGTACTTTGCTCCGTTCATCTTTCCCTCGATCCTGACTAGACTCCCGCTGAAAAACATCCACACAGCATGATGCTGCCACCAACATGCTTCACCGTAGGGATGGTGCCAGGTTTCCTCCAGACATGACGCTTGGCATTCAGGCCAAAAAGTTCAATCTTGGTTTCATCAGACCAGAGAATCTTGTTTCTCATGGTCTGAGAGTCCTTTAGGTGCCTTTTGGCTAACTCCAAGCGGGCTGTCATGTGCCTTTTACTGAGGAGTGGCTTCTGTCTGGCCACTCTACCATAAAGGCCTGATTGGTGGAGTGCTACAGAGATGGTTGTCCTTCTGGAAGGTTCTCCCATCTCCACAGAGGAACTCTGGAGCTTTGTCAGAGTGACCATCGGGTTCTTGGTCACCTCCTTTACCAAGGCCCTTCTCCCCAATTGCTCAATTTGGCCGGGTGGCCAGCTCTAGGAAGAGTCTTGATGGTTCCAAACTTCTTCCATTTAAGAATTATGGAGGCCACTGTGTTCTTGGAGACCTTCAATGCTGCAGAAGTATTTTGGTACCCTTTCCCAGATCTGCGCCTCGACATGCACTGTCAACTGTGGGACCTTATATGGACAGGTGTGTGTCTTTCCAAATCATGTCAAATCAATTGAATTGACCACAGGTGGACTCCAATCAAGTTGTAGAAACATCTCAAGGATGATCAATGGAAACAGGATGCACCTGAGCTCAATTTCGAGTCTCATAGAAAGTGGTCTGAATACTGTTCTGTTTTTTATTTGTAATAATTTTGCAAACATTTCTAATCTGTTTTTGCTTTGTCATTATGGGGTATTGTGTGAAGATTGATAATAATTATTTTTTATTTTATCCATTTTAGAATAAGGTTGTTACGTAACAATGTGGAAACAGGGAAGGGGTCTGAATACTTTCCAAATGCACTGTAGGTCTATAGGCTAGGCTACATGAGGTGTGCGACTATGATTTGAAAAAGTCGCAAAAAAAAGGCGTGCGCTGTTTCTTGCCCTTACTGCACACAAGCTGGGCATCATTCACTAGTGATAATATATAATTCACAAGTGATAAGATAGTTATGTCACCCATCAGACTATTGTTGATTCAATCTTGTCTTGACATATACTAAATAATATATGTGTGAAATTTGTCTTGATTTAGAATGGACCATTTATCATGCACGTCTCGAATCAGGGCAGGGGAAATGTCATCTATGCACTTAAATAGCGAATCGAGGATGCTTTTCCCGTGGTTCATTTTCATGCTAGCCAGGTAGGCTATACTCCTGTTGTAAACATAAGCAATGTGCTTAATATTAGGAAAGTTGAGAAATAAATATAGTAGGTCTAGCCTATAGAAAGCTGATGAGATCCTCTTTTTAATAGAGGCCATCAAAACTATTTTCTCATGCAATTGCATAGCCTATAGAAATGTTGCGCAACATGAGCTCATGGGCTCTCATTACGTGTTTGATTAGGTTTTCGATAACATTTGCATTGATGTCAGAGTGATTAGAGGGACAATAGAGTGCTGAGTACCAGGCAGTTAGCAAGTTTGGTAGGCTACTAATGACCATCAGCAGCATCAGAGCTTGGAGAAGCCTAGTTACCGTGACTAAATGGTCATGTGGAATTTGACTGAGGTTATGACTCGTGACCGCCGGTGTGGCGGTAATATGGTCACATTAACAGCCCTAGTCAAGATCACTTTCACAGTCAAAAATCAAGCCGAGATCTACTGTTCAGATTTTTATTTAAGCATTACTTAAAAAAATTAACATTAACCTAATAAAAACAGTTCTGTAGGAATGAGGTTTGTACATTATCACAGCATATTGGCTATATGCCTGGATTGCCAAAATTGTTCTTCTCAGACCATATTATATTTCAAACCTCGAGTGTTGATAACAAAATAGATAAGTTGGTGTAGCACTTGCGAGGCACAGCTGAGCATAAATTTAAATAATTTGGTAATCATTTGCTTTTTTATGTTACTGGACTGATGGCGCCTGCATCTCATGGTCATGCTGCTTTCAAGACAACTGGGAACTCGGAAAAGAAACGAGGTCAAATCATGACGTTAGCGATCTTCAGGTCGGAAAGGCAAAGCTCTAGAAATTGGATGACCGTTCCCAGTTGTCTTGAACACACTGAAGTCGGAAGTCTGAGATTTCAGAGTTTCAAGTTCCCAGTTGTTTTGAACACGCCGTTAGTCTCAGTGGAGGGAGGGGAAGAGCAGCAAAGGGTCCGCCTCTCACGGTCCTTACTTACAGCTTCCTTTCGTCCAGTGAGACTCCAGAGAGACGGAACACCGTCTTCCACCTGATGGCGAAACTCCAGTCAAACTGCATCTGCCTCTTGCACAAATTCATGTTGATCCTATGACCAGAAAAAGTGAAATATTCCTTGATATTAAAATAGACAACGAGCTGTTAATAATAATAATAATAAAAACGCAGGGCTATCGATACATTTGGCTACTCATTCATTGCAGCGCGAGTGGAAGAAAATGTGTTTTCTTGTTTTGTAGTAGTGTTGAATAAAAACAGTGTTGACAGTGCTGAATAAAAACAGTGTTGACAGTACTGAATAAAAACAGTGTTGACAGTGCTGAATAAAAACAGTGTTGACAGTGATGAATAAAAACAGTGTTGACAGTGCTGAATAAAAACAGTGTTGACAGTGCTGAATAAAAACAGTGTTGACAGTGCTGAATAAAAACAGTGTTGACAGTGCTGAATAAAAACAGTGTTGACAGTGCTGAATAAAAACAGTGTTGACAGTGCTGAATAAAAACAGTGTTGACAGTGCTGAATAAAAACAGTGTTGACAGTACTGAATAAAAACAGCAGCTCTTTGACAGTCTCTCTGGTCATGGTTTTAAACATTATTACATCTCACATAGGCTATTATCAAACTTTGCTGTGGCCGGGGTCGTGGAAGCCGTAGGCACAGTGATTTGAGCTATCCGATTGTCCAGCGCAATAGTCACACTCGATTTAGCCACAGATCTCCTGGTAGGCGGAGAATGAAATGGTTCAGATTGGGAACACTTTTCCTACCAGGTACGCATGGCTTCAGAATCAAGTGTATCTACCTCCAACAGCGCAATAAGATTTATTTTTAAAGGAGCGCAGGCCTTTATCATTGGCTATTCTACAAAAACGTTTGATGATCGACTGGTTGGTGACCACTGCGTTAGATTATGCTGAAAACCCTCCCACCTGGCTACCTGTTAGATTATGCTGAAAACCCTCCCACCTGGCTACCTGTTAGATTATGCTGAAAACCCTCCCACCTGGCTACCTGTTAGATTATGCTGAAAACCCTCCCACCTGGCTACCTGTTAGATTATGCTGAAAACCCTCCCGCCTGGCTATCTGTTACCTCAAAGGACAGAAATTGGGGCCTGTAGTTTTTCCTGGTCAGATCACATGGTCTGGGATACCGCTGAGCCCTGATGCTCTGAGGCCCTGATCCTACCCCTCTCTCTGATTGGCAGTACGGTGTGGGCAGTGGCAGTGGCTCCAAGTCCTCCTCCTTCACGCCATTCGTTGATCCACAAGTCTACGGAACCTCCCCCACCGATGATGATGATGATAACTCTGCGTCCGGTGAGTCAGTTATCTTTACATTTAACATTTTTGTCATTTAGCAGACGCTCTTATCCAGAGCGACTTACAGTTAGTTAGTGCATTCATCTTAAAGCTAGAAACCTTAGTTGTTACATCTATTGTTGGACTTATAAATCAATGATACAGTATATACCATAGATTCTTAAAGAATATAACTTATAAATGCCCCATGAGCTTAGTTCAACTGTCGTACCCCGTCAGAACCCAAAATAGAAGCTTGTTTTACTCCAATGTTAGTAAACAATGTACAGCCTCAACATGGTTAGAACTATAATTTTGATGTCACGGAGGGTCAGTCCTTGCATCCATAGCTCTGTCTATGAATTTGAGGGTGGTTACATTTCTCCAGGCCTATCCCTGAGCTTTTTACCAAAACACAGGCTGAGTGCCACTTTGTTATTGTTTCAATGAAGGACTCTAGCTTTAAGATAGCTAGGTGAGACAACCACATATCACAGTCATAGTAAGTACATTTTTCCTCTATAGAAGTAGCTATCCGCAATATCTGTTCAATCTCATCTTTTTTTAAAGCTCTTTTTGCCAGTGAATTGCTTAGGAATCAGCAGGTTGTGTGAATGTTTCTTTATGTTTTAAGGTTGTCCTGTGGTTGTTGTAAGTTTTGAAAGGTTATGTGAACGTTAGTGTAAAGTTATCCTGCGGTTACAGCCCACTTTGCGAACGAGCTGCTGCTTCAGGAGCAGGCCAGACTGAACGAGGCCAGAAAGATCAGCGTGGTCAACGTGAACCCAACCAACATACGACCTCACAGCGACACGCCTGAGATACGCAAATACAAGAAACGCTTCAACTCTGAGATACTGTGTGCTGCTCTCTGGGGTAAGACACGTAAACTATATGTATACACACACACACATTGTGCTATTGTGTGTGTTTATCATTTGTGTGTGTATAGGTGTGAACCTGCTGGTGGGGACAGAGAACGGTCTGATGTTGCTGGACCGTAGTGGTCAAGGGAAGGTCTATAACCTGATCAACCGCCGACGCTTCCAACAGATGGACGTTCTGGAGGGACTCAATGTCCTAGTCACCATATCAGGTAGGACTGACTGCAACCCAACCGCTACTTAAAACACGATCAGACCTTAACAAACGGTTCTGGAGCTCCATCGGAGTGGAGTGTTATGGTTTGTTTCTGTTTGTTACTTTGTGGTTTTGACTGTCCAGTCTCAAAAGGCAGACTTGTGTTTTCTAAAGAACTCGAGGCCTGTAGAAATGCTTTGTAAAGATTGTAAGATCACTCTGGAAGAGCTAACAGGCTTAAGACTTTTCCCTCTCTTCCCCTCCCTCTCCTTTCCCCTCTCGCTCCTCCTCCAGGGAAGAAGAATAAGTTGCGTGTGTACTACCTGTCCTGGCTGAGGAACAGGATATTACACAACGACCCCGAGGTGGAGAAGAAGCAGGGCTGGGTCACTGTAGGAGAGATGGAGGGCTGCGTGCACTACAAAGTCGGTACGTGTGTGTGTGTGTTGGCTGGGTGAAGTTTAAACCTGGGTGGTCTGTGTGTTGCATTAGCCCATTGAGCTAAAGCCAAGGCATTATCACGGGTTACTAACACCAGTCTCAGTGAGTGATTGACTCTCGTGTGTGTGTGTGTGTGTGTGTGTGTGTGTGTGTGTGTGTGTGTGTGTGTGTGTGTGTGTGTGTGCTGTTTCCAGTGAAGTATGAGAGGATCAAGTTTCTGGTGATCGCTCTGAAGAACTCAGTGGAGATCTTTGCCTGGGCGCCCAAACCCTACCACAAGTTCATGGCCTTCAAGGTAACACACACACACCAATATGATCTCATTTCCTCCACTACCACCTGGGTGATGCCCAGCAGCCATTTTCAAGCAGAATGCTCTCCACACATCAGTGATCACAGTATCTCTCTCTCTCTATTCCCTGATGTCTCTCGTTCTGTCTGTCAGTCGTTCACTGACCTGCAGCACCGCCCCCAGCTGGTTGACCTGACAGTGGAGGAGGGTCAGAGGTTAAAGGTTATCTATGGCTCCAGCATCGGGTTCCATGTCATCGATGTCGACTCTGGCAACCCTTATGACATCTACATTCCCTCCCACGTAAGACTGTGTGTGTGTGTGTGTGTGTATGTGTGCGCACGCTCAGAGAAGGACACCTGAACCAGGTAACATCTGATTTCTCCACTCTGGTGGTGAGCCGTTGGTTCCCCTTTGAACTACGACCTCTTAAATGGGAACCGTACCTACCCTGGTTTCAGGGCTCGAATACCATGACGTTTACCATTTATGTTGTTCAAACCATGACAATGCTATTTTGTTTACATTGTGTGTTACCATGGTTATTGTGTGGATGATGGAGTGGGAGATTCCATTGTTGCAGCAGTTTCTCTTCGCACAGGGGAGTGGGGAGCTGGCCACGAGACAGGGAGGGAGGGAGGGAGGGAAAGAAGAGGGAGAGATTTAGAGAAATACATGAAAGAAAGGGTTAGAGGAGTTGCGGGGGTCGTGCTCTGTGTCCGCCAGGCTGACGCCAGCCCCACCCCTCCACTGTGTGGTATCTATCGCCCCCGGCAGATTCAGAGTCAGGTGACGCCCCATGCCATCGTGGTGCTGCCGCGGACCGACGGGATGGAGATGCTGCTGTGTTACGAGGACGAGGGCGTCTACGTCAACACCTACGGACGCATCACTAAAGACGTGGTGTTGCAGTGGGGAGAGATGCCTACATCTGTTGGTAGGTCACACACACACACGATATACACAACTCTCACTTCCCCCCTCACACACTTCTATGCCTCTCACTGGTTCACACAACTACTCCTCTCCTCCACCACCCACACTCTCACACACGCTACCCCTCACTATTACTCACTATCCCTCACTATTCCTCACTACCCCTCACTATCCCTCACTATTCCTCACTACCCCTCACTATTCCTCACTACCCCTCACTATCCCTCACTATTCCTCACTACCCCTCACTATTCCTCACTACCCCTCACTATTCCTCACTACCCCTCACTATTCCTCACTATCCCTCACTATTCCTCACTACCCCTCACTATCCCTCACTATTCCTCACTACCCCTCACTACCCCTCACTATCCCTCACTATTCCTCACTATTCCTCACTATCCCTCACTATTCCTCACTACCCCTCACTATCCCTCACTATTCCTCACTATTCCTCACTACCCCTCACTATTCCTCACTACCCCTCACTATTCCTCACTACCCCTCACTATCCCTCACTATTCCTCACTATTCCTCACTACCCCTCACTATTCCTCACTACCCCTCACTATTCCTCACTACCCCTCACTATTCCTCACTACCCCTCACTATTCCTCACTACCCCTCACTATTCCTCACTACCCCTCACTATCCCTCACTACCCCTCATTACTCCCCCCCCCCCTTAACCACAAATCATGCACATCCACTACTAATTAGCAACTTTTTCTAGCAGGCCTTATAGAAAATGGACACAGGTCCCATAAACAATCTCTCAAGCACAAACCCACGTGCTAGTGAGTAGCCAGCTAACCTTTATACGCTAACAACGTAGAACAGTTTAACTGTTATAAATACACCCTCCTGTCCATCTCCAACTGTTCGAACAACATAGCCTGTTCACTTTAAGATCAAGTAGCCTACCTGGATAAGAAGATTATTATTTCTCAGAATGAGAACATGTTGCCCATTCCTTATATAAATGCGTATTTTTAATGCTCATTGCACATTTATAAAACAAAGACTAGACAGCTAGCACATGACAGTCGGTGGCTAAAATGCTGCTAGCGATACAGCGCGCGACAAACTGAGCATTAACTCCAACCCCTGCTCTCCCACTCCAACTCCGACCCCTGCTCTCCCACCCCAACTCGAACCCTGCTCTCCCACCCCAACTCGAACCCTGCGCTCCCACCCCAACTCGAACCCTGCTCTCCCACCCCAACTCGAACCCTGCTCTCCCACCCCAACTCGAACCCTGCTCTCCCACCCCAACTCGAACCCTGCTCTCCCACCCCAACTCGGACCCTGCTCTCCCACCCCAACTCGGACCCTGCTCTCCCACCCCAACTCGGACCCTGCTCTCCCACCCCAACTCGGACCCTGCTCTCCCACCCCAACTCGAACCCCTGCTCTCCCACCCCATTGCCCATTCCTTATAATAAATAACTCCAACCCCTGCTCTCCAACCCCAACTCCAACCCCTGCTCTCCCACCCCAACTCCAACCCCTGCTCTCCAACCCCAACTCCAACCCCTGCTCTCCCACCCCAACTCCAACCCCTGCTCTCCAACCCCTGCTATCCAATTCCAACCTCCACCAAATACCTCCTAGTAGTTTGACATGTAGTGCTCCCTTTCCACATACAGTGAGGGAAAACATTATTTGATCCCCTGCTGATTTTGTACGTTTGCCCACTGCAAAGAAATTATCAGTCTATAATTTTAATGGTAGGTTTATTTGAACAGTGAGAGACAGAATAACAACAACAAAAAAATTTCAAAAATGTTATAAATTGATTTGCATTTTAATGAGGGAAATAAGTATTTGACCCCTCTGCAAAACATGACTTAGTACTTGCTGGCAAAACCCTTGTTGGCAATCACAGAGGTCAGACGTTTCTTGTAGTTGGCCACCAGGTTTGCACACATCTCAGGAGGGATTTTGTTCCACTCCTCTTTGCAGATCTTCTCCAAGTCATTAAGGTTGAGGCTGACGTTTGGCAACTCTAACCTTCAGCTCCCTCCACAGATTTTCTATGGGATTAAGGTCTGGAGACTGGCTAGGCCACTCCAGGACCTTAATGTGCTTCTTCTTGAGCCACTCCTTTGTTGCCTTGGACGTGTGTTTTGGGTCATTGTCATGCTGGAATACCCATCCACGACCCATTTTCAATGCCCTGGCTGAGGGAAGGAGGTTCTCACCCTAGATTTGACGGTACATGGCCCCATCCATCGTCCCTTTGATGCGGGGAAGTTGTCCTGTCCCCTTAGCAGAAAAACACCACCAAAGCATAATGTTTCCACCTTCATGTTTGACGGTGGGGATGGTGTTCTTGGGGTCATAGGCAGCATTCCTCCTCCTCCAAACACGGCGAGTTGAGTTGATGCCAAAGAGCTCGATTTTGGTCTCATCTGACCACAACACTTTCACCCAGTTCTCCTCTGAATCATTCAGATGTTCATTGGCAAACTTCAGACGGCCCTGTATATGTGCTTTCTTGAGCAGGGGGACCTTGTGGGCACTGCAGGATTTCAGTCCTTCACGGCGTAGTGTGTTGCCAATTGTTTTCTTGGTGACTATGGTCCCAGCTGCCTTGAGATCATTGACAAGATCCTCCCGTGTAGTACTGGGCTGATTCCTCACCGTTCTCATGATCATTGCAACTCCACGAGGTGAGATCTTGCATGGAGCCCCAGGCCGAGGGAGATTGACAGTTATTTTGTGTTTCTTCCATTTGCGAATAATCGCACCAATTGTTGTCACCTTCTCACCAAGCTGCTTGGCGATGGTCTTGTAGTCCATTCCAGCCTTGTGTAGGTCTACAATCTTGTCCCTGACATCCTTGGAGAACTCTTTGGTCTTGGCCATAGTGGAGAGTTTGGAATCTGATTGATTGATTGCTTCTGTGGACAGGTCTTTTATACAGGTAACAAACTGAGATTAGGAGCACTCCCTTTAAGAGTGTGCTCCTAATCTCAGCTCGTTACCTGTATAAAAGACACCTGGGAGCCAGAAATCTTTCTGATTGAGAGGTGGTCAAATACTTATTCCCCTCATTAAAATGAAAATCAATTTATAACATTTTTGACATGCGTTTTTCTGGATTTTGTTGTTGTTATTCTGTCTCTCACTGTTCAAATAAACCTACCGTTAAAATTATAGACTGATAATTTCTTTGTCAGTGGGCAAACGTACAAAATCAGCAGGGGATCAAATACTTTTTTCCCTCACTGTATACAGTACCAGTCAAAAGTTTGGACACACCTACTCATTCAAGGGCTTTTCTTTATTTTTTATATTTTCTACATTGTAGAATAATAGTGAAGACATCTAAACTATGAAATAACACACGGAATCATGTAGTGACCACAAAAGTGTTAAACAAATCAACATACATTTTAGATTTTAGATTTTTCAAATAGCCACACTTTGCCTTGATGACCGCTTTGCACACTCTTGGCATTCATGTGTATATATATATATATAACACACACTTGCAACTCCTAGACACTTACACCACTCTGCATGCTCCTACTCGTGATTCCCCTCGACCTGCACTTCTCACACTCCCTACCCCTAGAGTCCTGCCCCCCCAGCCCCTGCTCTCCCACCTCAACTCAACCCCTAATCTCCAACTTTGACCTCTGCTCCCCAACTCCGACCCCTGCTCTCCCACCACAACTCAACCCATGCTCTCCCACCCCTGCTCTTCAACCCCTGCTCTCCCACTCCAACTTCTGCTCTCCCACCAACTCCAACCGCTGCTCTCACACCCCAACTCTAAACCCTGCTCTCCATTTCTAGACCCTGCTCTCCAATTCCAACCCCTGCTCTCCCAATTCCAACCCCTGCTCTCCAATTCCAACCCCTGCTCTCCAATTCCAACCCCTGCTCTCCAATTCCAACCCCTGCTCTCCAATTCCAACCCCTGCTCTCCAATTCCAACCCCTGCTCTCCAATTCCAACCCCTGCTCTCCAATTCCAACCCCTGCTCTCCAATTCCAACCCCTGCTCTCCAATTCCAACCCCTGCTCTCCAATTCCAACCTCTGCTCTCCAATTCCAACCCCTGCTCTCCAATTCCAACCCCTGCTCTCCAATTCCAACCCCTGCTCTCCAATTCCAACCCCTGCTCTCCAATTCCAACCTCTGCTCTCCAATTCCAACCCCTGCTCTCCAACCCCCATCAAATACCTCATAGTAGTTTGACATGTAGCACTCCCTTTCCACATTTACGTTTTAGTCATTTAGCAGACGCTCTTATCCAGAGCGACTTAGTGAGTGCATACATTTTTCATACTGGCCCCCCGTGGGAATCTAACCCACAACCCTGGCGTTACAAGCGCCATGCTCTACCAACTGAGCTACATGAGATATATATATATATATATATATATATCACACACACTTACAACTCCTAGACACTTACACCACTCTGCAAGCTCCTACACACTCCCTACCCCTAGAGTCCCGCCCCCAGCCCCACCCCAGCCCAGGGAGAAATGTTTGTCTGCTACTTTGTTATTGTTCTTTTTGTGTTGCTGTTTGATTGGCTACCCGATGACACTGAAATATTGTGGATATCTACCTGTACATGATCTATCTACCTGTCTCTCTAGGTCTAGGATATATCTATCTACCTGTCTCTCTAGGTCTAGGATATATCTATCTACCTGTCTCTCTAGGTCTAGGATATATCTATCTACCTGTCTCTCTAGGTCTAGGATATATCTATCTACCTGTCTCTCCAGGTCTAGGATATATCTATCTACCTGTCTCTCCAGGTCTAGGATATATCTATCTACCTGTCTCTCCAGGTCTAGGATATATCTATCTACCTGTCTCTCCAGGTCTAGGATATATCTATCTACCTGTCTCTCTAGGTCTAGGATATACAGTGGGGGAAAAAAGTATTTAGTCAGCCACCAATTGTTCAAGTTCTCCCACTTAAAAAGATGAGAGAGGCCTGTAATTTTCATCATAGGTACACGTCAACTATGACAGACAAATTGAGAAAATAAAATCCAGAAAATCACATTGTAGGATTTTTAATGAATTTATTTGCAAATTATGGTGGGAAATAAGTATTTGGTCACCTACAAACAAGCAAGATTTCTGGCTCTCACAGACCTGTAACTTCTTCTTTAAGAGGCTCCTCTGTCCTCCACTCGTTACCTGTATTAATGGTACCTGTTTGAACTTGTTATCAGTATAAAAGACACCTGTCCACAACCTCAAACAGTCACACTCCAAACTCCACTATGGCCAAGACCAAAGAGCTGTCAAAGGACACCAGAAACAAAATTGTAGACCTACACCAGGCTGGGAAGACTGAATCTGCAATAGGTAAGCAGCTTGGTTTGAAGAAATCAACTGTGGGAGCAATTATTAGGAAATGGAAGACATACAAGACCACTGATAATCTCCCTCGATCTGGGGCTCCACGCAAGATCTCACCCCGTGGGGTCAAAATGATCACAAGAACGGTGAGCAAAAATCCCAGAACCACACGGGGGACCTAGTGAATGACCTGCAGAGAGCTGGGACCAAAGTAACAAAGCCTACCATCAGTAACACTACACCGCCAGGGACTCAAATCCTGCAGTGCCAGACGTGTCCCCCTGCTTAAGCCAGGCCCGTCTGAAGTTTGCTAGAGTGCATTTGGATGATCCAGAAGAGGATTGGGAGAATGTCATATGGTCAGATGAAACCAAAATAGAACTTTTTGGTAAAAAATCAACTCGTCGTGTTTGGAGGACAAAGAATGCTGAGTTGCATCCAAAGAACACCATACCTACTGTGAAGCATGGGGGTGGAAACATCATGCTTTGGGGCTGTTTTTCTGCAAAGGGACCAGGGACGACTGATCCATGTAAAGGAAAGAATGAATGGGGCCATGTATCGTGAGATTTTGAGTGAAAACCTCCTTCCATCAGCAAGGGCATTGAAGATGAAACGTGGCTGGGTCTTTCAGCATGACAATGATCCCAAACACACCGCCGGGCAACGAAGGAGTGGCTTCGTAAGAAGCATTTCAAGGTCCTGGAGTGGCCTAGCCAGTCTCCAGATCTCAACCCCATAGAAAATCTTTGGAGGGAGTTGAAAGTCCGTGTTGCCCAGCGACAGCCCCAAAACATCACTGCTCTAGAGGGAGATCTGCATGGAGGAATGGGCCAAAATACCAGCAACAGTGTGTGAAAACCTTGTGAACACTTACAGAAAACGTTTGACCTGTGTCATTGCCAACAAAGGGTATATAACAAAGTATTGAGAAACTTTTGTTATTGACCAAATACTTATTTTCCACCATAATTTGCAAATAAATTCATAAAAAATCCTACAATGTGATTTTCTGGATTTTTTTTTCTCATTTCGTCTGTCATAGTTGACGTGTACCTATGATGAAAATTACAGGCCTCTCTCATCTTTTTAAGTAGGAGAACTTGCACAATTGGTGGCTGACGAAATACTTTTTTCCCCCACTGTATCTATCTACCTGTCTCTCTAGGTCTAGGATATATCTATCTACCTGTCTCCCCAGGTCTAGGATATATCTATCTAACTGTCTCTCTAGGTCTGGGATATACAGTGGGGGAAAAAAGTATTTAGTCAGCCACCAATTGTGCAAGTTCTCCCACTTAAAAAGATGAGAAGCCTGTAATTTTCATCATAGGTACACGTCAACTATGACAGACAAAATGAGATTTTTTTTTCTAGAAAATCACATTGTAGGATTTTTAATGAATGTATTTGCAAATTATGGTGGAAAATAAGTATTTGGTCAATAACAAAAGTTTCTCAATACTTTGTTATATACCCTTTGTTGGCAATGACACAGGTCAAACGTTTTCTGTAAGTCTTCACAAGGTTTTCACACACTGTTGCTGGTATTTTTGCCCATTCCTCCATGCAGATCTCCTCTAGAGCAGTGATGTTTTGGGGCTGTCACTGGGCAACACGGACTTTCAACTCCCTCCAAAGATTTTCTATGGGGTTGAGATCTGGAGACTGGCTAGGCCACTCCAGGACCTTGAAATGCTTCTTACGAAGCCACTCCTTCGGTGCCCGGGCGGTTGTTTGGGATCATTGTCATGCTGAAAGACCCAGCCACGTTTCATCTTCAATGCCCTTGCTGATGGAAGGAGGTTTTCACTCAAATCTCACGATACATGGCCCCATTCATTCTTTCCTTTACACGGATCAGTCGTCCCTGGTCCCTTTGCAGAAAAACAGCCCCAAAGCATGATGTTTCCACCCCCATGCTTCACAGTAGGTATGGTGTTCTTTGGATGCAACTCAGCATTCTTTGTCCTCCAAACACGACGAGTTGAGTTTTTACCAAAAAGTTCTATTTTGGTTTCATCTGACCATATGACATTCTCCCAATTCTCTTCTGGATCATCCAAATGCACTCTAGCAAACTTCAGACGGGCCTGGACATGTACTGGCTTAAGCAGGGGGACACGTCTGGCACTGCAGGATTTGAGTCCCTGGCGGCGTAGTATGTTACTGATGGTAGGCTTTGTTACTTTGGTCCCAGCTCTCTGCAGGTCATTCACTAGGTCCCCCCGTGTGGTTCTGGGATTTTGCTCACCGTTCTTGTGATCATTTTGACCCCACGGGGTGAGATCTTGCGTGGAGCCCCAGATCGAGGGAGATTATCAGTGGTCTTGTATGTCTTCCATTTCCTAATAATTGCTCCCACAGTTGATTTCTTCAAACCAAGCTGCTTACCTATTGCAGATTCAGTCTTCCCAGCCTGGTGCAGGTCTACAATGTTGTTTCTGGTGTCCTTTGACAGCTCTTTGGTCTTGGCCATAGTGGAGTTACAGGTCTGTGAGAGCCAGAAATCTTGCTTGTTTGTAGGTCACCAAATACTTATTTTCCACCATAATTTGCAAATAAATTCATTAAAAATCCTACAATGTGATTTTCTGGAGAAAGAAAATCTCAATTTGTCTGTCATAGTTGACGTGTACCTATGATGAAAATTACAGGCCTCTCTCATCTTTTTCAGTGGGAGAACTTGCACAATTGGTGGCTGACTAAATACTTTTTTCCCCCACTGTATCTATCTACCTGTCTCTCCAGGTCTAGGATATCTATCTACCTGTCTCTCTAGGTCTATGATATATCTATCTACCTGTCTCTCTAGGTCTAGGATATATATATCTACCTGTCTCTCTAGGTCTAGGATATATCTATCTACCTGTCTCTCTAGGTCTAGGATATAGCTATCTACCTGTCTCTCTAGGTCTAGGATATATATATATCTATCTACCTGTCTCTCTAGGTCTAGGATATATCTATCTACCTGTCTCTCTAGGTCTAGGATATATATATCTACCTGTCTCTCCAGGTCTAGGATATATCTATATACCTGTCTCTCCAGGTCTAGGATATCTATCTACCTGTCTCTGTAGGTCTAGGATATATCTATCTACCTGTCTCTCCAGGTCTAGGATATATCTATCTACCTTTCTCCCCAGGTCTAGGATATATATATCTACCTGTCTCTCCAGGTCTAGGATATATCTATCTACCTGTCTCTCTAGGTCTAGGATATATCTATCTACCTGTCTCTCCAGGTCTAGGATATATCTATCTACCTGTCTCTCCAGGTCTAGGATATATCTATCTACCTGTCTCTCTAGGTCTAGGATATATCTATCTACCTGTCTCTCTAGGTCTAGGATATATACCTCCCGAGTGGCGCAGTGGTCTAAGGCACTGCATCGCAGTGCTAGCTGTGCCACTAGAGATCCTGGTTCGAATCCTGGTTCGAATCCAGGCTCTGTCGTAGCCGGCCGTGACCGGGAGACCCATGGGGCGGCGCACAATTGGCCCAGCGTCGTCTAGGGTAGGGGAGGGAATGGCCGGCAGGGATGTAGCTCAGTTGGTAGAGCATGGCGTTTGCAACGCCAGGGTTGTGGGTTGAAATATATAATGTAAGTCGCTCTGGATAAGAGCGTCTGCTAAATGACTAAAATGTAAATGTAAAAAATATATATCTACCTGTCTCTCCAGGTCTAGGATATATCTATATACCTGTCTCTCTAGGTCTATGATATATCTATCTACCTGTCTCTCTAGGTCTAGGATATATCTATCTACCTGTCTCTCTAGGTCTAGGATATACGGTGCATTCAGAAAGTATTCAGACCCCTTCCCTTTTTCCACATTTTGTTATGTTACAGCCTTATTCTAAAATGGATTAAATGCATTTTTTTCGGCATACATTTACACACAATACCTCATATTGACAAAGTGAAAAGTTTTTTGTTTTTTTTGCAACTGTATAAAAAAATATTTTTAAAAATACCTTATTTACATAGGTATTCAGACCTTTTGCTATGATACTCGAAATTGAGCTCAGGTGCATTCTGTTTCCATTGATCATCCTTGAGATGTTTCTACAACTTGGAATCCACCTGTGGTAAACTCAATTGATTGGACATGATTTGGAAAGGCACACACCTGTCTATACATGGTCCCACAGTTGACAGTGCATGTCAGAGCAAAAACCAAGCCATGAAAAACCAAGCCATGAGGTCAAAGGAATTGTCCGTAGAGCTCAGAGACAGGATTGTGTCGAGGCACAGTTCTGGGGAAGGGTACCAAAAAATGTCGGCAGCATTGAACGTCCCCAAGAACACAGTGGCCTCCATTCTTAAATGGAAGAAGTTTGGAACCACCAAGACTCTTCCTAGAGCTGGCCGCCCTGTCAAACTGAGCAATATGGGGAGAAGGGCCTTGGTCAGGGAGGTGACCAAGAACCCGATGGTCACTCTGACAGAGCTTCAGAGTTCGTCTGTGGAGATGGGAGAACCTTCCAGAAGGACATATATCTCTGCAGCACTCCACCAATCAGGCCTTTATGGTAGAGTGGCCATACAGAAGCCACTCCTCAGTAAAAGGCACATGACAGCCCGCTTGGAGTTTGCCAAAAAGCACCTAAAGGACTCTCAGACCATGAGAAACAAGATTCTTTGGTCTGACGAAACAAAGATTGAACTCTTTGGCCTGAATGCCAAGTGTCACGTCTGGAGGAAACCTGGCACCATCCCTACGGTGAAGCATGTTGGTGGCAGCATCATGCTGTGGGGATGTTTTTCAGCGGCAGGGACAGGGAGACTAGTCAGGATAGAGGGGAAAGGTGAACAGAGCAAAGTACAGAGAGATCCTTGATGAAAATCTGCTCCAGAGCGCTCAGAACCTCAGACTGGGGCGAAGGTTCACCTTCCAACAGGACAACGACTCTAAGCACACAGCCAAGGCAACGCAGGAGTGGCTTTGGGACAAGTCTCTGAATGTCCTTGAGTGGCCCAGCCAGAGCCCGGACTTGAACCCAATCAAACATCTCTGGTGAGACCTGAAAACAGCTGTGCAGCGACGCTCCCTATAAAAAGTATTTATTATTTGGGTATTGTGTGTAGATTGATTGATTGGGGGAAAAACAATTCAATCCATTTTAGAATAAGGCTGTGACGTAACAAAATGTGGAAAAAGTCAAGGGGTCTGAATACTTTCCGAATGCACTTGTATCTATCTACCTCTCTCTAGGTCTATGATATATCTATCTACCTGTCTCTCTAGGTCTAAGATACACTATATATACAAACGTGTGTGGACACCCCTTCAAATTAGTGGATTCGGCTATTTCAGCCACACCCGTTACTGACAGGTGTATAAAATCGAGCACACAGCCATGCAATCTCCATAGACAAACGTTGGCAGTAGAATGGCCTTACTGAAGAGCTCAGTGACTTTCAACGTGGCACCGTTATAGGATGCCACCTTTCCAACAAGTCAGTTCGTCAAATGTCTGCCCTGCTAGAGCTGCCCCGGCCAACTGTAAATGCTGTTATTGTGAAGTGGAAACATCTAGGAGCAACAACAGCTCAGCCACGAAGTGGTAGACCACACAAGCTCACAGAACGGGACCGCCGAGTGCTGTAGCGCGTAAACATCGTCTGTCCTCGGTTGCAGCGCTTACTACCGAGTTCCAAACTGCCTCTGGAAGCAACGTCAGCACAAGAACTGTTCGTCGAGAGCTTCATGAAATGGGTTTCCATGGCCGAGCACAAGCCTAAGATCACCATGCGCAATGCCAAGCGCCGGCTGGAGTGGTGTAAAGCTTGCCACCATTGGACTCTGGAGCAGTGGAAACGTGTTCTCAGGAGTGATAAATCACTCTTCACCATCTGGCGGTCCGACGGACAAATCTGGGTTTGGCGGAAGCCAGGAGAACGCTACCTGTCCCAATGCATAGGGCCAACTGTACAGTTTGGTGGAGGAGGAATAATGATCTGGGGCTGTTTTTCATGGTTCGGGCTAGGCCCCTTAGTTCCAGTGAAGGGAAATCTTAACGCTACAGCAGACAATGACATTCTAGACAATTCTGTGCTTCCAACTTTGTGGCAATAGTTTGGAGACGGCCCTTTCCTGTTTCAGCATGATAATGCCCCCGTGCACAAAGCGAGGTCCATATAGAAATGGTTTGTTGCGATCGATGTGGAAGAACTTGACTGGCCTGCACAGAGCCCTGACCTCAACCCCATCGAACACCTTTGGGATGAATTGGAACGCCGACTGCGAGCCAGGCCTAATCGCCCAATATCAGTGCCTGACCTCACTAATGCGCTTGTGGCTGAATGGAAGCAATGTTCCAACATCTAGTGGAAAGCCTTCCCAGAAGAGTGGAGGCTGTTATAGCAGCGAAGGGGGGACCAACTCATGCCCATGATTTTGGAATGAGATGTTCGACGAGCAGGTGTCCACATACTTTTGGTCATGTAGTGTATGTTTACATGTCTCTATAGGTCTAGGATATATATACCTGTCTCTCTTCAGGATGGTGACACTTTCTGTTTGTCTTTATGTACATGTCAAATACATTGTCTTTACGTACGTCAAATACTTTCAAGTACTTTAGCTGTGCTTGATTAAGTTACCTCTATGCCATGGAATAGTACCAAAAGTGTACGGTCCAAGCTAAATCAAGCGCACCTCAAGTATTTGACCCAACGATGCCCATCACATCTTTAACTAATTACAAAGCTCAGGGTTAGGTTTAATTAGTGATGGGGAAACAAGTATCCTATTGCTTTAATCTCAGTAGATCTAAAATGGGTCTTGATAGATGACTATCGATCTGCTCTGCCCTTCTATGATGACTATAGATCTGCTCTGCCCTTCTATGATGACTATAGATCTGCTCTGCCCTTCTATGATGACTATAGATCTGCTCTGCCCTTCTATGATGACTATAGATCTGCTCTGCCCTTCTATGATGACTATAGATCTGCTCTGCCCTTCTATGATGACTATAGATCTGCTCTGCCCTTCTATGCTTTTCTTCTGTTTCTCCACTAATACCAAACATCGGTTTATCTTGTCTGTCTGATTGACTGGTTCTGTTTTCATTTGGCTCATTCTGTCTCTGTCTGAAACACTGTGGGTTTGTGTTGTTGTGTTTTGAGACTGTACTCAGTCCTTGGAGCTTCCACCCCTGAGTTTATATCTCCTTCCTTTTAAAGGCCTCTCAACCCCGGCCCCAACACACACACACACTATAGAAACACATACAGCCCCAAGCCACCATGACCAATTCAAACCAGTACACACACAGAGACAGACCCACACCGACACTCACACTCCAGTCCGTTGGCCAGCCCACTTCCTGAGTACACAGGAGCTGGATGACAGAACTGGGAGGTAAAATCGCCCGACTATCCTTATGCTGCTACTGCTGTAACCATCCTCAGTCATCAGTCACCTGCACAATCCCTGCTACAGTATAACAACCCAGGGCAGGGTTACCATCCTGTCAAACCACCATACAAGAGTCATCCCAGTGAGTAGACCCTCAGATGGCCGTTTCTCCTAGTAGCTCTCTACGGTTGACTTTGACTATCCCCCCATACCACTGGGAATCTCTCCTATTAGCGTTGCCCCCTGGGTCCGTATGAAGCTGCCCCATCCCCCTCCGGGTGGATAGCTCAGGTGTTTTGAGTTTTTATCCGCCGTTCAGATTTAGAAACAGAAACTGCTGCAATGATTTCCTCCCGGAGGCGTGGCCTAGGGGTGTGATCTGTGATTGGGTGACTGGTTTGAGTGAGTGCTCTCCTGTCCAATCCCCTGTCTGTGTGTCCCTGTCCCTCCCCCAGCCTACATCCACTCCAACCAGATCATGGGCTGGGGAGAGAAGGCCATTGAGATCCGCTCCGTGGAGACGGGACACCTCGATGGAGTTTTCATGCACAAGCGAGCTCAGCGACTGAAGTTCCTGTCGGAGAAGAACGACAAGGTGTGTGTAAGCACAAACACACGTATACAAGCTAAGAGCACACCAGCTGTAAGAAAGCCTAAAAATATAAGCCAACACACATGCTAACCCTCCTCATGATGCTTTGTGCAGGTGTTTTTCGCCTCTGTGCGTTCCGGCGGCAGCAGCCAAGTCTTCTTCATGACCCTGAACCGGAGCTCTATGATGAACTGGTAACCCTGGTAACCCCTCCTCCTTACATCCTCCCTCCATACTGTACATCCCTAACCAGAGGACAGGATGGAGGGATGAAGAGGGAGAACTGAGACAGACGAGTGAACACAGAGACGGGAGGAGGAGAGAGTCTCCCAGCCAGGCAGACGTTTGCAGTACCAACCTACCTCCACAAGAGGAACCAGAGAGGAACAGCAACTCTGCAGATCACACTCAGACAACTCTTTCTCTCTGTTGTGTTAGTTTCTCTCAGGCTTCGTCCGAGATGGCCCCCAATTTCCTATATAGTGCAATACTTTTGGTCAGAGTAGCCATTTTGGACGTAGCCTCCGTGTTTATCCCAGGTGTTGTTGTTTTTGAGAGGTGGTGACAGGATGTGCTAGTGTAGTCTCCCTAATGGGGTCAGGGACCAAGCGTATTGTCATGACCCCTGACCTTTGTGTGTATATATGGTGGGGGTGAGTGTAGATTCCTGACTGCTGGAGCAGTTGAAAAAATACCAATATTGTCACCAAAAATATGATATTCTTGGCATAGATGCCATTCTTGTTCTAGTTCACCTGTGCTCCCCACTTTCTCTGCGAATGTTCTATTTGACAGTCGATCTATTTGCCATATTTCTATCGTTACACATCTGTAAATGCCACATTCTATGATCTGAAACAGACCTGCTTTCCTATTGGACACTCTTACACTGAGACGGAACAACAGAGAAAAGGAAGACAGGATGATGAGAGAACGAGAGCAGTCTGAGTTTGTTTCCTTTATCTTCCTCCTGTTTTGGTGGGGGTTTTGGGCTTCCATGGTGACATCACTATTTTTGTAAATGAGTTAGACCAATAAGAAAGAGTTCCAATCCTCTCTGCCAATAGCAGCTAATTTTCTGTTTTCCCCTCCCCACTCAAACCACTCCCAGATAGTACTAGCAAAATTATTGCTTAAGAAATTGCTCTTTGCTAAGAAGCTGTTTCTTTTTTACCATTTTAATTGTAAATAATCACGGTAAGGTACTTAATTGTTACCAGAAATGATTTGATATGGAGATAAAAATGGCTGCGTTGGACAAACGTATGGGTTGGTTAATGGTCAGACTTCTTCCTACACTCCACCTCTTCTCTCCATCTCTTCCCCTGCCTCCGTTGGTTCACCTGCTTCTGTACATGTGCATAGTGACACCTATTCTACTTGTCATCAATTCTGACTTCTAAACTAAGGCAATACACAGGTCTAACTGGAGAGATGCGTGGTTGGGACTATTAACTTTCCAAAATGAGATTCACCATGTTAGCGTCAGTCAGGACCTTAGACTGCTGTGGTTTAAATGTACTTAAACTAGTTTTAGACGGCCAGGTAGAATGACCACACTATGAATCTCCACTATATTCACTTGAATCACATATCGTTTTTTAGGATACTGTGTCTGACTCTGTAACATAAGATCTGCCAAGGTAGTTGGTGAAAGTGGAGGAGGGTGTCTGTGTGTACTGAACCAATGTTGATAGACTACTGATGTGGGGTTGTATGGATAAATATAAGTGTGACCGACTGGTGTATGAACCTGGGTTGGCAGCCATCTTGCTTTCTCATATCTAGTCCTGTCAGATCTGTGAACACTGCAGGGGTATAGGTTAGAGAGAAGGGGGTTGATTCCAAGAAACCGTAGGGGAAATGTGATTTAAGCATTTCATTATGATATCTGACTGATCATTTAGAAAAAGACAGTCATCATGTTCATACTAGAAGGCTTTCTACAGAATAGAGAAAATGGTTTAAGGGATTTCTAAAATGTGTTTTTATCGTGGTATAATTTGTATTTACATTTTTTGTAAGTATCAGAGTGTGTGTGCATATGAGGATTAAACTCTGCCACTGTTAAGATCGTCTGTGCATTGTGTGACTGAGCGTGTGTGTGTGTGTGCTTTCAACTCGTCTGAATCACTGGGATCAATAACCCGCCCCCAGACTGGTACTCCACTATGATGTTGAAACGTAACTGTCCTTCCTTGTACAGACGTGATCACGGAGACATCCTCTACTGCTTTACTTCTCTCTGTCTGGATGTCTTCTTCTAAAATCTAAAATGCACAGCAGCACCATCACACACTGTTGGCCACGTAATTCCCTTCCCGCCAGCTTTGTCCACCATGTTGAGCTCCTTAACACACACACACGTAACACTAGACATAAAATGAAGTCCTGCTCTGCAGAGGGTCCCTATGATTTCCTTGTTTGAGTGCTAATCTCAGTTGTGATTTTCATGTTCTTTTTGTGATTAAAACCAATGTCAATACTGCTGTATGTAGATCTGAAGCCACAGAGGGCTCTGGCTCCATGGGTTTATCTGTGTCATGTGTGTGTATGGCAGATTACCCAAGGTGCTTCACCTCCATGATCTGTGTCATGTGTGTATGGCAGATTACCCAAGGTGCTTCACCTCCATGATCTGTGTCATGTGTGTGTATGGCAGATTACCCAAGGTGCTTCACCTCCATGATCTGTGTCATGTGTGTGTATGGCAGATTACCCAAGGTGCTTCACCTCCATGATCTGTGTCATGTGTGTGTATGGCAGATTACCCAAGGTGCTTCACCTCCATGATCTGTGTCATGTGTGTGTATGGCAGATTACCCAAGGTGCTTCACCTCCATGATCTGTGTCATGTGTGTGTATGGCAGATTACCCAAGGTGCTTCACCTCCATGATCTGTGTCTTGTGTGACAGTGCTTGAAGTGGAATGAAAAAGTTGCCAGTATTCATTTAAAATGTTACACTACATGTAATCTCAGCTGTTAAGGCTGTCACAAAAGACTATAGTAAAAGGGGTCCATATTTTACAGCCATTATTCTATCAGAGGTGCCGGTACTCAAGCTGTAGCAAATCAGAAGAGCCTGATCTCTGTACCAGTACCGGTCATCACCAGCCCACTTCAACCACTGGTCTGAGAGCAGTTCTCCGGTGTTCTGTTCTGGTTGTCTGCATGTAGAGGTGTGGGGAGAGCAGATCAGGACTGACTGCAGTAGGCCTACTCACAGCTTCTTCATACTTTTTTGGCCTCCAAGCTCACGTCACAAATATTTGTTTTTAATTAGTGAGGATAATTTTATTAAACATTGATGATGAGGGAACACAATGTTGGGATGGTATTTGTACACTGGATCCTAGCTTCCTTCCAGTTTAGCAATAAAGAAGTTAATACTGACTTATTTAGTGTTCTGCTTCCCTGTGTCAACACGACACACAGAGGGAGGTAGGGTGTATGGCTGATGAACATGGATACATGTGATTCTGGATGCTTTTTGTTTTACACTTCCATGTAACCTACTCACACACTTCATGTTTCCAAATGTCAACATGCATTAAAGATGTGTTGTGTGTGAATGACTCATTTCTCCTCTCTCATTAAATTATTGGGTTATGAGCCTATATTCCCTCTCATCCAGTGTACTATCTTCAGCAAACATAGCCCAATATTGGACTAAAAGAGCCTATCGTTACTCCTTGTAGTCCAAGGACTTTACATGTTCTGTTTAGAGGTGAATTGGCTCTGGCAGCCAAAACAGCCAAATACTCCATCTAAATGTGAATCGATTCTCAATTGCGTTGCAGTTCAAGAAACACAACACCCTCTACTATCATATCACATCAAAACAATTTCACAAATGCAAAATATACACTTACTGTACACCAGTGGAGGCTGGTGGGAGGAGCTATAGGAGGATGGGCTCATTGTAATGGCTGGAATGGAATAAATGGAACGGTATCAAACATATAGAAATCATGTTTGACTGCGTTCCTTTGATACCATTCCAATGAGCCTGTCCTCCTATAGCTCCTCCCACCAGCCTCCACTGCTGTACACTGTTTTAAACCACGTTGGTGGCGTCAGTCTTCCGTTTACAAACAGGTGTTCGGAGACACAAATAGCCAATTAGGTGCGCCTCGGTCTTCCGTCTGTTTCCGTAAACAAGCGCTGTAACATGGATATACGGCCGTGTAGGTACCCTAAGCAAAAGGATGTTGCATAAAGCTTACCTAATTTTTTACTTTCACTGCATCAAGGATAGCATACACAGCTTTGCAGCCTTCTTCAGTGTGTAGGTACACATCTTTTTCATTCAAAACAGCATTGATAGGGAACAAGTGAGCAGCAGGTGCTTCTAATCAGGGTCAGGGATGTGGCTTCTCTGGTCTACCTGTATACGAGTTATGGCTTGGTGCCCCGGGTGGGTGGAGATTTCACTTAAGGACCAATGGAATGGACTAAAATGAACAAACTCTGCCCACCAGGGGCACCAGGCCTTGCAAGACGAACTCAACCAATCACAAAGGAATACAGAATTATAGCCAAATTGGAAAAATACTTCAATGGGGTTAATGCGTGAATTCTGTGAGGGCCCAGTATCTACTACTCTTTTTAAACCCCTGTTCTAGCTGTGTGTGTGCAATGTGGTGCCTCAATCATCAGACAATATCAATGGTACAATATAGGTGATTTTGTAAATAGTAGTTGTAGCTGATGCTTTCAAAGTTGGTTATATTATATATAATTTGAAAGGTAATTTCACGACTTTCAGAACCACTTATCAAACAAAGTTTAAAATGTATCAGGTTCATTTTTTAAAGCCATTTATACAGGTAATATTTATATGTATCCTAGAGGTCAAAGTCCTGTTGACCTGAAAACGTGTCTGATGGATAGCTGTGAATCTAAGCTTTCCAATTATATATGATTAAAGGGTATAAGTGAGCAATAACATGTTATGTACTGACGTTTGTCATAGGCTAAAATTCCTATGGGAGAAATGAAATAAAGAGTGATAACATACAGAAAGCTACAATTGCTGCACTGCTATCAGACATTTTCCAACTCTAGGGACATATACCTTCAAAAAAATCACTATGAGACATCGTCGGCCCAAGTGAGCCCGACCGACCCCCTTGGCTCATGGACTAAAGGCATAACTGTGCTAATTAGCTATCTGGGTCTCCGAACACCTGTGTGTGAACGGAAGGACGCCACAAACGGGTTGTCACTGAAAAATACTGTCGGCTGCAACTGCGTTAAAAAAAGTGTACAGTAAGTGTATATTTAGCTTTTGTGAAATTATTTGGATGTGATATGAAAGTAGAGGGCTTTATGTTTTTACAATTGTACCGCAATTGAAAATCGATTAACGTATAGATAGAGTATTTGGCTGTCAGAGACAATTCTTCTCTAAACAGAACATGTAAGGTCCACTTTAATGGAAACCTATAGGGATGCGTTTCCACTTGATAGCACAGTCAACTGACTATCGTAAAAATTCATGAAAACAAATATTTGCTTTTCGGTCTTGAGGTTAGGCATAACGTTAGCAGTGTGGTTATTTTACCAGATAATATGACTGAGAACACACTCATTTACAGCAACGACGTAGGGAATAGTTCCAGGGCAGAGGAGGGGGAAGGAATGAGCCAATTGGAAGGTTAGTGTTAGGTTTAAAATAACATTTTAAGATAAATTGTAGAAATAGGCGGGGTTTATGAACTTGTGGCTGTGGTAACTAGTGACGACCCTACGGATGCCGCAGTAAAATTGGTCGCGCTTGCGCAGTCCCGTTCCTCTTTTTCCTGGAAGGTAAGCGTTGCATGGCGCGTGCTTCTGTTCACGGGGGGAAACATACAACTTTTAGTAGTTTAATGTCAGTTTATTTTTGACTGGTCAGATTCATTTTAGGTTTTGGTAGTCGAAAGAGAAGTGAAAAGGTCGAAATGAAGTTTGTTTGCTGAGTGTAGGTGCTCTCAGCGATAGGGTGTGGGTCCCATGTTTCACGTTTCTGTAGCCACGGCTCTACTGAAAAAGAGGCATGAGGCCTTCCGCGCGCTTGTTGGAAGTTGTTAGTCATGTCTTGCTAGACATACTAGCCTAGCCGAATGTTGACAACTCCGCTAGGAAAGCTAACCATGTTGTAATGTACTTTGACATGAGACTATTTGTTAACAAACCATACATACAATTAACTTTCTGAAAATGACCATTTGTTGAGACATTTTAGGTAATCGCTAGATAACATTAGCTAATTGGCTAGGTAATACAATGTGTTTGTAAATAACTAACACTTGCTAGCATGTCGTAGCTACATTTAATGAATGTTATCTTTGTACAAATACGGGAACGTTATCTCCATTGGCATGGATTAAATGCCAAACCTCTAAAATTAATAATTAGTTTTCCACCAACAGCATGGAATTGTCATTCTAGCTAGCTAAGTAACAGTAGCAAGCGAACACTGCTTTCAATCTAGCCATCTGGCTAACACGTTATCGCTTCTATTTATAAACCAACGAGTCGTTTATTAATTTAACAACTATTTGGTATGTATGTCTTTATAATCCGTAATCGGTGTTAGTGTATGTATTGTCCCAATTTGTTCATCCATAGGCATAGTTAAGGTTAGCTAGTTACGTGTTGTAGCCGGGCCTGGCAGAATCTTATTGTTAGCCTTTTTTTTTACTAACTAGCCAAACTTATTGGCTGAACGGTATCGCTGGTACTTGTGTTTATATCAGTAGTTAGTTGACGTTAGCGCAGAGGAAGCTGTCTAGCCAACATTGGCTATAAATGTTGTCGGGTCAGTTCCGAACGTCCCGGGCCAGGCCTACCCGTTATTTACCGGGGCACCATGATGCGGCAGGTTTATTGCGCGGCGAACTCCGGTTCTGCCTCCCGAGCGAAGGCGCAGGCCAAACTGGGACACGTGGACAGGGCGTGGGAATGGTTAACCAGACGAGGTCGGGCCCTGGTCCACTCTTTTCGTCTGATCTGTGAAATAAATTTGTTAGCAGTCGCCGTTAAGGTTGTTTGCAATCTTTCCACGCGTGCTGGGACGTCCAGCATGCCCACGTTATCATCCTCCACATCACGTGTGTCAAATTAATTCCACGGAGGGTCGAGTGTTTGCGGGTTTTCGCTCCTCCCTTGTACTTGATTGATTGATTAAGGTCACTGATTAGTAAGGAACTCCCCTCACCTGGTTGTCGAGGTCTTAATTTAATGGAAATCCAGCAGACACTAGGCCCTCCATGGGATGAGTTTGACACGCCAGCTCCACATGTTGGCTATGACGTATTCCCCACGAGCATGGAAGGATGGTTTTGTAAAGTTTAATCAGGAAGTCTATGATACTTAGGAGGATGCGATTTCAAATGGTCAGAAGCCAAATGCTCAGTAATTTCCTGATTTGAGTATGGTTACATTCTCAGATTAATATAATAGTTTCATTTCAACTTTAACATGCGTTGCAATAACTAATAATCCTGTTTACATGGACATGTCTGAAATCAATCAACTTTGATAAATGCAGAAAATCGGCAATCAAAATAAATGTTCTACCACAGCGGCCATGTTATTTATGGGAACCCTATTTGATTCGGAGTTCGGCCATATAAAGTTTGTATGTGAACTATTTCTAAGATGCATGCTTCCAGTTTTTCCGAACTCACTTCACTTGCGCATAACACGTTGAGTAGACCGAAAGTGTCATTGCATCAATGCTTTGTAATAACTTGTCCAACTTTTCTCATTATGTAACCCAACATTTTTAGTGGATATGTGTGCAACAAAAGTACAACATTCACCTTTTGCTACTATTTCTGTTTAGTCTACGCATACAATTTGATTGCCTACGTTTTGGATAAATCCAATGTATGCACCACACAGAACACACTCCACAAATTTGTTTAAATCCCCGTTAGTGAGCATTTCTCCTTTGCCAAGATAATCCATCCACCTGACGTGTGGCATATCAAGCAAGAAGCTGATTAAACAGCATGATCATTAAAGGTGGCCACAGATGTCTCAAGTTTTGAGGGAGCGTGCAGTTGGCATGCTGACTGCAGGAATGTCCACCAGAGCTATTGCCAGATAATTGAATGTTCATTTCTCTACCGTAAAATGCCTCCAACGTCGTTTTTAGAGAAGAATTTGGCAGTACATCCAACTGGCCTCACAACCACAGACCACGTGGGAGCGGTTTGCTGATGTCAACGTTGTGAACAGAGTGCCCCATGGTGGCGGTGGGGTTATGGTATGGGCAGGCATAAGCTGCAGGCAACAAACACGATTGCATTTTGTCGATGGCAATTTTAATGCGCAGAAATACCGTGATGAGATCCTGAGGCCCATTATTTTTATAGCTATCTTTGACCAAGAGATTCATATCTGTATTTCCAGTCACGTGAAAAGCATAGATTAGGACCTAATGCATTTATTTCAATTGACTGATTTCCTCATGAACTGTAACAGTATACTTCTGGTGTAACAAAATGTAATGACGCTGTCAGTCTGATCGATGCTGGCACATGCGCAGATCAAATACACTGCTGGAACTCTTGATTAAGCTGTTTACATGTCCTAATAATTTGGGAGATTGCTCAGAAAACCAGGTGTTTTAATCGGCGTATGCTTACTTAGATTCTGACCGTATGCCGATTTAAGATGAGCAGAGTAAGATGTTTACATCACTATTGCCATATTCGGCCTACTGCCATAATCAGTTTTAATATCAAATTATTAGTGTAGACACTCATTGGCTCTTTACACCTTTTAGAACTTGCTGTTCTTGATCTGAGCAATGTGTGAGTCATTTCTCTGGTATTTTAAGTGTTGTGATGTCTCTCAGAATGTTAAGAGTGGACTGAGTTTTGGGACTATATAGTCGAAAGTAAAAATGTATTCAGTACAGACCAGTGGCTGTATTGCCAGTGCGGTAGCTCAATCGGGGACGTTTTTCCTGATTTTTAAATCAGGGTTTCTGGACTTTTCTGATCAGTATTCATACATCATTGAATTCAACTGGCACTGCTGTAGCTGTAATTGCCTGTTCTAACCTATGCATCTTTCCCTCTTCCCATGCAGTGCCCCAAATCCATCGCACCATGGCAGACACCGATCTTGACTTCACCACCGGAGAGTCTGGCGCCTCCGCCACCATTCCTATGCAGTGCTCTGCCCTGCGAAAGAATGGTTACGTGGTTCTGAAGGGACGCCCTTGCAAGATCGTGGAAATGTCCACCTCCAAGACAGGAAAGCACGGACACGCCAAGGTAGGGGATTGACTGGACATGCATACAAATACTACACTCTAGGGATGCCCCTGCTAGAGGGTGGACATTTACAGCAGTATTGGGGAATTCTGGTGAACAGGCATTGGGTGTACATGCATTGTCCACATCTGTAGTAATTGACCAATAAATGCTTTTTCTGAATTCACTAATCATAACTTTTGACTCATCAAATTAGGTTTTACTTAACTTGTTATGACAATGCTATTAGTGGTGTAGTAAAACTCTCCTTCCTCTCTTTAGGTTAACATGGTGGGCATTGACATCTTCACCAACAAGAAGTATGAGGACATGTGCCCCTCCACCCACAACATGGACGTGCCCCACATCAAGAGGAATGAGTTCCAGGTCAGTCTGAGCTCCCTTCCTGCCCAGTGAAGATTTTCCTATGCCACAAGGGTTCTCTTATCCAACATGTCCCACAGATTTATAATACCAGTTAACCTCTTGTGTACTAATTCAATAATGACTTGACTAATTCTATCAGGACACTACTTTCCAAGAGACTAGCAAATCCACTTAACACTGCAGTCACTGTCTGGTGTCAATCCAACCACAGTCTGGGATAATAAGGCTAGAAACTCCCAGAAGACTGCCTGTGTAGTTCTGTAGTTGTGCAGGTCACATGGTTTTTAGCCTGTCAGTTGGTGTGTATGGGGACTAGTGAGAACTGCTGTCATCCTTGTCCAGAGATGCATTCAGGGAGCTGTACTGCTCTGAGGAAGTAGCTGCTGAGGCATTGGGAAGTTACTGTCCACAACCCTTTGTTTACCGGTTGGTTACATTACCTGGGGGGTAGACCTGTCACAAAGCAGGATCAAATACGTTGACGTGTTTGGTAGGACTTCGAGCCAATTTATGCTTGGTCCAATAATGTGGTCAGAGGCTCAGTATGGCGGGTGTGGTGCAATTCCGGTCCTCCGGAGGCATGCATAGACCAAATCGAGCACCGTACCTCATCGCCGTGCGCCTCCCACATGTTTTAACAATGCGGAGGGCATCGTAGAGCTCTGCATTGACATGATTGGTTGACGGTAGGGGGGGGGGGAGGTCCTGTATAAACACAAACACGCTCTGCTCAACAGCTCTGCGCTGCTCCACGAAGCGCAAGAAGTATGAATGCCCTGACTTCTGCAGAGGCCGTATCACCGTAAATGCTACGTAATGCAGATGTCGGATTGACCATGCAGCGCCTTTAAGGCGTGGTCAATTGGGTGCCTCATAGTGCTTCTCACTCATTCTCTGTACTTCATTTAAACACATTTGATCACATATTAAAGTGAAACTGACAGCATTTTAGCTAAATTAAATATTTTTAAAAAATTGGTTCACGTAAACCCCCAGGAAGAATGACACTTAATCTGACAAGATTTGTTTTAACACTTTTTTGGTTACTACATTATTCCATATGTGTTATTTCATAGTTTTGATGTCTTCACTATTATTCTACAATGTAAATAAAATTAAGACAAACTCTTGAATGAGTAGGTGTCTGAACTTTTGACTGGTACTGTATGCTAACTGGATAACAGTTGTTCAAGTTCTTGCTAGCTAATCAAATGATACCTGTATATCTAGCTGTGTATAGCCACCGAAAAACAATGAGAGGGAAAAGTCAGTTACTCACCCACTCCAATGATATCCTCCTACCAGCTAGCTAACGTTAGGCTCTGTGTTTTTAGCTTGCTACATAAATAGATATGCTAGCCTATTAGCCACGTTATGACTGAATTGTGATCATTGCACTTGCTAGTTTTATTGTATTGACATTCCCAGCCTTAGTTACATTCATCCGTTTTTGTCCAAATTATTGAGTCATGGAAACTGACAGTGCATCCTGAATGGCGGCAGCAAACAATGTACCAGGCCAGCTGTGATTTACAACCTGATAGCAATATTTTTTTGGACTACCAAGAAATGTGTTGGTGAATTATATTAATCATGCATTGAACTGCATCCATCTATTCTGCCAACAATGCCTTAGTGTACATCATGGAATGTTGAGTGAAATATAATCTATTTTTAAAACCTCAAAGTTGGTTTTGTAGCATAAACTGGGAATGTAATATTTGACTGATTTATGATTGTCTGTTTGTCTCATATCTGCAAAGTAGTTAAAACGCTGTCAGTTCCACTTTAAATGTAACTGTAAATTGTATATTTGCTCACACTGGTTGGCATTGGAGCCTTCCCCTGTGTTAATGCACTCTTTCTAATGCAAGACGATCACCCAGCACTGCGCCCAATACCCGTGGTGTGAGTGTGAATGGTTCTTGCTACAGAGATCTCCTTGGAGATGGCCGTTACACCACAGTGACCAGATCACACACCTGATGTGATGGCTAACAAAACAAATGAACACACACACTTTCTAACATGCTCATCTCTCACATCATCGCCTGATTTATTTTTTTGCATATTGCTTTCTGATCTGCACAGGGTGTCTAAAATAAAGACTACCTGGAATGTGCCTTCATGTGTCCGACTGTGGATGTAACATGTTTTGTGTTTCCAGCTGTTGAACATCACTGATGGGTTCATGTCCCTCATGGGTGACAATGGAGACGTGAGGGAGGACCTGCGTGTGCCTGATTCAGACCTGGGCAAGGAGATAGAGCAGAAGTTTGCCGCCTCGGAGGATATCCTGGTGAGTCTGGAACTGGGTGTGTGCGCGTTTTGGGTGGTGTGTGAAGCTTGACGGGTTTGTTGGTCTTAGCCTTAACCAATCATATCTCTGTCTGCAGGTCTCTGTGCTGTCTGCTATGGGGGAGGAGTGTGCTGTGGCCATTAAGCAGATGACCGGTGGCAAATAGAAAGACAGGACTGGCCTGCCCAGGCAACAAACTCCACCCACAACCAGTCTCTAACATTCTTATTGGTTCTTCTGTCACCAAAGCGACGGCCTTCAGACCACCTCAATCATTCTGTTGTGATTACTCCTTTGTTTTTTCCCCTCTCGTTTTTTGGTTTCTCTCTCCTGACGCTGTCGGGCTGTCCCACCGTTACCACGGCACGCTCGCTGTGTTGGGTGGCATTCTGCCGGATCACTGAGGTTTTGTTTAGTTATACATAATCTACTATATAAAGAAAAGTACTTATTGGTGAAATATAGATTCTTTTTTTGACTTCTTCCTCATTCCTGTTTATTTTTGCCTTCGAGATGTTTTGGTCTTGCCACATACATTCCTGAATGTTTAAAATAATGATGGGATCCAGCTTTTTGTATGATCATTTTTTTATATTCCTTATAATTGAGCTCGTCTGACGCCTTTTTAGAGGGAGGGGGGAGCTGTTTGAATGGTGGGAGGAGGGGGCTTGTGGCCCCTTTTACTGACATTGAACTCCATTAGGGTTGTCCCTCTCTGGCTGCCATATTGCTGCTTCCCAGCATGGCCTCTCTGCTCTGGCTGATCAGACAACTCTGACGCTTTTCTCCCAAACCGTGGGAATGCCGGTGGCTAGCACTTAACAAGCAGTCTTAACAGTCCCACCCCAGCATTTCAAAACACTTCGATATGAAGAAAAAGAGAACATTAGAGAAAAGATGCTAAATATGGAACCAAACTTCAGTGATTTCTCTTGTCAATGCCGCTCTGTCTGTTTAGAAAGCCGGAGGGCCCTGCGCGCTTGCCTCGGTCACCATGGCAACCTGGCCCCGCCTTGGGCATCTCATAATAGTCGGAAAGAGTGAGGCGTTGGTGTGGCAGCGTGGAATGTTCTGGAAGGCATTTTGCAGTGAGGTGTGTGTGTGTGTGAGGGGCTGGGGCGGGGGGAGGGGGGGGCGGGTGGAGTTGCAAACTTATTTTGTTCACTCGAGGCCTTTGTCACCTGACTGGAGATGGCAAAAAATAATAAAGTTAAAACAAATAGAAAATAGCTTTCTTGGTTGTGGTGGTGGTTCTGTGTTTGTCTTCACACTAGAATGTTTCACTGTCCAATCAATGCCTGATTCTTTTGACGTAAAATAATGACAGGAATGGATGGGTTTCAGCTTTGGTTGTGAACTCTACACTGTCCAAGTTGCCTGGGACCATAGGGTATGCTACTCTGTACATTCATACTTGCATAGTATATCAGTTTGATCGATGGCAACTGGCACATCTGTAACATGGCTTCAGCTCCTTCTGCAATGGTCTGAAAATGGGTCAGATGAAAGCAGAATGGTGGAAGTCTGAAAAGGAGAGGAAGCCGCTGCACTCAATCAGTGCTTGACTCCTAGCCTTAAGGGCAGTTTGCTACAGCAGTCTTGAAGCACTTGTACAGCCTGGGTTTGATACCTGTTTTTCACAAGTTGTTTTATAGGATTACATGCATAGAAATGGAATGAATAGAACGGACAAATCATTGACTTGAATGGGGACTGCCGTTCTATTAATTAAGTTCTATGCATCCTATCCAGATAATGTTTGAAAAACTGGGCCCTGATACCCAGTGAAGTACACGTATTCCACTGCTTCCTGTCCTTCTAGTCTTTGGCCCAGTGCCCAGACCGGGAGTACACGGCAAGTTACAACTGAGGCAATGCAATGCACTGCAGATATCACCAGTGTTCAGGGCTCAGCTGAGGTTCAATGACTGAGTGAAACTGGCTGGGTTTGAGCCAAGATGAAGCCCTGTCCCTGCAGGGGCCTATATGGCTTTGGGAGCCACACCCTGCCTGAACGCTCGACACTGCGGTGTGACGACTCCTTCATTCTCTTCACACAACAATCCATATCTCATACACAACTTATCTGCATGCCTGAGTGGGATCATCAAGGCTCTCAGAAACCAGGACCGTGAGTCAGATCAGTCTTAACACTAAACTAGTACGTACACTCACTGGCCAGTTCATGAAAAATGGATCACTCCAGTGAGTCGCGTGGCTTGCTATATAAAGCAGGCATTGAGGCATTTAGTAACTGTTCTATATAATGTTAGAATGGGCTAAACGAGTGACCTGAGCGTGGTATGGTCATCGGTGCCAGGCGCGCCGGATCCAGAATCTCAAACTGCTGCCCTCCTGGGCTTTTCACACACGATAGTGTTTAGGGTTTACCGAGAATGGTGCGACAAACAAACAACTTCCAGTCAGCGGCAGTGCTGTGGGCGAAAACAGCTCGTTGATGAGAGGTCAAAGGAGAATGGCAAGAATCATGCCAGCTAACAGGCGGGCCACAAACTGACATAACGGCGCAGTACAACAGTGGTGTGCAGAACGGCATCTCGGAACGCACAACTCGGCTCCAGTGGACACTCGATCACCAACACTGGACAACTGAGTGGAAAAACATTGCCTGGAACATGACAGCGAGTTCAGTTTACATGAGTTGCCTGCACAGTCCCCAGACCTCAACCTAATAGAGCATCTTTGGGATGAGATTGAGCTGCCTACTGCTATATCGGTCCACTAAATACAGGAGGAGTAAAGACCCAGTGCACTAATTTTGTGATTGTTTTGCTATGTCATTAACACAATGAGGGGGACTAATTTACATTTTAGTCATTTAGCAGACGCTCTTATCCAGAGCGACTTACAGTTAGTGAGTGCATACATTTTTCATACTGGCCCCCGTGGTAATTGAACCCACAACCCTGGCGTTGCAAGCGCCATGCTCTACCAACTGAGCAACATGATAATGATACATACTAATGATTTATTATTTAAATATTGAAAGGGAGTGTTCAACAGAGAGAAACAAAATGGTGGCAAACAATGCAGGCACTAGGGATGGGGACGTGCTGGTCTGAGCAGAGGAGATGTAGTCGTTTGTGTGTGTAAATTGTTTGTGTTTGGGGTGAGGAAAAGTCTATTTCTTCACATTTTGTGTTAAATGGGATTAAAATTGATTAAATTGTCTCTTTTTTTTGGTCAATAATCTACAAAAATAATTACTCTTAATGTCAAAGTGGAAGAAACATGCAAACTTTTTTTAACACCCTAGAGTTGATGTCTGCGCACCCACTGAATCGAATTAGCATAATACAAAAGTCCCCATCAAAATCCATCTGTTTAAGATAAAGATCTGTTTTTTTGCATGGGCTGCGTCTCAATCCACCGCATTCACCAATGCCGGCCTTCCACGTCTGCGGTGGAAGGTGGCAGAGCTACAGCGGTGTTTGGCAGACCATGAGACATCCCAAAAATCGGTCTTCTCACAAAAGTCTGTAGCATCCAAACGGTTTACCCAGTGATTGATGGATAAGTGCAGGAGCTGTCTTTTTTCAAGTCGGTCCATTAGACTATGTTCACCGAAATTCATAAATGACATTATGCTAGAGACTTACTGGTTGATACACATTTTCCATGACTTCTCCATTACTTTTAACCAAATGTTCATGACTATTATTATTGCCTACATGAAAAAGTAAAGCGTTATTGACACTGGAAAGCTGCTGTGTCTGATCCCATGTAGACTTACCACCTTCTGCCATTGTGCCCTTGATCAAGGCACTTAGCCCCCCACATAGAACTGCACTGTTACTCACGTGGTCAACCCTCCATCTGGAGCGCTTCTGGGTGTGCAGGCTTGGCTTTTGATCCAGCCCTGAAACACCCAAGTCTGCTTATCAAGGTCCTGTTGAGCAGCTGATGTTTAGGCTACAATGTGGTTAGACCAGGGCTTGAACAAAAGCCTGCACACCCAGTAGCTATCCTGGAGGATGGTTGCCACCCTTGATATAAAATATTCCAACCAAATACTTTTCTCTTTATAAAATGATTACCTCATTCAATAAATCAGGGATCAAATTGATAAGGTAGGCTACTTCAAAGCAAGGTACAACTAGGCGTGTTTATTAGACTCAAATGTTCATGTTTCAGGGGTGAGATATGCACAGCAAGTTATTTGTCAATTAGGCTATTAGAATATGTTTTACGTTGTCGCAATTACATGGCTACTGTTTAATAGAGGGGAATCCCAGTTTTCCAACGGTGCAGATTTATCTAGGCTCTACAGTTCCGGTGGAAAGGCGACAGCGAAATTAATCCTTAGTTATCTCCCTGGTTAACTATAGCTAACTGAATTGGTGATCTAGTTTGTCTGTGATTATTTTAAACCTGCCGCCTCTCCTCGGGCAATGGCCCACTTGCACTGGCACACACACACAGACATGCACTGAAGGGTCATTCCGATAATGGCTGATATGTACTTTTTTTTATTGATTGATCATATTTAAAAGTGTGCTTTCATGTGTAGTGTCGAGACAACGATGCTGACATGCTGTGATGACAAGAAATCCGCCGACACTGTCCTTGATTATAATGGTTTATTACGTCAAAGATTACAGTATCAATTTACAGACTCCTGCAGACATCTGGAGAACAACTGACCCAATCTCTAATATGTTATTCCTCCCCCTCCTTTGTTCCAACCATGGTATTTATAATATGTAACATAATATGGGTGGTTTTTTATAGACCAATCCCTGGCCTTTACACATCCGAATGTCCTCTGTCTTAGGGGGCCCCTATAGTAATGTTTTCCAGATGTTTCCGCAAAGCAGAATATGCAAACCTCAGCCAAAGTCATAGAATCTTCAGATACTACACATGAATTACATTAACAATTATGAAAATAATTTTCATGCCCTAACAAACCCTAATTTAACAACTTGGAACAGCGCATCATGCCATTCAGGTTGGCGCATTTTAAATCTGCGCAATCTCGAACATCCAACTTTCACGCACAGATTCACAGACTAGCGGCAAATACATTTGAACAAAGCGGAATCAGAAAATGAATGCCCACTCCCCATTGCTATTCAATGAATATCCCGCCTTCATTCAGCTTTGATCAACCTTTTTTGCCTTGGTGAGTGAATCTGGGCCAGTGACAGGCTACTTTGTTTTTATAGAGCTGGAACGCAATTCCTTCAAAACAGCTCCGGCCAAAGTCAAGCACTGGGTTTACCCCTCTATGGAAAATGTGTTAAATATGGGTCCCAAATGTTTTTTTTAAATTCCTGATCTTTATTATATCTCAGATATAGGACAGAAACTTTAAAACAAATTTCCTTTTGATTTATTTTGTGACTACCTGTTTTTCCATGTATGAATCTGTTCCTTAATGCGTTTCTATGGGCTAATAGCAGTAAGGCCAAATTCAATGTTTCATCATCTCACTCATATATATATATATATATATATATATATACACACACACACACTGAACAAAAATAGATGCAACAATTCCAACGATTTTACCGGAGTTACAGTTCCTATAAGGAAATCAGTTAATTGAAATAAATAAATGAGGCCCTAATCTATGGATTTCACAGCCATGGGTGGCCTGGGAGGGCATAGGCCCACAAAAGGGTTTTATTACAGATATAAATACTCCTCAGTTTCATCAGCTGTCCAGGTGGCTGGTCTTAGACGATCCTGCAGGTGAAGAAGCCAGATGTGGAGGTCCTGGGCTGGCGTGATTACACGTGGTCTGCAGTTGTGAGGCTGGTTGGACGTCCTGCCAAATTCTCTAAAACAATGTTGGAAGTGGCTTATGGTAGAGAAATAAACATTGAAATCTCTGGCAACCGCTCTGGTGGACATTCCTGCAGTCAGCATGCCAATTTCACGCTCCCTCAAAACCTCAGACATCTGTGGCATTGTGTTGTGACAAAACTGCACATTTTAGAGCTGCCTTTTGTTTCCAGCACAAGATGCACCTGTTTAATCAGCTTCTTGATATGCCACACCTGTCAGGTGGATGGATTATTTTGGCAAAGGATAAATGCTCACTAACAGGGATGTAAACAAATTTGTGCACAACATTTGAGAGAAATAAGCTTTTTGTGCATATGGAAAATTTCTGGGATCTTTTATTTCAGCTCATGAAACATGGGACCAACACTTTACATGTTGCGTTTATATTTTTGTGCAGTATAGGTATCTTCGCTGACGTGGTCATGTTTTCAATACAGACTCCTTTTGTCGTACAGTATTCCATATAAGGAATCCAGACCTTATGAAAGTTGCACAGTATACCCTTAATCTTGTAATAAATCAAATCTAGTGATACATAACTTGACATTTCTGCCATCCATTTCTGAGTGCATGATATTCAGTTTCACTGGCATGTAGTACATTATATGGATGGTCTTAAACTGCAGTAATGTAAGACTGAGATTATATGAACACGACTGGGCATTCTAACATAATAGTGTCTCCCAGTTCTTCCTCACATCTTTGTTTTACATGTTTTGTGTCATCGGGAAAAGCCTCTATCAACCCTTGATACAGTTTGGAAATCAACTTTAGAGGTTTGTCAGACTGCCTTAAAATAGTTTAAATCTTATAAGCTTCTGGCTTGTCCAGTGTTTGCTGCACTGAGAGAATAAAGTGTTGAATCTGCAAAAGATCACCTCAGCACCGTCACAGACTGGTCTTCCCTAACTGCTGAGACCCCTGTCACCATCTGATCCTGCTCAGATGAGGCATGACAAAGTTACCTTGGTGTACATTTATACATTATATTATCCAAGAATAGAATCAATAGTTCAATAATTGAAATGACCATCAACTTAAGATGGAACTTTGTATCCATTCACAGGTTGATATAATATAACAATTCACCTGAGCTCCATAGACTGGTCTTCCGTGGCTGTCTTACCCTGCTGGGACACCTGTCACCATCTGATCCTGCGAAGATATGATGAGCATAGTGTTGTGTACTGACTGTGCACCATGACAGTGAAGCCTGTACAGCTGTTTATACCGTGTCAGTATTAAAGAAGTAGGGAATTAGCTAGGGAAACCGATAGATCAATAATGTTACATTGCTATACTGACTAATAAAAATTCACATTGTGCTGTCAAAAAACGTCAGAATATCAGTCTTCAATCATTTGGCTGCTGGTTTCATCATTTGATTCAGGTTTAGTGTGATTGAGGCAAAAATAATAGCTAAAGTCAGTGAGCTAGCTAACATTAGCCAACTTTTGGCTAGATCCAAATGGTACATCAACTGGCGAAAAATAGCCAAGTTAATTTACTTCTGTTGAAACTAGACAAAAAACTAAGACTACAAAACATTTCCACACACACAACAGCTGTTAAAGACTGCTACTGACAGATATCTAGAGCTGAACTGGCTGTGGTAGCTACTAGCTTGCTAGCTAGTTCATTCACTTCAGACAGAGGGGATGAAACATGTAATGCATTAGCTTACATTACATTACACTAACTCAGCACTGGGAATAAATACTTTTTTGTTGTTGTTAAGTCAAACAGCAGTTACCTTGCCAGCTTGTATCAGTCAAATAAAGAGTAGCCAGTTTCTGCTCTGCTTGCTTTTACAACTTGGAGAAAAAGCACAACACATACAAACAACAGCTGCCTCTGTTTGCGCGCTCTGTGGCGTCCGTGTGGTCCTAAATCCAGCCGGCTGATACCGCCAAACAGCCTACCCAACCAAAGGTAGCTCAGTTGATAGAGCATGGCGTTTGCAACGCCAGGGTTGTGGGTTCGATTCCCACGGGGGGCCAGTATGAAAAAAATGTATGCACTCACTAACTGTAAGTCGCTCTGGATAAGAGCGTCTGCTAAATGACTAAAATGTAAATGTAATGGTCCTAAAGCACACTGATGCCGCTTTTTGTATCACAGTACAATGATAAAACTGTGGGGGACAAAAATTCAATTTCAGAAAGGGGGGGGTCATGTCTGAACAAAATGTAGGCTTGCCTAAACAATGGGGGTGAATACTTATGCAATGACTACATTTTAGTTATACAATTTGTATTAATATGTAAAAATTTGTAAAAATGTTATTTTCACTTTGACATTATGGAGTATTTTGTGTAGATCAATTACAAAATAAATACAATTAAAGGGGCAATCAGCAGTTGCTATATCAATTTGTGGACTAAATTAATTATATGTACCCATTGATTCTTTAAGAATATAACTTATACATAAATGCCTTGTGCATAGTTCAACTGTCATACCCCATCAGAACCCAAAATAGAAGCTTGTTTTACTCCAATGTTTGTAAACAAAGAGAATGTAAACAAACTATATAGCCTCAACATGGTTAAAACTATCATTTTGATATCATGGACTGTCAATCCTTGCATCCATGTGAGAGGTGTTGACATGTTGAAAGCACCGAGCTGTCTGTTTGAACGACTGGCACACAGCTCAGACACCCATGTATACCCCACATGCCACCAGAGGTCTCTTCACAGTCCCCAAGTCCAGAACAGACTATGGGAGGCGCACAGTACTACATAGAGCCATGACTACATGGAACTCTATTCCACATCAGGTAACTGATGCAAGCAGTAGAATCAGATTTTAAAAAACAGATAAAAATACACCTTATGGAACAGCGGGGACTGTGAAGCAACACAAACATAGGCACAGACACATGCATACACACACATGATAACATACTCTCTATACACACACGTACACATGGATTTTGTGTTGTAGATATGTGGTAGTGTAGGGGCCTGAGGGCACACAATTAGTGTGCTGTGAAATCTGTTATGAATGTAATGTAATGTTTTTTTAAATGTATAACTGCCTTAATTTTGCTGGACCCCAGGAAGAGTAGCTGCTGCCTTGGCAGGAGCTAATGGGGATCCATAATAAATACAAATATAAATACAAATAGCTCTGTATATGAATTTGAGAGTGAATACATTTCTCCAGCCCTATCCCTCAGCTTTTTACCGAACCAGTGGCGGGGAAGCCTCTTTGTTATTGTTTCTACTGCCAATTACCCCTTTAAATCTATTTCAATCCCACTTTGTAACGCAACAACGTAAAAATAGTTCAACGGGTTGTAGACTTTCTATAGGCACTGTATAGAAGATTTCGATAAAATAAATATAAAATAAGGTGTGTGAGCTTGTTGGTCACTCATGCATGCTTGTGGTCAGGCTACTCAGTAAGCATATTAGCAACAAAACAGACCCATTACATCAGCAAAGCCACGACCCTGCTTTTCTACCTGTCAATGATTGACCACTCTCTCATGCTGGGTCTGGGTGGGTTCTGTCTGGCTGCTCTTTGGACCCGACATGGTCTTTGTCGTGGATCAACATAACATAAGAACAACCAATAATAACCAATGAAGGCCTCCATTTAAAAAAAACTAATATATACAATAGATTTAACATAAGAGATACAAAAGCTTGTAAAAATACAGCATTCAAAGGTAAACTACAGAAAAATAGTCAATTCACAACTATACAGCACCAGTGATTTATTTATTGAAAGTATGGGAATAGTATTTCCTTCATTTAATTCATCAGTGTACTGCAGTCTACAGTAGGAATATCCCAAATTCCAATTTGGAATGCCGTTCACAGAACAATGACCATATTAGGCAAAGGGCTCACGTAACGACGTTTACTAACACCGCGCCTGATTGATGCAACTTCCTTTCTACTCCGCACACTCAAGATGGCACCGGTACGTGAAAAGAGCTCGACAGAAAAACCCTTCTTATCATTGTTAATTTCACTTTTACTTAACAAAATGTGCACCATTTTACATCTCAAAATGTATTTCTGGAGTTATGTGATGAAATAAAGCAAGAAACTACTCGCCATTCAATAGGCAGCTAGGCTAAGCTAGCTAGCTAGCATTATACGTGTTCAGTTTCAAAGTTATCATTGCTGTAAAGCAACGTCTGCCAAACTCGGTCTTGGGGACCTCAAAGGGGTGCGCGTTTTGTTTTTTGCCCTAACATATCCGCGGGAAGATGTTTTGAGTTGTGGGTGCTGATAAGTGATATAATAATGCATTCTAATCACCGGATTTGCCTCGTGGTATACAGTTTCATCAAGCGTTTAGGATTTAAACACGTGGGGAAATCTTAGCAGGGTCCAGAAGAATTTTGGGCTTTTATAAACTTATTTCATGCAATTCTACTTCATTTAGGCCTACATGACATACCATTTTTAATACTACACAAATGAGTGGCTACTCTGACAGAAATAAAAACTACCTGGGCCCGGTTTCCCAAAAGCATCTTAGGCTAAATTGTTGGAACCATAGGATCCTATCGTTCTAAAAATTAAAACGGCCTTAAGATGTTTTTGGAAAACTGGGCCTTGGTCTTGACCTGGCCCAGGGCCAATAAAAAGGGAGACAAATTGTACAATATTAGGAGGAAATATACATTTTATAGGCTATTAAATCAACTTCCCAGTGGCACTGACTCACCATATGATGAAAATAACATGAATATGTGTAGCCTTCTCACCATACCAGTGATGGTCTCAAGATAGGCCTGAGCTACTTTGAAAAAGCAGTGATGTTTGTAAGTTGAGAAAAAAAATGGTAACTTCAACTGACAAAATAGTATTCTCTTTTCAGCAGTAGTGATTTGCTTTCCAATCGTATTTCCTGCGATTGTAGTTTGAAATTAGCAAAAGCGCTTTATCTGTTCACTGACAGCGTGAAGTACAATATGTAGAAATAGAATCCATAGAATAAAAATGCCCATTTAAGTCAGGACTGACAGCCATTTTGAGCATACCCGTGAGTTTACCAGTCAAATTACCAGGGTGAGGTTCCAAAACCCTTCCCAGCTAGCACATTTGACATTGCTCGTCCATATATTTATTTATAGATTCTTAATTCCATTGCTTTACTTAGACTTGTGTATATGTTGTGAAATTGTTAGATATTTCTTGTTAAATATTACTGCACTGTCGGAGCTAGAAACACAAGCATTTCGCCACACCCGCAATAACATCTGCTAAACACGTATGTGACAAATAAAATTTGATGTTAAAGTTATGGGAACGTACGTTTTTGTTTTCCCATTCGTTCTGGGAATGAAGCCATACGTTTCCTGACTGTTAAAATTGAGTTTTTTAAACGTTCGGAGAACGGAAGTGAAAATGTAGCCTGTTTTGGGAATGTCTATTTTTAGGTTGCAGGGAGGTTCTGAGATGGTTTTTCTATGGTCCTACGGTTTTCCTGGGAGGTTTTATTAACGTTCGGAGAACAGAAAAACATAGGTTACTATGTACACAGCTGATTCAAATAATGAACTCGTCAGGGTCCCCTGTAGCTCAGTTGGTAGAGCATGGCGCTTGCAACACCAGGGTTGTGGGTTCGTTTCCCACGGGGGGCCAGTATGAAAAATTTATGCAGTCACTAAACTGTAAGTCGCTCTGGATAAGAGCGTCTGCTAAATGACTAAAATGTAAATGTCAAGTTTTGATTATTTGAATCAGCTGTGTAGTGCTAAGGCGAAAACCAAAATGTGCAGCCCTCGGTCCACCCCAGGACTGAGTTTGGGAAACGCTGCTCTAAAGTAATTTCCGAGCATAGATTAGATGTTTTCCCAATTTAAAATATTTGTTTACTTTACAAGTATACATTTGGCATCCTCTTTTCACTAGCTATGGCATAAATACGTTTGATCTAACTTTGGATTGAGGGTCAGTGTGAATTAGATCCATTTGCTATTCTCATTCCACAGAGGGCCGAGTGTCTGCAGGATTTTGCTCCTCCCTTGTACTTGATTGATTAATGAAGGTCAGTAATTAGTATGGAACTCCCCTCACCTGGTTGTCTAGGTCTTAATTGAAACGAAAAACTAGCAGACACAAAGCCCTCTACGGAATGATTTTGACACCCCTGCGTTACACTACTCTAGTCTGGTGAAAGCTGAGTCATGTTGGCATGATACCTATTCTATCCTCTGAGAGCCATGGTTTAGAATCAGGAGTAACATTAGATGGAGGAACGCCTGTCATGGCGATCAGAGTCATAGTAGAATCATTCCTGTCCTTTTATATTTCTATGATCTGAATGCCATGGTTTTGTGTTCCCTAGCTAAAGCAGAAGAAACAGACTGTGGTCAAGAGGACCAAAAAGGGTGTGTCCTGGAAGTTTACCCTGGACCTGACCCACCCTGTGGAGGACGGCATTCTGGACTCGGCCAACTTCGTAAGTTACCGGCCCTACTTCGCCTGACACCACCAGGCTACTGCCCATGGTCCTCCTCATCATTAAACAGGCTAAGGATATTATACTTTGTTATGTTTGCCTAACTCTGTGTGTGGACTAGGGTTCCCTTCCCTAGCTGACTAGGGTTCCCTTCCCTAGCTCAAACCCTAGGGTTCTCTTCCCTAGTGTCACTATGCTCTGTCCAACAGGAAACCTTCCTCAAAGAGAGGGTAAAGGTCAACGGCAAGACAGGAAATCTGGCAAATGTTGTCGAGATCGCCCGCCTGAAGAACAAGATCAATGTCACCTCACAGAAGCAGTTATCTAAGAGGTGAGCTATTGGTGTCCATAGTCTACTACTCAGCATGCTCAATATTAACTCCATTGAGCATGCCTTTTTTTAACCAGGAGTAGGTTTGAGAAACATCCTGGCCTCTACCCTTTAGGACAGGGCTGAAGTGTTCTTCTCCCCTTCTTTGACGTCAAACTCATTCTCCTCTCCCATTGGTCCACAGGTACCTGAAATACCTGACCAAGAAGTACCTGAAGAAGAACAACCTCCGTGATTGGTTGAGAGTCGTGGCGTCGGACAAGGAGACCTACGAGCTGAGATACTTCCAGATCAGCCAGGAAGAGGAGGAGTCGGACAATGACGAGTAGAAACAAGCGCCGCCCACCTGCCCCAGCATGCAGGACTGGAGACTGGCCGGTCCCACACACACACACACGTGTCACCTGGGTGTGAGGGGAAAGTCGTTTGTGTTTTTCAGTGGATGGACTGCAGACTTCAGTGCACGTCATCATGAGCTGGAGTCTTGATAGGAGAATAAATGTGATCAACTAAACAGCCCTGGTGTATTCTGCTTATTTTGTGGGTGCAAGACTGTTTCAATGAAGTATGATTTCAGTGGGGAATAATTCTCCCAGAATTTCTGATGACCACCACAGATGTAATTCCTAGTATGTCCACCTGATGTCACCAGGAGCTGAGTGTTACTGTGTCCTGTTATATTGTTATACAGTGTGCAGATCAGCACGGCTAACAGCAATGTTGGATAAACCGGTAGGTTTTTTAGAATGTAAAATAAATAACCTCACCGACGCACTGCTCTTAGAAGATGGAGTACGGTGTTATCATACTATAACCAGAGCACAAACCCTACTACTGTATGATCTTTGCTATACCCCACCCACAGTGTAGATACCCCAGGCTCTGCAGCCTTCAGTTCACTATAACTCAAACAAGTCTTTCTTACCAACTAACTGTTAATGTGTAGCGTTTAGGTAGCAGTAGTCTGTATGTTGGGCTGAGTCTGTGTCTGAACCAAATGCAGGTGGTTTACTATTGTTCCGTTGTGCTGCCAAGACATGTTCTGGACAAAACACTGTGAAGCTCTCGGCTCTGTGGTAGCAGTTGTCTTCTTTATATTTTATTGTTTTTCTAGTTTGGTGTGTCAGAATGCCAGTGAGTTTCCTTAATCTGTTATATAACCGTCTACCTTGGCTGATGTTAGAATGCCAGTTAATGTTTTATAATCCCAGGAGCAGAGTGACGTTTTCCTGGGGATGATCCCACCCTTTCATCTGTGAGGGTGTATATTTGCTTGTGTAGATGTGTTGGGTTAAGTGCTAGTCTGTGCCACAGTTCACAGTAACGGCTTGTCTCAAGTACGTTTTTACGTTCTGGAACGTTCAATTGAACTGAAAGGGTGCTGTACTGAACGACCAGTTGAAAACCGGGGAGGGGTTGGTTTGAGGGTTGGGAACGCTGTCAGCATGGCCAAGGCCCTTTAAATACGTCACTCATTGCTTCAAGCCACACCCCCCAAACGGGAGCAAATGTACCCCAAAGTCTGTTCAAGTAAGTTTTGGAGAAACGCATTCTTCAGTACAAACCGTTCCACAACGTAGCAAACGTTCAAGCAAACTGAGCGCACCTCTGGTTTGTTAGGCGTGTCTGATTGTGTGTGGATGCGTTGGTCTTTTCTCACTCTGATCTGCTCTCATCTGCTGTGGATAAAACACCGCCTTAGGAATGCCCAGTGCCCATTTCACCCTGAATGACCCTGCAACTGCCCAGTAGTGTGTTTTTCTGTCTTTGTCCACGTGTGTGTGCTTCTTTAACTGAGTCTCATTGTTTCTGCTCTATAGCGCAGGGAACTGTGTGTGTGTGAGCATGTGTGTCATTAGCGCTGAGACTGATTAGTCAGACTGCAGGTAGGCAACCCGATCTGTTCTGTCAGATGACAAGCAGATTACAACAACGATACAATACTGAGCAGCACAGTAGCTATAACATTGTCCTCAGACCATACCTAGTGCTATACCCCAGCCCACATGATCCTAAACCCTTTATACCCCAGCCCACATGATCCTAAACCCCTTTATACCCCAGCCCACATGATCCTAAACCCCTTATACCCCAGCCCACATGATCCTAAACCCTTTATACCCCAGCCCACATGATCCTAAACCCCTTTATACCCCAGCCCACATGATCCTAAACCCTTTATACCCCAGCCCACATGATCCTAAACCCCTTTATACCCCAGCCCACATGATCCTAAACCCCTTTATACCCCAGCCCACATGATCCTAAACCCCTTATACCCCAGCCCACATGATCCTAAACCCCTTTATACCCCAGCCCACATGATCCTAAACCCCTTTATACCCCAGCCCTCATGATCCTAAACCCCTTATACCCCAGCCCACATGATCCTAAACCCTTTATACCCCAGCCCACATGATCCTAAACCCCTTTATAACCCAGCCCTCAACAGTCAACACCACAAAAATAACCTGGAGAAGAGAGAGGAGGGTCATTAAATATTATCTCCACCTTAAACTCCTCTCCTCCATCATCTCTCTGTTCCTCAGGGGTCTTAGATCTCTCCTTTCTGCTGACACTAAATCCACTGCTGGGATCCCCTGGATCCAGGCCTATCCAGGGCTGTTGATCAGATGAGGTCAGTAGCACTCACACATAGCTAGGGTCTAGTGGTGTATTTAACCATTGACTGACTGAGTCTCTCCCGTCTATAGACACACCTGGCTCATTCCCAGGTCTCCTACGGGATCAGCACAACAGCACCAGGACAGCTAGACAGACACACACCCAGGTCTCCTACGGGATCAGCACAACAGCACCAGGACAGCTAGACAGACACACACCCAGGTCTCCTACGGGATCAGCACAACAGCACCAGGACAGCTAGACAGACACACACCCAGGCTAGCTCCTTGGTGATGAATAATAGACTTGTCTCTGATCACATGGACTGGCTACTGAATAATTGACCCCCTTCTCTCCCTGCGACCTCCTCTTTCGCCTCCTCCCAGTCCGGCCTTGGCTGCTCTCTCTTTCTCTGCAGTAGACATGGAACCAAGTTAAAGCTCCTATATCTGCCGATTCTCCTGGGGAAAGCACGAAACAGGTGAGTGTTCATTCTGTGTCCTGTATGTACATATGTGTTGAAAGACGAGAGATATGTTCTATGTTATTCACCTGTCTGTTGTGGTCTCGCCTGTCTGTCAGTCAGTCACCTGTCTGTCAGTCACCTGTGGGTTCTTTATTGTGAAGCTGCAGCCTACATATGGAAACCTGTTTTTTTTATTCATATAGACTTACAGTTGAAGTCGGAAGTTTACATACACTTAGGTTGGAGTCATTAAAACTTGTTTTTCAACCACTCCACAAATTTCTTGTTAACAATCTATAGTTTTGGCAAGTCGGTTAGGACATCTACTTTGTGCATGACACAAGTAATTTTTCCAACAATTGTTTACAGACAGATTATTTCACTTATAATTCACTGTATCACAATTCCAGTGGGTCAGAAGTTTACATACACTAAGTTGACTGTGCCTTTAAACAGCTTGGAAAATTCCAGAAAAAGATGTCATGGCTTTAGAAGCTTCTGATATGCTAATTGACATCATTTGAGTCAATTGGAGGTGTACCTGTGGATGTATTTCAAGGCCTACCTTCAAACTCAGTGCCTCTTTGCTTGACATCATGGGAAAATCTAAAGAAATCAGCAAAGACCTCAGGAAAGAAATTGTAGACCTCCACAAGTCTGGTTCATCCTTGGGAGCAATTTCCAAACGCCTGAAGGTACCACGTTCATCTGTACAAACAATAGTACGCAAGTATAAACACCATGGGACCACACAGCCGTCATACCGCTCAGGAAGGAGACACATTCTGCCTCCTAGAGATGAACGTACTTTGGTGCGAAAAGTGCAAATCAATCCCAGAACAACAGCAAAGGACCTTGTGAAGATGCTGGAGGAAACAGGTACAAAAGTATCTATATCCACAGTAAAACGAGTCCTACAGTGGGGAAAAAAAGTATTTAGTCAGCCACCAATTGTGCAAGTTCTCCCACTTAAAAAGATGAGAGAGGCCTGTAATTTTCATCACAGGTACACGTCAACTATGACAGACAAAATTAGAAAAAAAATTCCAGAAAATCACATTGTAGGATTTTTTATGAATTTATTGGCATATGATGGTGGAAAATAAGTATTTGGTCAATAACAAAAGTTTCTCAATACTTTGTTATATACCCTTTGTTGGCAATGACACAGGTCAAACGTTTTCTGTAAGTCTTCACAAGGTTTTCACACACTGTTGCTGGTATTTTGGCCCATTCCTCCATGCATATCTCCTCTAGAGCAGTGATGTTTTGGGGCTGTCGCTGGGCAACACAGACTTTCAACTCCCCTCCAAAGATTTTCTATGGGGTTGAGATCTGGAGACTGGCTAGGCCACTCCAGGACCTTGAAATGCTTCTTACGAAGCCACTCCTTCGTTGCCCGGGCGGTGTGTTTGGGATCATTGTCATGCTGAAAGACCCAGCCACGTTTCATCTTCAATGCCCTTGCTGATGGAAGGAGGGTTTCACTCAAAATCTCACGATACATGGCCCCATTCATTCTTTCCTTTACACGGATCAGTCGTCCTGGTCCCTTTGCAGAAAAACAGCCCCAAAGCATGATGTTTCCAACCCCATGCTTCACAGTAGGTATGGTGTTCTTTGGCTGCAACTCAGCATTCTTTGTCCTCCAAACATGACGAGTTGAGTTTTTACCAAAAAAGTTATATTTTGGTTTCATCTGACCATATGACATTCTCCCAATCCTCTTCTGGATCATCCAAATGCACTTCAGACGGGCCTGGACATGTACTGGCTTAAGCAGGGGGACACGTCTCGCACTGCAGGATTTGAGTCCCTGGCGGCGTAGTGTGTTACTGATGGTTGGCTTTGTTACTTTGGTCCCAGCTCTCAGCAGGTCATTCACTAGGTCCCCCCGTGTGGTTCTGGGATTTTTGCTCACCGTTCTTGTGATCATTTTGACCCCACGGGGTGAGATCTTGCATGGAGCCCCAGATCGAGGGAGATTATCAGTGGTCTTGTATGTCTTCCATTTCCTAATAATTGCTCCCACAGTTGATTTCTTCAAACCAAGCTGCTTACCTGTTGCAGATTCAGTCTTCCCAGCCTGGTGCAGGTCTACAATTTTGTTTTTGGTGTCCTTTGACAGCTCTTTGGTCTTGGCCATTGTGAAGTTTGGAGTGTGACTGTTTGAGGTTGTGGACAGGTGTCTTTTATACTGATAACAAGTTCAAACAGGTGCCATTAATACAGGTAACAAGTGGAGGACAGAGGAGCCTCTTAAAGAAGAAGTTACAGGTCTGTGAGAGCCAGAAATCTTGCTTGTTTGTAGGTGACCAAATACTTATTTTCCACCATAATTTGCAAATAAATTCATTAAAAATCCTACAATGGGATTTTCTGGATTTTTTTTTCTCAATTTGTCTGTCATAGTTGACGTGTACCTATGATGAAAATTACAGGCCTCTCTCATCTTTTTAAGTGGGAGAACTTGCACAATTGGTGGCTGACTAAATACTTTTTTGCCCCACTGTATATCGAATTGACCTGAAAGGCCGCTCAGCAAGGAAGAAGCCACTGCTCCAAAACCGCCATAAAAAAGCCAGACTACGGTTTGCAACTGCACATGGGGACAAAGATCTTACTTTTTGGAGAAATGTCCTCTGGTCTGATGAAACAAAAATAGAACTGTTTGGCCATAATGACCATCGTTATGTTTGGAGGAAAAAGGGTGCTGCTTGCAAGCCGAAGAACACCATCCCAACCGTGAAGCACGTTGTGGGGGTGCTTTGCTGCAGGAGGGACTGGTGCACTTCACAAAATAGATGGCATCATGAAGAAGGAAAATTATGTGGATATATTGAAGCAACATCTCAAGACTTCAGTCAGGAAGTTAAAGCTTGGTCGCAAATGGGTCTTCCAAAAGGACAATGACCCCAAGCATACTTCCAAAGTTGTGGCAAAATGGCTTAAGGACAACAAAGTCAAGGTATTGGAGTGGCCATCACAAAGCCCTGTCCTTAATCCTATAGAAAATGTGTGGGCAGAACTGAAAAAGCATGTGAGAGCAAGGAGGCCTACAAACCTGACTCAGTTACACCAGCTCTGTCAGGAGGAATGGGCCAAAATTCACCCAACTTATTGTGGGAAGCTTGTGAAAGGCTACCCGAATCGTTTGACCCAAGTTAAACAATTTAAAGGCAATGCTACCAAATACTAATTGAGTGTATGTAAACTTCTGACCCACTGGGACTGTGATGAAATAAATAAAAGCTGAAATAAATAATTCTCTCTACTATTATTCTGACATTTCACATTCTTAAAATAAAGTGGTGATCCTAACTGACCATTTTATTTTGTTCCTCAGGGAAATGTACCTTATTTAAATCAGTAACTTAATGTTACTGTCAGTAGTATAAGTTATAGTTGTAGACTGAGGGTAGTTTGTTGTCTGTCGGCTGAAGTTGGTGTAGTTCCCCGCTGTGATGGGGGATCAGGTGCTGTCTGATGAATGTTTTAGAGGGAGTCTCGCTCCAGTGAGAGAGGAGAAAAGGTGATGCCTGTGTGTTCTAGTTATAGGTTTACCAGCATCACCTGTGTTCAGGTAACGCACTCACTGTCTGTCAATCTGTCTAACATTTACAACAAATGTTTTTTTCTGTGTTTTTACGGAGAGACCTCAGAGCAAACTTCAACTCCAGAACAGTGTGGACTGAAGCTGGCATGGATACCCTCTGACAGAGAGAGAGAGAGAGAGAGCGCCAAATGAGAGGGAAAGAATGATCAAGTAATAGATGAATAAATAGGAAAGGAGGAAACACAAACACACACACACACACACACACCCATCCCCTGTTCCCACAGCTATGGCAGAATGGCTGAGGCGTGTGTCCTGGAGCGATGCGTGGTACAACCTGTACTCCCGCCTGCTCAGGACCAAACCTGTGGGCAGGATGGGGCAGGGGTCCGAGGTCAGCGATGATATCACAGAGGTAGGGGGGCTGGCTAGGGTCCTGACGACAGCTGACCTGGTGTCGCTAGGGGTGGGGAGCTGTGTTGGCACGGGGATGTACGTGGTTGCCGGGCTGGTTGCTAAGGAGATGGCGGGGCCGGGAGTGATCCTGTCTTTCATCATCGCTGCTGTGGCTTCTATACTGTCAGGTCAGACACACACACACACACACACACACACACACACACACACACACACACACACACACACACACACACCCACGGCTGTGGCTTCTATACTGTCAGGTCAGACACACACACACACATACACACACACACACACACACACACACACACACACACACACACACACACACACACCGTCTATACTGTCAGGTCACACACACACACACACACACACACACACCCCCCCCACACACACACACACGCTGTGGCTTTACTGTCAGGTCAGACACACACACACACACACACACACACACACACACACACACACACACACACACACTGGATGTGGCTTCTATACTGTCAGGTCAGACACACACACACACATATTTGTGTTTGTAGTAGTTTGACATGTATGTGTGTTTAACCTGGGTCAAATGTGTGTCTCTCTCTCTTCCAGGTGTGTGTTATGCAGAGTTTGGCGTGCGTGTCCCTAAGACAACAGGGTCAGCCTACACCTACAGCTATGTCACAGTGGGGGAGTGTACGGCCTTTTTCATTGGCTGGAATCTGATCCTGGAGTACCTGATTGGTACAGCAGCTGGGGCGTCGGCTCTCAGCAGCATGTTTGACTCACTGGCCAATCACAGCATCTCCAGCTACATGATAACACACCTGGGGACACTCAGAGGCCTGGGTGAGTGAGTGACTGTGTGTATATACAGTGAGGGAAAAAAGTATTTGATCCCCTGCTGATTTTGTACGTTTGCCCACTGACAAAGACGTGATCAGTCTATAATTTTAATGGTAGGTTTATTTGAACAGTGAGAGACAGAATAACAACAAAAAAATCCAGAAAAACGCATGTCCAAAATGTTATAAATTGATTTGCATTTTAATGAGAGAAATAAGTATTTGACCCCTCTGCAAAACATGACTTAGTACTTGGTGGCAAAACCCTTGTTGGCAATCACAGAGGTCAGACGTTTCTTGTAGTTGGCCACCAGGTTTGCACACATCTCAAGAGGGATTTTGTCCCACTCCTCTTTGCAGATCTTCTCCAAGTCATTAAGGTTTTGAGGCTGACGTTTGGCAACTCGAACCTTCAGCTCCCTCCACAGATTTTCTATGGAATAAAGGTCTGGAGACTGGCTAGGCCACTCCAGGACCTTAATGTGCTTCTTCTTGAGCCACTCCTTTGTTGCCTTGGCCGTGTGTTTTGGGTCATTGTCATGCTGGAATACCCATCCACGACCCATTTTCAATGCCCTGGCTGAGGGAAGGAGGTTCTCACCCAAGATTTGACGGTACATGGCCCTGTCCATCGTCCCTTTGATATGGTGAAGTTGTCCTGTCCCCTTAGCAGAAAAACACCCCCAAAACATAATGTTTCCACCTCCATCTTTGACGGTGGGGATGGTGTTCTTGGGGTCATAGGCAGCATTCCTCCTCCTCCAAACACGGCGAGTTGAGTTGATGCCAAAGAGCTCGATTTTGGTCTCATCTGACCACAACAATTTCACCCAGTTCTCCTCTGAATCATTCAGATGTTCACTGGCAAACTTCAGACGGGCCTGTATATGTGCTTTCTTGAGCAGGGGGATCTTGCGGCCGCTGCAGGATTTCAGTCCTTCACGGCGTAGTGTGTTACAAATTGTTTTCTTGGTGACTATGTTCTCAGCTGCCTTGAGATCATTGACAATATCCTCCCGTGTAGTTCTGGGCTGATTCCTCACCGTTCTCATGATCATTGCAACTCCACGAGGTGAGCTCTTGCATGGAGCCCCAGGCCGAGGGAGATTGACAGTACTTTTGTGTTTCTTCCATTTGCGAATAATCGCACCAATTGTTGTCACCTTCTCACCAAGCTGCTTGGCGATGGTCTTGTAGCCCATTCCAGCCTTGTGTAGGTCTACAATCTTGTCCCTGACATCCTTGGAGAGCTCTTTGGTCTTGGCCATGGTGGAGAGTTTGGAATCTGATTGATTGATTGCTTCTGTGGACAGGTGTCTTTTATACAGGTAACAAGCTGAGATTAGGAGCACTCCCTTTAAGAGTGTGCTCCTAATCTCAGCTCGTTACCTGTATAAAAGACACCTGGGAGCCAGAAATCTTTCTGATTGAGAGGGTGTTAAATACTTATTTCCCTCATTAAAATGCAAATCAATTTATAACATTTTTGACGTGCGTTTTTCTGGATTTATTTTGTTGTTATTCTATCTCTCACTTATCATGTCTTTGTCAGTGGGCAAACGTACAAAATCAGCAGGGGATCAAATACTTTTTTCCCTCACTGTATGTGTGTTTGTGTGTGTGTGTCTATAATCTCCCCTCCCCCTCCCCTGCAGGTAAAGGGGAGGAGTCGTACCCTGATGTCCTGGCCATGGCCATATCGCTGGTTGTCACGGTGATTGTGTCGTTAGGGGTTCGTAACTCGGTAGGGTTGAATAACGTTCTGAACATGGTCAACCTGGTAGTGTGGTGCTTCCTGGTCATCGCTGGACTCTTCTTCCTCTCTGCTGACAACTGGGAGGCGGGAAACTTCCTGCCCTACGGATGGTCCGGGGTAAGAGATATGCTCAGCTAAACGCAGTCACACACGAATATGCAGGCACACACACACACACACACACACACACACACACACACACACACCAGCATTCACCTAGACACACACACACATATCCATAAACACACACACACACAACACATTAACCTCGCTCTGCTGTGTGTTTGTGTACCAGGTGATGAAGGGAGCAGCCACCTGTTTCTATGCCTTCATAGGGTTTGACATCATCGCTACGACAGGAGAAGAAGCCAAGAGTCCCAACACCTCTATACCCTATGCTATTACTGCTAGTCTGATAACCTGCCTGACTGCATACGTCTCTGTGAGTACACACACACCTCCATCCTCTCTGCTATTACTGCTAGTCTGATAACCTGCCTGACTGCATACGTCTCTGTGAGTACACACACACCTCCATCCTCTCTGCTATTACTGCTAGTCTGATAACCTGCCTGACTGCATACGTCTCTGTGAGTACACACACACCTCCATCCTCTCTGCTATTACTGCTAGTCTGATAACCTGCCTGACTGCATACGTCTCTGTGAGTACACACACACCTCCATCCTCTCTGCTATTACTGCTAGTCTGATAACCTGCCTGACTGCATACGTCTCTGTGAGTACACACACACCTTTATCCTCTCTGCTATTACTGCTAGTCTGATAACCTGCCTGACTGCATACGTCTCTGTGAGTACACACACACCTCCATCCTCTCTGCTATTACTGCTAGTCTGATAACCTGCCTGACTGCATACGTCTCTGTGAGTACACACACACCTCCATCCTCTCTGCTATTACTGCCTTAATTATTACGTGTGTGTGTGTCTTTGTCTGTGTGGTATTAATGTGTGTGTATCCCTCCCTAGGTGTCTGTGTGGTATTAATGTGTGTGTATCCCTCCCTAGGTGTCTGTGTGGTATTAATGTGTGTGTATCCCTCCCTAGGTGTCTGTGTGGTACTAATGTGTGTGTATCCCTCCCTAGGTGTCTGTGTGGTATTAATGTGTGTGTATCCCTCCCTAGGTGTCTGTGTGGTACTAATGTGTGTATCCCTCCCTAGGTGTCTGTGTGGTATTAATGTGTGTTATCCCTCCCTAGGTGTCTGTGTGGTATTAATGTGTGTGTATCCCTCCCTAGGTGTCTGTGTGGTATTAATGTGTGTGTATCCCTCCCTAGGTGTCTGTGTGGTATTAATGTGTGTGTATCCCTCCTTAGGTGTCTGTGTGGTATTAATGTGTGTGTATCCCTCCCTAGGTGTCTGTGTGGTATTAATGTGTGTGTATCCCTCCCTAGGTGTCTGTGTGGTATTAATGTGTGTGTATCCCTCCCTAGGTGTCTGTGTGGTATTAATGTGTGTGTGTATCCCTCCCTAGGTGTCTGTGTGGTATTAATGTGTGTGTATCCCTCCCTAGGTGTCTGTGTGGTATTAATGTGTGTGTATCCCTCCCTAGGTGTCTGTGTGGTATTAATGTGTGTGTATCCCTCCTAGGTGTCTGTGTGGTATTAATGTGTGTGTATCCCTCCCTAGGTGTCTGTGTGGTATTAATGTGTGTGTATCCCTCCCTAGGTGTCTGTGTGGTATTAATGTGTGTGTGTATCCCTCCCTAGGTGTCTGTGTGGTATTAATGTGTGTGTATCCCCCCCTAGGTGTCTGTGTGGTATTAATGTGTGTGTATCCCTCCCCAGGTGTCTGTGTGGTATTAATGTGTGTGTATCCCTCCCTAGGTGTCTGTGATTCTGACTCTGATGGTTCCTTATGACCTGATCGATGGTTCAGCTCCTCTGATGGAGATGTTTGCAGTGCATGGGTTCCTGCCGGGGAAATACATAGTGGCTGTAGGGTCCATAGCTGGCCTCACTGTTAGTCTACTGGGCTCCTTGTTCCCCATGCCCAGGGTCATATACGCTATGGCTAGAGATGGACTGCTCTTCAGGTGAACACCACACACACACAGACTAATGTTATTAAGATGAATGTTCACTAAGTGTCCACACAGACTAGTGGTATTAATGTGTGTCTATTCCTGTGTGTGTAGGTTCCTGGCCAACGTCTCTCCGTACACTCACACTCCAGCAGTAGCGTGTTTGGTGTCTGGCTGTCTGGCTGCTCTCATGTCTCTCCTTGTCTCCCTTCAAGATCTCATAGAGATGATGTCTATAGGAACACTACTGGCTTACACCCTGGTCAGTGTGTGTGTCCTGCTGCTCCGCTACCAGCCCGACACAGACACACACAACTTCCTGCCTGGGGAGGAAGAGGAGGGGCCTAAGAAGAAAGAGGGCGTGATGGTGGAATGCGATGAAGGAACTCTGCCCACCAACGACGACCAGATGTTGATTGGAGGATCAGACCCTGACAGCTCCAGCTACCAATCGAGTGGTGTTGCAGGTGAACCTGGCGATTCTGGCAGCTTCCACACCGGCCCCTCCTCGCTGTTGAAGAGGGTTCTAGGTAGTCGTTACTCCACCCTGCGTGTCCGCCTGGGGATCCCTGATGCCTCGGCCCGTCCCACCCCGTCCTCTGGTCGCATGGTGACACGCTGCACCCTCCTCCTCTTCCTCCTCTCCTTCCTACTCTGGGCCACTGTCATCTTCGGCGTGGAACGAGGGACCGGAGCAGGCTCCGCCGTTTCAGGGATCATAGCGACACTATTGGCGGGCAAAATAGCAACCATACTGATGGTGATCGTGCGCCAGCCGGAGAGTGGGCGGAGCCTGCCCTACATGGCGCCGTGCGTGCCGTTTGTCCCCGCGGTGGCCATCTTGGTGAACTCCTACCTGATGCTGAAACTGTCACCGCTCACCTGGGCACGCTTCGCTGTCTGGTGCACTCTGGGTAAGTTAGACTGTCTCTTCAGCACTAGTCACTTCCTTCATGTGGAGAAGAGAGCCTCCTCTCTCCCCCCTCTCTCCCTCCACCCTCCTGCATCCCTCTCTCCCCCCTCTCTCCCTCTACCCTCCTGCATCCCTCTCTCCCCCCTCTCTCCCTCCACCCTCCTGCATCCCTCTCTCCCTCTACCCTCCTGCATCCCTCTCTCTCCCTCCACCCTCCTGCATCCCTCTCTCCCCCCTCTCTCCCTCTCACCCTCCTGCATCCCTCTCTCCCCCTCTCTCCCTCTACCCTCCTGCATCCTCTCTCCCCCCTCTCTCCCTCTTCCCTCCTGCATCCCTTTCTCCCCCCTCTCTCCCTCCCCTCCTCCACCCTCTCTCCCCCCTCTCTCCCTCCACCCTCCTGCATCCCTCTCTCCCCCCTCTCTCCCTCCACCCTCCTGCATCCCTCTCCCCCCCTCTCTCCCTCCACCCTCCTGCATCCCTCTCTCCCCCCTCTCTCCCTCTACCCTCCTGCATCCCTCTCTCCCTCCACCCTCCTGCATCCCTCTCTCCCCCTCTCTCCCCTCCACCCTCCTGCATCCCTCTCTCCCCCCTCTCTCCCTCTACCCTCCTGCATCCCTCTCTCCCCCCTCTCTCCCTCTACCCTCCTGCATCCCTCTCTCCCCCTCTCCCCCCTCTCTCCCTCCACCCTCCTGCATCCCTCTCTCCCCTTATCTTTCCATCCTCCATCTGCTCCTCTCTTTCCTTCCCCTATCCTCTTTCTAGGTGTACTGATCTACGGTTGCTATGGGATGTGATATTATTATGGTCTGTCTCTCTAGGTATACTGATTTACGGTTGCTATGGGATATGGAACAGCTCTTTGGAGATCAGTACCAGAGAGGAACAGGCTCACGCCAGCACCTACCAGCGCTATGACGATCACCTCGACGACACCTTCTCCCCAGACAATGACCTTGACCCCCAGGACAACCAGGAAGAGGGGCGCTACCAGGGCTGGTCAGCGGAGAAGGGCTACCACTACCAACAGCAAAACCAGGATCAGAACCATGATCAGGAGGGTGACCAGTACCAAAACCAGTTTCAAGATGGGAACCAAGATGGCAACCAGTACCAGGATGGAAACCAGTATGAGGATGGCTCCCAGTACCAGAACCAGTCGGGTTACCAGTCCGGCCCTCAGGGCTCCTCTAGGGGATCCAGGGGACGAACCAATCAGGGCTACACAGATCCACAAGAACCCGAGGGCTCCTCTTATGAGTGACAGCTGCAGCGGAACACACCTACTTCCTGTTTCTCTGGCACTAGAGGAGAGGAAGGGCAGAGGGCTGCTGAATTCCTCATCAACCCCAAGCCCCACCCCCTACACCATAGGCACTTGAGTAGACCTGAGAGGACAGGACATGTGAGCTATATGGCAACGATTCCACCTGGTCTATCAAAGGGCAAAATATTAATACTTATCCAATCCTCTTAGATCTACACTAGTGCCTAGAGGGTGGATTTCAGGGGAAGCGAGAGAGGGAAGAGAGGAAGATGGAGACCCCTTTATCCTGCTGGGGATGGAGAGATGAAACGATAAACTAATGAACGAGTGAGTGAGTGAATGAATGAACTTTATTGACTTTTACAGAGATTACTCTTACATATTGAGTTTTCTGGTTGGAAAGAGTCACTATCACAAAAATACAGATTAGTTTATTTAACACTGCATTATAAACATACATACAACATGCTGTGTATAACATCTATCTATCTATCAATCAATCAATCGGACAATAAATCAATTATACTGGCGCAAACGTTCTCTTATACTATCTAATATTCGGACTCCTCTGGTGTGACATTGTACCTGGATGAGTTGGTTGGAAAATATTTAAGCTAATTTTGTTTTAAGAGTGTGATCATTCAAAAAGGAAAGTATTTATTGTTGAATCAGAGTGTGTAAATGTGTGCAGAGAGAGTGATCTGTGTTTTGCTGTTGTCTGATAAACTTTCAATAAAACATTGAATAAAATTAATACATCTGAGAGAACACCTGTCTTTGTTCCCTCACTACACTAGAACACAGAACACTAGAACACCAGTGGTGGAGAAGGAGGAGGAGTGGAATTCCAGTGAACAGGATGGAACTCTGGGGGAAAAGCTGAGGAGGATGGTGCACCTGGCCAGCTTCCTGTCTGGCAGGATGTGAGGTCACGGTCGTCAGGATGAGGTCATGGTCATGAAGACTGGCCAGCCATGTGAATGTCCAGATGGTGGATGTGTCTCTGCAGCTCATACCCCTCTTTACATACACTCTCACACGTGGGCGCTCTTGGCGTGGTTAACTGTGACTACAGCGGTAGCGACAGGGTTGATTGGTGTGGCGGCGCCCCCTGCCTGTCTGGAGTAGTAGTAGCTGTTCTCCTGCCACTGGGGGTTCCCCGAGGGGTCATCACCGTGGCAACACATAATCATAAAGCTCCCCAGGAGACAGAGGAAGGCACTGACCCATCTGGCGTAGAGTGAGATGCCGAATGACATCAGACCCTCTTCTGCATGAGCACCAATAGCAAACCAGATGGTCGACCCCAATCCACAGAGGGCTGGAAAGAGAGAGGGTGGAGAGAAAGAGAGTTCAGTCAGCTGTTGTCCACCAGCTGCGTCTGTCCCTATCACAAGGCTTCTGACAGGGACTTTGTGTCCAACACAGAAAGCACTTTCCAGTTTAGAGAGAGGGTGATCTGAGCCGGTCCCAAAACATCCCATAGCCTGACACAGCATCATTAATCAATATAGGATAACATTAAGTTGTGTGGGATGTTTGTGTCTTCATGATTTATGATACAGTTTACATTTTAACCCTTTAATCCTATTCTCAATCGGCTGGTAGAGCATGTTGTGACAATGGATTTAGAAGTGGATGTGAAAAAAATCTTCACTTGAACTCCCCCAGCCCTCCTGCACTAATTTACATAATTTTTATCGTTTTGGGTTGTTGTAGTTTAGTGTTGTGGCACTCTAACTTTGTCCACTCAGAGGGCTGTAAGAAAACTCAAAATCAGTCACCAAAGACATGGGATAAAAGGCAGGAATTCAGTTGGTGAGTGATTCATATTGCACCATTCCTTAGTAGAGACCTTGAAGAGTAGGAATATGAAAATAAATAGTTAAAATGTAAAAAAGGCTAAAAAGCAAGAATTTTGTAAAAATGTGCTCAACCAGACGATTCATATGTAAGTAAAAAGTATGTTTATTGTCCCCCACAATGAAATCGGGGAGGGGACTGTGGATCTGTCTATCTGGCATTTACAAAATTACACTGATTGGCCAGATGGTGGCTCTATAATAAGAGATTGAAAATGCAAACTTTGAAAGGTCACGCCCCTCACACCCTTAGAACAAAAGTCATGAAATTCGGTACATAGGTCCCTCTCATAAGGTTCGCCATGATGGATTTTCCACCATTTAGAATTTTGTGAAAAACACTTAAAACGCTACTCTTCTGGTACCGAATGACTGATCTGCACGATACTTGATATGTGGCATCTATGGACAAAGATCTCTCAAAGCAATATTTTACAGACTAGTACCTCAAATAACCTGGCCGTTATTGACCAATAAACATTTACGTGGTCGTGGCCTGGCACATTAATGCATATAAATCAGTCAAGGATGTTCGTATTGTAACAAAATTTGTTAAACATGTTGCAAACACTGTCAAGACTCAACATATGCAGGAACATTCATATTGACCACACGGTGGCGCTATAACGGGTAAATGTCTCTTGATCTGTTTGACTCAGAGTGATGAAATTTGGCACACATGCTCAGGGATATGAGTCTAGCCAACCCACGCAATACCTCAGACACCACTGGGCCGATTTTGATGAAACTTAGGTGAATGATGCGTCTTGCCATAGAGATCCGGCATTTACAAAATTACAATGATTGGCCGAAGGAGGGCGCTGCATCATTCGTGGGGGACCACATGTTTACTGTTGCATTGTTTTTGATTAAATATACCTATTATGGTGAATATTATGATTGAATTGTTTACAACACACTATATTAGGCAACATAAATAGGTTAAACCACATTTCATGACCATGGGGTCAATTAATCAATATTCATACTTAAAGGTGCGGTATGCAGAAATCGCTCTGCCATTTCCTTGTTGCTAAAATTCTAATAGTTCACCTAATTTCAGTTTATGTGACAAAACAAGCAATTATGTGTAGAGAATCATTGTACCATCTAAACCACTGTGAAATATATTTTCCATAACCAAAGTTATTGTATTTTCAGCTGTTTTGAAGCTGGTGTACAAAACCAAAAGTAAAAGAAGCAAAAACAAAACTTTAGAAAGGGAAGCATAGAAATAGCGGATAATTGAATATGTTTGGACATAAAAAATTACCATAATTTGTTAAACATCAGTCCTTATTTAACAATGCTGACCTACCTATAAAAAGCCATTCAAGCAGACCTAAAGTAATTTTTGTAATATTGTTCTGAGTAAAAATGCTATGCAAATTGCTATTCTAATATGGCATTGCTGGTATGACCTCCTTTTTACTTCTCAACCGTCTGTTAGAGCTCTGTTATTTCCAAAATGAACATCAAGTTGAAAAAAAGTTCTTATTTTAGTTGTTAGTAATAGGAATTTAGGGTGAAATCATTTTAAACATGTTTTTCAAGAAGAGACAGTTAAAGGGTTAAAAACACATTTCAGCAGTGTTGAAATTGCCACTGGTTCCAGATTGGTTTGGCATAAACACAGATTGATTCAACAATAATAGGTCTGTGCTGCTTTAGAAGGTTTTTCATGTATGAACTTAAGACATTGTGCTCCAGAGAAGCATCAGTGATAGGAATATAAATATGATGCATTGGTTTTTATGTAATTCATATTGAATTTTTCTTGATCATTGTTTCCATATGAGTTGAGAATATTGCAGCTGCAGTCTTTCTACTAGCAAACGTGACCCCTCACCTCCATCTGGTGGCCGGAGTTAGTAGTGAGATGGGTCATTTCATTGACTACAAAATATCACAATACCAATACAGAGGCAATAAAACAATGTCCATAAATTAATTGGATTTATTACAGAGTTTGAAGAGGCAGGATAAGGGAAAACATTATGGCATCTCACAAAATTGACATGGTTATGAGTCAAATAAGATCTAACTTTTTCTCAGAAGAGATCTTATATAAAAACATATTAATTGATTTAGTTAAGATTATTTTCTACAAAGTGATTTAAAAATGTCTGTGTATCAACTTCGTAAAATCAGAAAGTATTTTACAGTTGACATGTGATACCACATTTTAAAATAATAACCAAATACACAAATTCATAATACTGTATATTACAAATCCATAATTAAATCGTTTCAGTTACACCCAATAGACTGCATTGTAAAATATGTACACAGACACAATAGAATAGAAAAAGTCCCCCTCCTCTCTCACTGATCGCTCTCAGCTCTTCATCTCTTGAATGAATCTCTTTATCTCTCTTCTTCTCTGTCCTTTTTTCCTCCTCCACCCTCTCTCTCATCCCTTCTCTCTTCCCCATCTATCAATCACTCTTGTCCCTCTCTTTTTCCACCCTCACCCCTTTCACTTTTTTCCATCTCTCCATCTCTCCTCACCTCCTCTCATCTCTCCTCCTTCTCTCATCTCTCCTCCTCCCACCTCTCCTCCTCACTCTCTATCTGTGTCTGAGTGTGTTGATGTGGGCACAGATCTTGAGAGCTGGTCCCAGTTTGATGTTCATGCTGGTCATCAGGTGGTCCTCCGTGAGCAGCAGCAGGGCCTGGCCGTCTATCTCCTGAACACGGAACGCCTCCGCAACCTCCACACAACCTAAAGAAAACATACACACACAGGTTATAACCTACACACAACCTTAAAACAACATTGTTTATTTTTATTTAACCTTTATTTAACTAGGCAAGTCAGTTAAGAACAAATTCTTATTTACAATGACGGCCTACCCCGGCCAAACCCGGGCGACGCTGGGCCAATTGTGCGCCGCCCTATGGGCTGCAAAGAAACCACTACTAAAGGACACCCAGGCTATAACCTCCCCACAACCTTAAAACAACATACACCCAGGTTATAACCTCCTCACAACCTTAAAACAACATACACCCAGGTTATAACCTCAACACAACCTAAAGATAACATACACCCAGGTTATAACCTCTCCATAACCTTACAACAACACACACCCAGGTTACAACTTCCACACAACCTAAAGATAACATACACCCAGGTTATAACCTCCCCACAACCTTAAAACAACATACACCATGGTTATAACCTCCACACAACCTAAAGATAATATCCACCCAGGTTATAACCTCTCCATAACCTTAAAACAACATACACACAGGTTATTTTTTTATTTATTTTTCTAAACCTTTATTTAAAACAGGGAGTCACATTGAGATTAAAAATCTATTTGACAAGAGAGCCCTGTAAACATTACAATAAAAACAGAATAATACAACAACATACACTACCGGTCAAAAGTTCTAGAACACCTACTCATTCAAGGTTTTTCTTTATTTTTACTATTTTCTACATTGTAGAATAATAGTGAAGACATCAAAACTATGAAATAACACATACGGAATCATGTAGTAACCAAAAAAAGTGTTAAACAAATCAAAATATATTTTATCTTTGAGATTCTTCAAATAGCCACGCTTTGCTTTGATGACAGCTTTGCACACTCTTGGCATTCTCTCAACCAGCTTCATGAGGTAGTCACCTGGAATGAATTGCAATTAACAGGTGTGCCTTCTTAAAAGTTAACTTGTGGAATTTCTTTCCTTCTTCATGCGTTTGAGGCAATCAGTTGTCCATATTATGGCAAGAACAGCTCAAATAAGCAAAGAGAAACGACAGTCCATCATTACTTTAAGACATGAAGGTCAGTCAATACGGAACATTTCAAGAACTTTGAAGGTTTCTTTAAGTGCAGTCGCAAAAACCATCAAGCGCTATGATGAAACTGGCTCTCATGAGGACCGCCACAGGAATGTAAGACCCAGTTACCTCTGCTGCAGAGGATAAGTTCATTAGAGTTACCAGCCTCAGAAATTGCAGCCCAAATAAATGCTTCACAGAGTTCAAGTAACAGACACATCTCAACATCAACTGTTCAGAGGAGACTGTGTGAATCAGGCCTTCATGGTCGCATTGCTGCAAAGAAACCACTACTAAAGGTCACCAATAAGAAGAAGAGACTTGCTTGGGCCAAGAAACACGAGCAATGGACATTAGACCAGTGGAAATCTGCAGCAGAGGTAACTCTGGGTCTTCCAGCAAAGCGTGGCTATTTGAAGAATCTCAAAGATAAAATATATTTTGATTTGTTTAATAATAATAATAATAATATGCCATTTAGCAGACGCTTTTATCCAAAGCGACTTACAGTCATGCGTGCATACATTTTATGGGTGGTCCCGGGGATCGAACCCACTACCCTGGCGTTACAAGCGCCATGCTCTACCAATTGAGCTACAGAGGACCACATGGTTACTACATGATTCCGTATGTGTTATTTCATAGTTTTGATGTCTTCACTATTATTCTACAATGTAGAAAATAGTAAAAATAAAGAAAAACCTTGAATGAGTAGGTGTTCCAGAACTTTTGACCGGTAGTGTATATGTGTATAAAACAATCTAATTCAGCACACAATAAATCAAAATAAACATATTTAATAATATGTTTATAACCTCCCCACAACCTTAAAACAACATACACCCAGGTTATAACCTCCCCATAATCTTAAAACAACATACACCCTGGTTATAACCTCCCCACAACCTAGAGACAACATACACCCAGGTTATAACCTCCCCACAACCTAAAGACAACATACACCCTGGTTATAACCTCCCCGCAACCTTAAAACAACATACACCCTGGTTATAACCTCCCCACAACCTAAAGACAACATACACCCAGGTTATAACCCCCCCACAACCTTAAAACAACATACACTCAGGTTATAACCTCCCCAAAACCTAAAGACAACATACACACAGGTTATAACCGGCCAACAACCTACAGCAGGGAGATGGGTGAATGTGTGTCCTTGTGTGTGTTTGTGTGTGTTACCTGGCAGTGTGTGTATGAATTCCCAGACTTGCTCTACGCTCCACTGTGCAGGTGTGGGGTCACTAGAGGTCACAGTGGGGTTACTAGGGGTCATCGCTGGCTCTGAGGCCCTCCTTGCCCTCCGTGCCGCTCGGCGTGTCAGCCTGGTCATCATGGGAACAGCATGCCCCTCCTCTTCTTCGTTGTCATGGCTACGGGCGCTCCATATTTCACGGGGCTAAAATAAATTATGTTACAGGAGATGGAACGTGTGAACAGCTGGGTTTGATTTATAAAGGCTTCTACATGCTTATAACATGTTATAAGGCATTACACCTGCAGGCTATACCATAAAGTGTATTACTGTGGAGTGACCTATTTGTTAAAAGTTGTAACTGACCAGTCGCAGTAGGAGAGGCTTCCCAGGCACAGACTCCACCTTGTTTATCTCAGAGCGCCGCCCCTCAGGCTGGCTGCCAGCACTCAGAGCACGCAGACGCTTGGACAGCCCTACATCATACCTAGAGGGAGAAAGACAGAGAGAAAGATGATGATGATATGTCCTTTCTCTGAGCTCTCTGGGGTTGATTTTATCACATCTGACCTCCTGTCTGATCACAGCTTCTGCGTGAGGGTGTATTTTGGTGTGTTTATGAATGTCTGTACAGTACACCTGTAGTAAATAGACTATCTGTGGTTAAACAACAACATCACATAGAACTTGCTGTCTAAGGAATACCTGGGATAGGATAAAGTAATCCTTCTACCCCCCCAAAAAAATAAAAATAATAATTTTAAAAAAACATTGTAAAGTGGTTATCCCACTGGCTATAAGGTGAATGCACCTATTTGTAAGTGGCTCTGGATAAGAGCGTCTGCTAAATGACGTAAATGTAAATGTAAATGTAGACCAGGGGTTCCCAAACGTTTTTGGCCCGTGACCCCATTTTGATATACATTGTTTTTGCGACCACACCATGTAAAAAAATGTATGTAATCAACGGCCAATGTTTACTTTTTTAATTGGGGCTATGACAGTCTATTACAAATCAGTCTGACAGTACTTTTGAAAGTTTTTCAATCTGAAGGAAGTATGGTTTGAAATCAGAATCAGAAAGGTATTGGGAAGTTCAGAAGATCATCAGGCAATCATCTTGTATGCTCTTCTGTGTAGAAAAGAACATCTTCATTGATGATGTTCTTTCCCCCCCAGTCTGATGTAGTGCCTGGTCTTTCCACTCTGTCCTAATGAGTCATGTGCGGCTTGTGGGCATTGTAGAGGGAAACAGAAGACACGTACGTGTTCCTGAGTCTTATCTTCTAGTGATGGGGTCATAATATTTTGAAGCTACATTTGTAGGAAGATAACAGAAATCGCTCTGTTTATTACAACCGCATCTAGCGGCTACCGGAGGTTACTGACGTTACCCTGATTCTATGAACCAAATGCTAAAAAATATATATATATATTTTTAGAGTTTCTCTCACTACCCCATTTTCAAATCAGGCAACCCCATATTGGGTCGCAACCCCTAGTTTGAGAAACGCTGGTCTAGACAGAGAGAATAACTAATCTGTCACTGTCTTGTTTCTGTATTCAGCCAATGGGAGTGTGGCTTACCTGCGGGCACAGGAAGTGGAGCAGTATCGCTTGGAGCGGTGGAAGGAGTGGGCGTGGCCTCTCTTCCCACAAGACTCACACTGTAACACCCCCCTCTGTCTCTCTCTGGGACCTAGTGTGGTTTGGATTCAGAGAGATAATTAAATTGAATTGAATATTGAATTGAATATTGACTCAGAACCAGGATATTAAGGTGGTTTACCTGTGAGCGGGTCATCTTTAGCCACACGCTCTTGTTCTGATTCGCTGGAATGTTCCGGTGGCTCTGGTGTGTCTGTCAACGGTAATAACTCCGCCCCCTCTATTTTCCCATTCTGGGAGACACCCTCCTGCCCTCCCAACAACAGAGACGAGCGGTTCACCTGCACAGGTACACACACACACAGGCACACACACACAAAGGTTATACTGTATATACTGTTAATGTATAAGTATATGACACCAACTAGACACCAGCTATATCCCGTGTAGGAAGATGTACTTTACTAAAAAATGTGTGCGTGTGTGTGTGTTTACCGGGAATGCCTGCAGCCCCTCCTGTATGATGAAGCCCTCCACCAGGTGAGTTAAGACACGCCTCCCGCCCTCTGGCCAGACCCTCTGTGACCAAGGCTTGCGCTCCGATAGGGTGAAGGTCTCTGGGCGGCTCTCTGATAGGCTGAGGGTCTCTGGGTGGGAAGGGCTAACAGGCAGGAGAGGAGGGGGGAGGTCAGATGAAAGGGTGAGGAAGGGTGAGGCAGGGGGAGACTGAGAGGAGAGACTGGACAAGACTGGGGGGAGGAAAAGAGAAGTGGGAGAGGAGGGGGGAGAGGAGGGGAGAGAGGGAGGGAGAGGAGGGGGGAGAGAGGAGGAAGAGGAGGGGGAGAGAGGAGGAAGAGGAGGGGGGAGAGAGGAGGGAGAGGAGGGAGAGAGGAGGAAGAGGAGGGGGAGGAGGGGGGAGAGAGGAGGAAGAGTTCACAACACAAGGTTAGTTTAAAGTTTAATTAATAGGCCAAGGCTAAAAGTAATGGTGGAGAGACGCTGGTACCTGATTGGTTGTCAGACTGATTGAACATGTTCTCACAGAGGTCCTCTTGGTCCACGTGGGGGAGGTGTGGGGATTGCTCAATGGGACGGTCTGATGGTCTCTGGAGGTTTATGGGGGGTTCTGAGGGAGGGTGTGTGTAGTTCTGAGTAGCCGGGTCTGCATTGAGGTGTGGGTCTATCAGACTGGCCTGGTCAATTGTAGTCCCCTCCTCCTCTCCTTTCATCGCATCTTTCTGTCCTCGCTCCCCCTCCTCTACCTCCATCCTCTCTTTCTCCTCCCCCTCCCCCTCCTCTACCTCCATCCTCTCTCTCTCCTCCCCCTCCTCTACTTCCATCCTCTCTCTCTCCTCCCCCTCCTCTACTTCTGTAATCTCTCTCAGTGTCTCAAATACTTTAACTCTCTCCATCCATTTTTCCTCTCCTCCAGTCCCACCTTTCTCCTCTTCCACCCTCTCTCTATCTCTTTGGTCCTCTTTCTCTCTCACCCGTTCTCCTCTCTTCTCCACAATCCCCCTTTCCTCTCCTCCCACCCTCTCTCTATCCCTCTGCTCCTCTTCCTCTCCCCCCACCCTCTCTCTCTCCTCCCTTACCCCCTGTCTCCCCACTTCTCCTTCTGGCTCAATGTGTCTGGCCTGATAACGAGGGTAGGGTAGGGGTGAGTTGGGTTTGTGGATGGAGGAGGTGGGAGAGGGAGAGGCGTGGTCAGAAGTCCTCTGTGGTTGGGCATCGAGCTGAGGCGGTGGGGACTCAAGAACCAGGTGCTTTGATTGGACAGAAGCTGGGGTGTGTGTGTTGGCAGCAGGCTGTAGTTGGCTGCTGAGGCGGTGGGTGGAGCCAGCGGAGAGGGCAATGATTTGCAGCTGCCTTGATGCCGGCGGCAACTGATCAAAACAGGAAGTAGAACCCAAGGGGAGGGGCCTAGAGCCTGAGCTGACCTGCGATTGAGCTGGGGTGGTCTGTATGGGTGGGGTTTGAGATGACAAACTGCTGGCTGGTCGAGTCCACTGTCTGCTGGGCAGGGCCTGTCGGGCAGTGGCAACAGCGATTGGTTGCAGGGCCGGGCTGTGTCTCGGGGGCGCCACTCTGTGGCCATTTGGAGAATGAAGTCTGGGTCTCAGAGGGACAGAACGTACAGAAGAGTAGAGAGCTGGAGAGATGAGACAAAGAGACAGTAAGAAAAGAGAGAGTGATTGAATGGTTTTACTGGACATACTATAAATCACATCTCATTCCTCCTGAACATTCTACTCATTATCACATGTTTATGACTCACTTGGAGGTGGGACTGAGAGGTGCCGGGTGGGTGTGGTCTGTCTGTCTGTTGCCATGGCACTGGGCTGGGGGCGTGGCCGGAGAGGGGGAAAAAGGGGTGTTCGGGGACAAGAGATAGGTGAGGGGGAGGAGGAGGAAGAGGGAGGTTTGAGACGTAAAGAAGGGGGGATTGTGAGAGTTCCAGGAGCAGAGGGGCGCAGGGTTAGACTCTGGAGCTAAGGGGGAGGGAGGGAGGATGGGAGGGAGGGAGGGAGAGAGGGTGGGAGGGAGGGTGGGAGGGAGAGAGGGTGGGAGGGAGGGTGGGAGGGAGTGGGGAGGAAAATAAAGAGGGAGGGAGAGAGTGGGGGTTGAGAGGGAGTTTAGTTAAACTTGTGAGACAATCACAATCTTCAGTGGTCTCTCATACACCTAACACCCCTAACACACACCTTCTGAACTGCTCACCTGAGCAGAGGCAGGGCGAGAGCAAGAGGAAGAGGAGGAAGAGGAAGAGGAAGGGACAGGCCGTACCGTAGAGGTGAAAATCAGCTAAGAATGAGAGATCAATAGATACAACGAGAGAGCGAGCGAGAGAGCGAGAGAGAGAGAGAGAGAGGGGGGGGAGCGGAATCTTGAACTGAGGAATCTTGAAAAAGGCCAGTCTCAGGGTTCAGGAGTTTGAAGTTGGTAGAAGTAGGGGTGAGAGGTGTTGGTGTGTGTGTTGTTACCATCTGGGTCCTGAGCAGCATCTGGTCTCGGCTGGAACAAGAACTTCGACCTAGGAGCAAAGCCTGCTGGGATACCCTCTGTCTGACAGACGAGGTGCTCTGATAGGCTTGCACCAGAGTGGGTGTAGCCAGGGGGCGAGGGAAAGGGATCTGAGAGAGAGAGAGGTGTATTTTGGAGGTATTTTGAATACTGTACTCTAGGTTAAAGGAATGTAAACCAATTGATCCAGGAATGGATGTGGTTGTTTGTGTAGTCAATTGTGTGTGTATGTGTGTCTACTTGTGCCTGTATGTGTGGCTGGTTACATCGTGTGCGGCTTTTGTTTTATGGTCAGTTACCTGTCTGCTGGCCGGGGTATGGAAAGGCGTGATTGGTGGAGAGGTGGGCGTGGAGACTGGCCTTGCATTACCATTGGTCAAGAAGGACGAAGTCCCGGGAGCAGAAGACATGTTGCCGTGGGTTACAGAGGAGGGGGGCAGAGAAGTGATGGCCGATACAGTGGGGGAGGGAGTGAGTAGAGGGGGAGTAAAGGGGAAAGGAGCAGGTTTGTGAATGACTTTAGTGGGGGAGGAGGGAGAGGGGGCATGCTTGGGTGTAGGTAGAGAGGGTGTGAGTGTGGGGGGAGTAGGGTTGGGGATGAGTATTGTAGGGGTGACGGGGTTGGGAGTGAGTGAGGGGGAAGTAGGTGTAGATGTTGGGGTGGGGGTGGGGGTGAGTACCATAGGGGTGAGGGTAGTGTGGGTTTTACGGGTGAGAGTAGGGGGAGGTGAGGGGTCGGGGTTCAGTTTATGGGGATTGGGGGTGGGTGTAGATGAGGAAGAGGGTGTGCATGTAGAGCTGAGGGTGAGCGTACTAGTAGAGAGAGTGGGGGTGAGTTTAGGAGGGTGGGAGGGATTACGTTTAGGGGGAGTAGGGGTGAGTGTTGTAGGGGTGTGAGCAGCTGAAGACCTATTGGGGGACAGGGGGCTGGGGCTCCTGGTGGGTCCCTCTCTGGTCTCCGTTCTCTCTCCCTCTGTCTCTGCTCTGCTCTCTGTGCATGTCTCCAAGGCCGGGTCTGTCTCCATCCCTCTAGGATTCAGCACGCTGCAGGAGGACACACACACAGCATCAGACCTCTGTCTCTGTTTTACATTGTAGTTAATGATTTCATCTGCGGCTACAGAAACCCCCCCACCTTTGGTCAAATCAGGAATGTCACTCCACCTTCCGAAGACACTTGAAACCCCACCTCTTTAAGGAATACCTGGGATAGGATAAAGTAATCATTCTACCCCCCTTACCACACCCCCACAACAACAACAAAAAAACTGGCTATAAGGTGAATGCACCAATTTGTAAGTCGCTCTGGATAAGAGCGTCTGCTAAATGGCGTAAATGTAATGTAAATGTAATGTAATGAATGTTTCCCAAATCTTCCCACAAAACCGTTTAGACCTATGCACTTCAAGTTTGTAACAAAGTAATGGTAAACAATTTGACCTACTTTTATAGGCCCACTCAGCATATTACTTAATTTATAATGGAAATATACGGGGATAATCATTGCCTCAGCAGGTGCCACCCACATGTGCCAGATGCAACATCTGGGTCTAGACTCAGTGCCTCTGGGGCTGCGCTGGTGACTAGTGTCTTGCCTTTAATTATCATGTTTATGATGACGATGCTTAGGCTACTTTGTCAACAAATATCCTGCCAAGAAAATCCCAACCTATTAAAACATGTGGCTGTCATGGAATGTTCTATCAAAACCACCAAGAAAGAGTAGCCTACATAAGTAGGCCTACCCCAAACCAGTTGTGACGCATGCAGCCGAGCCTATACTCTCTATCCATAAGCAAAGAGGAAACGCACGTTTGTTTATCTATAGGCTACTCCTTCTGTCAATGTCAGTGAAGGAAGGCTGAACTGCGTTTCTGGACATTACAAATGACAGTCAGTAGGCTAAAAGGGGCGTTCGTTGAGACACATTGCACGCTCCACTTCCTGGATTTGAGAGAACACAGAATGTGTATTCAACAGCAGCACGTCACAACATCAGCCCCGATAAAATTATCTTTATGACTTTGCATCGCTTGTGATAAACCTTCCACAAAATGAAAGTGGCAGGTAAACACAATCCTAGTCAGACGCGGATGTTTCAACAACAAGTGTGAAATATATGCTACGAATATTTCAGAGTAGCTAAATGTGAGTTTATGGTTAATATAATCACCCCAATGATTCGTAAATTGTCCCATCTGTGCTCCCCTTACCACCCCCACCCACACCGCCATACCTGCCGGGGGTCTGTGTGGAGGCAGACCGCTCAGGGAGGCCAGAGAGTCGGGTGCGATGGGCCAGTCAGTCCGCCAGATGGGAGGAATGGAGAGAGAGTACAGTAGCGTAGAGCTGTGACGCTCACAGAGCACGTAGAGCAGAAAGAAAGGCGAGACAGCACCACGCACAGTGCAGGAGGACCGCAAACAAATTAACTGTGTGTGTGCAGTGGCATCTTGCCCATAGAGGCCCCAACCTGGACTCAAACCAGAGACCCTCTGAACACATCGACAACAGTCACCCATGAAGCATCGCAGAACAAGGGAAACAACTACTTCCATGTCTCAGAGCGAGTGATCACCGATTGAAACGCTACTAGCGCGCAACGCTAACTAGCTAGCCAGCCATTTCAGACCAGTTACACTCACCCTCCTTTGACCTCCTCCTTCTCCGCAGTAACCCCAGCATCTGGGCAGAGCCCAACTGACTGATCTGGGTCATCAGCATCAATGTAACAGTATTACTTCTGTCCCTCTCCTTGCCCCAACCTAAGCTCGAACCAGGGACCCTCAGCCCACATCAACAACTGCCTTTCCACAAAGCATCGTTACCTATCGCTCCACAAAAGCCGCAGCCAAGGAGATGCCTACGACACTAGATACTCTAGTGCATGCAGTATTGTCAGTGGAGGAGGGAGAGTGTAGAGTGACATACACAGCATTTGATGGGCAGGAGGTATGTTTGTAAATGAATTTAATCAAGCTATGTAGCCTATTGATTCCTTCTTGATGAATAAATAATACGAAAACGTTTTGTTGTTTCTCTGTACAACTGGCAAGGTTGCTAGACTTTAGAAAAGCAAACATTTACTAAATAAACTGAAAAATATACAGTGCATTCGGAGTGTATTCAGACCCCTTGACTTTTTCAACATTTTGTTACGTTACAGCCTTATTCTAAAATGGATTAAGTTGTTTCTTTTTCTCATCAATCTACACACAATACCCTATAATGACAAAGCAAAAACAGTTTTTTTTGTGTGCAAATTTATAAAAAATCTAAAACGGAAATATCACATTTACGTAAGTATTCGGACCCTTTACTCAGTACTTTGTTAAAGCACCGTTGGCAGCGATTACAGCCTCAAGTCTTCTTGGGTGTGACACTACAAGGTTGGCACAACTGTATTTGGATTCCGCTGAAAAACATCCCCACAGCATGATGTTGCCACCACCATGCTTCACCGTAGGGATGGTGCCAGGTTTCCTCCAGACGTGACGCTTGGCATTCAGGCCAAAGAGTTCAATCTTGGTTTCATCAGACCAGAGAATATTGTTTCTCATGGTCTGAGAGTCCTTCAGATGCCTTTTACTCCTGAGTGGCGCAGTGGTCTAAGGCACTGCATCGCAGTGCTAACTGTGCCACTAGAGATCCTGGTTCTAATCCAGGCTCTGTCGCAGCCGGCCGCGACCGGGAGACTCATGGCCGGCGCACAATTGGCCCAGCGTCATCCAGGGTAGGGGAGGGAATGGCCGGCAGGGATGTAGCTCAGTTGATAGAGCATGGCGTTTGCAACGCCAGGGTTGTGGGTTTGATTCCCACGGGGGGCCAGTATAAAAAAAATTATGTATGTTTTCACTAACTGTAAGTCGCTCTGGATAAGAGCGTCTGCTAAATGACTAAAATATAAATGTAGCAAACTCCAAGCGGGCTGTCATATGCCTTTTACTGAGGAGTGGCTTCCATCTGGCCACTCTACCATAAATGCCTGATTGGTGGAGTGCTGCAGTGATGGTTGTCCTTCTGGAAGGTTCTCCCATCTCCACAGAGGAACTCTGGAGATTTTTCAGAGTGACCATCGGGTTCTTGGTCACCTCCCTGACCAAGGCCCTTCTCCCCCGATTGCTCAGTTTGGCCGTGTGACCAACTCTAGGAAGTGTCTTGGTGGTTCCAAACATCTTCCATTTAAGAATGATGGAGGCCACTGTGTTCTTGGGGACCTTCAATGCTGCAGAAATGTTTCGGTACCCTTCCCAAGATCTGTGCCTCAACACAATCTTGTCTCAGAGCACTACGGACAATTCCTTCAACCTCATGGCTTGGTTTTTGCTCTGACATGCACTGTCAATTGAATCAATTGAATTTACCACAGGTGGGCTCCAATCAAGTTGTAGAAATATCTCAAGGATGATCAATGGAAACAGGATGCACCTGAGCTCAATTTCGAGTATCACAGCAAAGGGTCTGAATACTTATGTAAATTAGATATTTCTGTATTTTATTTTGTATAAATTAGCAAACATTTCTAAAAACCTGTTTTCGCTTTGTCGTTATGGGGTATTGTGTGTAGATTGATGAGGGGGAAAAAATTATTTAATCCATTTTAGAAAAGGCTGTAATGTAACAAAATTTGGAAAAAGTCAAGGGTTCGGAATACTTTCCAAATGCACTGTACAAAACCTTGCTGAAAGCATACCCAACTGACAATAAATATAAACTTTTGTAACCAAGACTTAAAAATAACTGATGCTGACACAAGATGGAGGGAAGTTGGAGCTTTACTAACAAAATTACAGTTAACGAAAATGTATGCTTAATCCAGTATAAACAAATGTCTAGAATTGATTATACAAGAGACAAAATTCACAAATGTTACAGCACAAAGGCAGAGTCATGTATTATGTGTAAAACTAATAATGATTCAATAATCCATGCTTTCTGGGAATGCTATAAAGTCAAAAAATTATGGGCGGAGCTAGAAAGTTGGCAGTCAGAAGTATTACAATGTAAACTTATGGGCTGGACGATTCTCTTCTCATCACTCATCTTGAAAAAATGCATACTAAAAACTTGGAAATCAATCAATCCGCCATCCTTAACACAATGGAAAAATGGAATGATTTATTATAGAAATATTGAAATAGCATTGGCAACCGTGAAAAACAAATTGGTACAATTTAAGGCTAAGTGGCAAACAATAATGCAGGCAGTAGGGATGGAGGTGTGAGCATGCAGGTACTAGGGATGGAGGGGTGAACAAGCAGGTCTGGGCAGGGATGAGATGTAGTCATTGTTTGTGTGCTTCTGTAAGTTGTTGTTCATATGTATCTGGAGTGGAACAAAAACTAACAAAAATGACAAATGTAATATTAGAATTCTCTAACCCCCGCCAACCTCACGCACTTTGTGCCCCCTCTAAAATAATGGGTGCATGACGCCCCTGTTGTGTGTGTGTGTGTGTGTGTGTGTGTGTGTGTGTGTGTGTATGTGTGATGCATAAGTCATAGGCTACCCATTATTTAAAAGATCTCCTGTTATTTCTTATGAGTTTTTGGTGGCAACACATTTCTTCTTTTTCCTGAACAAAAGTGTCTTCTGTCTTAATCTCACTACCATAGCCGCGGGAAGTAGTTTGGGGGTGCTGCGATCCTTTTGCCAAGGGGGGATGCAGATAATTTTTTTGCCCACTCTAAAGACATCTATATTGGCCCGTTAATACAGGACTAGTAAAGGCCCAGTGCACTACTTTTGTGAAAACATTTAAACTAAATGTATTTGAGCGTTTAATAGCATTTGTAACTTGAGTCTGATAATTATCTGTACAAAATAGTTAATCTGATAATACTTGTGGAATATAAAAATACTTTGCAAATGCAACTTATTTCTATGTGGAAACTGAAATGGTCTATTCATTCCTTTTCCATTTTAGTAGACGCTCTTATCCAGAGTAATTTACAGTAGTGAGTGCATACATTTTCATACTTTTTCGTACTGGTCCCCTGTGGGAATCCAACCCACAACCCTAGCTATTGCAAACTCCATACTCCACCAACTGAGCCAAATCATCACAAACCATTTAATGTCTCGATGTACTCAATTACTGTATTGTGCATTGTTTTTCTTCATGGTGATGGAAAGTCTACAGGTACAAACCTAGATGACCAGCCTATGTACAATACAGTAATGGACATTTACATTGTGGTTTGCAAGGATGGTAAATTAATACTACACAAAAAGTGGTTGTTTTCCAGGTTATATGATCAAGAAAAATATTTAATTTGATGTGGATGTTTTGTGTCTTTGCCCATAACTTTGCAACTTTTGATGTAAATGTTTGAGGACAGGGTTTTGTTCTTTCTGGATTCTATTAGAATGACAATTGCAGAGAAAGGGACAGGGCAACAACTCTTACAATTCCAACTATTGAATCCTGCAAGATACTGTTCTTAATTATACAACTACCTTTTTTTTGCCAAAGCAGAGATGCTGAAAAAAATTATGGGCCCATGCTACAGATGTCTATATTTAATACCAGTGAAGGCCCAGTGCACTACTTTCAATAAATACATTATTTCCCCCCCAAAAAATAATATACATTTTTTAATTCTGTTTTTTTTAGCACCCCTACTTCCCGCGGCTTTGCTCACTACAAGGTCAAGCATCCTTTGGGGATTCTAACCAGTCAGTAATCGGATCACTGTAAAACCTATTGAACTTAATTTGCCCTGGCAGGCTGCGCGCTGCACGGGATTCCACGGTCAACAACCGGTCGCCAGCTGAAGGCAGACAAGCCAGACGTGAGTTCCACAGCATCCAGCACCTCATAGGCTAATAGCCTACTAATTTAAAGATTTGATAAGACAATAGTAGAACGATGACACAACCGATTCAACTATCATTGACGAGGTGAGGTGAGGTACGGAATAAGGAATTTATTTGGAGCCCTTGACCTAGCCTATATTTTTGTTTTCTTGATAAAATGCCGACCACAAGGGTCATCAAGCAAAAGCCTGTTATTGAAACGAAAACAAGAGTCGTCGAAGAGAAAACAAAACTGGTTGAAACGAAACCAGCATCGATATCTCAACTCAAAGTCACAGCTCCTCGCAAACCGCGGGCGTCGAGCTGTCCGCGATGTATCCATAGTAACCGATGCGAGACCACGAACACCCATCAGCAGGGCAAGTTGTGCGCCCCCAGGTGCGATAGGAGAGCGAGGTCAACCTCCACCGCTCCCAAATCAACACTCTCCTCTTCGAAATCAGCTGTGCTCTGTCAAAAACCAACAGCCACATCTCCAAAATCAACTGTAACTTCTTCAAAGTCTAAAGAAGCAGCTCAGGTGGCGCAGAAAGAAGAACGCACGTCGAGACCCAGGGCACACTATGCCATTCAGAGGTGAGAGGGACAGCAGAAGTACTTTTCCTCCTCAAGGCCCTATGGGTAGTCAACCCTGGTCCTGGAGAGTTGCTGGGTTTCAGTGCTTATAGGCTACTCCTGGCTCCAGCCCTGCTCTGACACACTGGATTCTCAGCTGGGACCTTTGATTAGCTGAATCAATTGTGTTACTCTAGAGCAATGTTGGAATGAAAGCCTGCACACCCAGTCGCTCTCCAGGAGAGTTGGCCACCCATGCCCTATTAGAGGACTTCTATAGCCTACCTCAATATACTCTAGCCCTATCTGTATAATTATATGCAGGTGTGTCGTGTGTTGTGTACAGGTGGCTGGAAATAGCTCGTCTTCAGCTCCAAGCCATCTGGAGCCCGTTGTATAATCCTAGCTACCACCCGCAGGCACGCAGGTGTTGTGTCGAGCTCTGTTCCCTCACCAGATCCTGTTGCCCCTTTATTACATGCTACAAACTGTCATTTAGACATTTGGCATTTGAATTTCAGAGTAGCATAGCTGAAAGCCTGCCAAATTTGATGTAAACTGCCAGACTGGCTTGTCCCCTTGGCATTACATTACATTTTATTTCATTAATTTCTGTTTCTCGGTTTCAGTCACAAAGCGTTCACGGTCATCCCCCCTAACCCCAAGAAAAGAATAGAGATCCAACAAAGTGAGTCCTTTGGCTTTAACTGTGTTTTGTAACACTGTGAGGAGTGTGCTCTTCATCACCATGATCATACTCGTCCTCTAATTGGTTGATTGGGGGGGGTGTGTCTCTGTGATTTGTGTGCAGAGGCGGAGGCGGAGCTGGCTGCTCTGGAGGATCTGAGGCTGAGCAGAGCCATACCCTACGTCTCCATTGACCCCAGCAGTGTTGGTGAGACATAGCTACAGATTATACAACAGATTATAACACCAGATAATGGGATTTAACCATTATACTTGTATGTCCAGTTGTGGCAATACAAAACATCCCCAGAGATTTTTCAACTAACCTGGTATTGGCGATACTATCTTCGTCCTCGATTAGTGGAAAGAGGAGTCTCATAAAATGTCTGTGTCTAGTTGCAGGGGGTCCATTTGAATTTAGAAAATGGTCTGTTATTGAAAGAAATCAATGTTTTGCTCCATGAAGTAATCCAACAATGTGTACACCACCACTGGGGTGGCAGTTAGCCTAGCGGTTAAGAGTGTTGAGCTAGTAACACAAAGGTCGCTGTTTCAAATCCCCGAGCCGACTAGGGGGAAAATCTGTCCACGTGCCCTTGAGCATGATGCTTAATTCTAATTGCTCCTGTAAGTCACTCTGGACAACAGCATCTACTAAAATGTAAATGTATCTTTCAAATCTTCTCTCATTGATTGAGACAGGTGGGTCCACGATGACAGACACCTGTCTCGATCAATGAGAGAAGACTTGAAATAGAGAAGATGGCGGCGTACACATTGTTAGATTACTTCATGGAGCAAAAAATTGATTTATTTTAATAATGGAGCATTTTCTAAATTCAAACAGATCCCCTGCAACTGGACACAGACATTTTATGAGACTCCTGTTTCCAGTGGTGTAATGTACTTAAGTAAAAATACTTTAAAGTACTACTTAAGTAGTTTTTTGGGGGTATCTGCACTTTACTTTACTATTTATATTATTGACAACTTTTACTTTTACTTCACTACATTCCTGAATAAAATAATGTACTTTTAACTCCATACATTTTCATCTATTTCATCTATTTCATCTATCATTGGTCATCTATTACCTCTGATCTAGTGGACTCACTAAACACATGCTTCATTTGTAAATGATGTCTGAGTGTTGGAGACAGCCCTGGGTATCCGTAAATAAATAAAAAAACAAGAAAATGGTGTCTTCTGGTTTGCTTAATATAAGGAATTTGAAATGATTTATACTTTTACTTTTGATACTTAAGTATATTTAAAACCAAATACTTTTAGTGTAGGATTTTACTGGGTGACTTTCACTTTTACTCTAGTCATTTTCTATGAAGGTATCTTTACTTTTACTCAAGTATGACAATTTGGTACTTTTTCCACCACTGCCTGTTTTCACGAATCAAGGTTGAAGATATTATTGCCAATACCAGGTTAGTTGAAAAATCTCTGGTTACATTTTGTATAGCCACACCTGTAACTACCAGTATAATGGTCCAATTTGGGGGAGTTATCACATTATCTGGTGTTACAATCTGTAGCTAGGTGACACACGCACACACACACACGCACACACACACACACACACACACACACACACACACACACACACACAACAAAACATCTCCAAGCACATAGATGTAGTGATAAACAAGGTGAGTCATTGAAGAGTTAAATGTCTGGTTATTAATGAGTCTAATGGGGGTAGTTTGACATGCTCCAACATGCTTCACAGCAACTAGCATACTCTCCCTTGGTGGAGCACTGTCTGAAGACATTACTGTGTCTCTGTCAGTAGATGTATTTTCTGTAGTTCTGTTTATAGCCACAAGGGTGCACCATGGTACAACTATTTGTAATAGCTTAAATGAGACAGGTGGATTCGGTAAAATAGTGTGTGTGTGTATGTGTGTGTGTGTGTGTATGTGTGTGTGTGTGTATGTGTGTGCAGGTGGGTGTCTGAGTCTGGAGGAGGTGCGGCTAAAGCAGCAGCAGGAAATGCAGGCCAGGAGGAGGCAGAGACAGGTGAGACACACACTGAGTGGGAGATATTGTCAGGCTATTGGATGTGATGATAATATAGTGGATCTGTTCATATATATTCTTTATATATTGTTTCAGATGAAGAAATATATGTTTGAGACATCACCAGTGGTGTTGGGATGAAGACTGAGCCACAGAGAGACAGAAAGCTTAAGTTATCATTAAAGTGCAGACGCATCATCATCATGTGAATGATGGTTGTTGCCTGTATGTCTAAGTCCAGCACTGGGATCACACATTGTCTAAGTCCAGCACTGGGATCACACATTGTCTAAGTCCAGCACTGGGATCACACATTGTCTAAGTCCAGCACTGGGATCACACATTGTCTGTCCAGCACTGGGATCACACATTGTCTAAGTCCAGCACTGGGATCACACATTGTCTAAGTCCAGCACTGGGATCACACATTGTCTAAGTCCAGCACTGGGATCACACATTGTCTAAGTCCAGCACTGGGATCACACATTGTCTAAGTCCAGCACTGGGATCACACATTGTCTAAGTCCAGCACTGGGATCACACATTGTCTAAGTCCAGCATTGGGATCACACATTGTCTAAGTCCAGCACTGGGATCACACATTGTCTGTCCAGCACTGGGATCACACATTGTCTGTCCAGCACTGGGATCACACATTGTCTAAGTCCAGCACTGGGATCATTGTCTACGATGTTTCAGTGTCACACTGCATTATTTTACATTTTGTATCAAATAGATATCATGTTAGTTTCATTTAGTAAAAAAAACAATTGTTAAGTAGGTTACAAAAGTTTTACATCCATCCTTCTGTGTTTAGTGAGTATCACAATGAACTGTACAAATGGTTGTTGTTCTCATGTACTGCATGGCTACAGAACATGGTACTGCTCTTCTTTACCCCCATCATCATTCAGGCTTTCTATGTTTATAAAGTAACACATGTGAATAAAACCTTCCTCTGGAATGCTTCTGAGGTTTACTTTGAAATGTCTGTACACCCGCCAGTGGAGGACAGACTACAGCATACAATCACCCTGTCATTCTAACGACGACACAACTCAACCAAATAGAATCCCTCCTCTCCTCCAATAGTGAGGTGTCTTTGGTATACCATGTAACCTACAGAAGATTTGTGGTAGCGCTCGTGGCACACGGGACACAATACATGAGTGGGGCTTAATCATGGCGTGTGTCTGTTTGAGATTGTAATTCATTGGCGAAATTATGATTTATTTTTGTGAACTGTGTGTACAGGGCGTTAAAGGGACTATGGCCCTACTCATCACGTGGTCTTGTTTTCCTGGTCTCTCAAAGCTCCACCTCCTACTTGACTTCCCTGTCAGAAGTTTAGTGTGTTAACATCAATGGTTGACGTTCATCTCTCATGCGTTCTCTAAACTGCCTACTCTGAGAAACCAGACTGAACACACAGAAAACACTGAGAGGAGAGAAACTGCCTTTACAACTACCTAAATAAATACATACTAAAAACAGGGACCTCAAGCTGCTGCTTAATCACACTACGTTTTTAACAATCAGAATCAAAAGTGAAAGTTAACTTTTGTACAAGGTTCGGTCATTCCATAGGAGGGATTGTCACGAGGACAGAATGGCTTCCAGATTCTCTCTCCCAGAGGACGATCTATCCTGTGCTGTGTGCTGTGACATCTTCAAGGATCCGGTCATCCTGTCATGTAGTCACAGCTTCTGTAAAGCCTGTCTGCAGGAATACTGCAGGGGGAAGGCAGGAAAGGAATGTCCAGTTTGCAGGAGAAGATCTTCAAGGGCAGATCCTCCCTGTAACCTGGTCTTAAAGAACCTGTGTGAGGCATTCTTACAGGAGAGGAGTCGGAGAGATTCAGGGGAGTCTGAGGAGCGCTGCAATCTGCACAACGAGACACTCAAGCTCTTCTGTCTGGAGGATAAACAGCCCATCTGTGTGGTGTGCCAGGCCTCCAGAAAACACAAAAACCATGACTGCTGCCCCATAGACGAAGCTGCACAGGACCACAGGGTACAGTAGAACAAAAATAATAATAGGTACACACAGATTGGTTACATTGATAAGAAAAATATATTAATTTAAATGTAGATAGCTCTGCTGTGTAGGAAACTAAAAAGACAGCAATATTAAACAGCAGCCATTGTCTGCACATTAAGTGATAATTAAGAACAACAGTAGCACAGCATTCTAACCTGTATTCACGTCACATTTTAACATGGAAAAGGACGTTCCTATCAATTCCCCTTGATTTATACACTTTGACTCCTCAGTGAAAAAGCAAAGATACAATCTATTTATCTATTTCTCTCTCTCACACACTCTCTCTCACTCACTCACTCAACATCTGCTTATTCCAGGAAGAACTCCAGACTGTCCTAAAGCCCTTACAGAAGAAGCTGAAGGTCTTTAATGAAGTTAAAGAAATCTGTGATGAAACAGCAAAGCATATTAAAGTAAGGATGTTGAATCAATAGCGTTGTGTAGAGTATGTATGATCCAGTGTTAATGTGGATAGTTTACTACCATTCCTCTCAGAGCCGGGCCCAGAGCACAGAGAGACTGATTAGAAAGGAGTTTGAGAAGCTCCACCAGTTTCTACGAGAGGAAGAGGAGGTGAGGATAGCTGTTCTGAGGGAGGAAGAGGAGCAGAAGAGTCAGATGATGAAGGAGAAGATTGAGGAGATGAGCAGAGAGATATCATCACTTTCAGACACAATCAGAACCCTAGTGGGGGAGCTGAGAGCTGAAGACATCTCATTCCTGCAGGTCAGGACTGCTCTCTCTAAGTTTACATTATTGGTATGTGTATTAGTTGACTGATAAATATTGATTGATTGTTTAATTTAATCTTGTCTTCTGTTTTTTCAGAACTATAAGTCCACAGTGGTAAGGTAAGTGATCTGCCTCCTGTCTCTCTCTTCTCTGTGGTTCTGAACCCAACCCTACAGCAACAGCTGTACTGACTCCTGAATGTTCTTCCAGAACCCAGTGCACACTGCCGGATCCACACCTGGTCTCAGGTGCGCTGATAGACGTGGCCAAACACCTGGGAAACCTGCAGTTCAGAGTCTGGGAGAAGATGCAGGGGATTGTGACATACAGTGAGCATGACAGTTTTTCTAGATCACTGAACACTGATCACTAGCCCCGTGTAGCTCAGTTGGTAGAGCATGGCGCTTGCAACGCCAGGGTTGTGGGTTCGATTCCCACGGGGGGCCAGTATGAAAATGTATGTACTCACTAACTGTAAGTTGCTCTGGATAAGAGCGTCTGCTAAATGACTAAAATGTAATGAAACTAATACTATTACCTACTTAGCCAAAACAATAACCTTTTCTACACAACAGTTTGTCATCTCTCATTATCTTCACATTACATGCAAACGCTAAGCACCTTTTTGCAAAACAGTAAACACACACACAGCTAGGAGATCAGAGAGCGCACATCATCAACAACAACAACAAACAACAATCATCAATCAATAAACAATAACACAAATAATACCCTATATCTGTTCTCCCTCCTCAGATCCTGTGATTCTGGACCCCAACACTGCCAACCCAATTCTTATCCTGTCTGAGGATCTGACCAGTGCCATATACAATGAAGAGAGACAGCAGCTTCCTGATAACCCAGAGAGGTTTAATTTCTATAACATGGTATTGGGCTCTGAGGGCTTTAACTCAGGTGCACACAGCTGGGACGTTGAGGTTGGGTTCAACATAGCCCTGGGTGTGATAGCAGAGTCTGTCCAGAGGAAGAAAAAAGTAGAAAGTGGATTCTGGTGTTTAAGCCTTTGGTGTGTAAGCCACTGTGATGCTTATGCTTATGATGTTGGTGGTGATATTAGATATAAAGTAGAGTCCCCACCAAGGCCAGACATCCAGCTCACATTGAGAAAGAAACCCCAGAGGATCAGAGTGCAGCTGGACTGGGACAGAGGAACGCTGTCATTCTCTGACCCTGATAATAACACATGTTTACACACTATTACACACACTTTCACTGAGAGAGTCTTTCCGTACCTTCTCAATGAATGTGCCCTCCAGCCTCTGAGGATATTACCAGGGAAGGCCTCTGTATAGGTGGAACATAACACTTAGAGCCTCTGTATAGGTGGAACAGAACACTTAGAACCTCTGTCTATAACGGTGGAACAGAACACTTAGAACCTCTGTCTATAATGGTGGAACAGAACACTTAGAGCCTCTGTCTATAATGGTGGAACAGAACACTTAGAACCTCTGTCTATATCGGTGGAACAGAACACTTAGAGCCTCTGTCTATAACGGTGGAACAGAACACTTAGAACCTCTGTCTATAATGGTGGAACAGAACACTTAGAACCTCTGTCTATAATGGTGGAACAGAACACTTAGAACCTCTGTCTATATCGGTGGAACAGAACACTTAGAGCCTCTGTCTATAATGGTGGAACAGAACACTTAGAACCTCTGTCTATATCGGTGAAACAGAACACTTAGAACCTCTGTCTATAATGGTGGAACAGAACACTTAGAACCTCTGTCTATATCGGTGGAACAGAACACTTAGAACCTCTGTCTATATCGGTGGAACAGAACAATTAGAGCCTCTGTCTATAACGGTGGAACAGAACACTTAGAACCTCTGTCTATAACGGTGGAACAGAACACTTAGAGCCTCTGTCTATAACGGTGGAACAGAACACTTAGAGCCTCTGTCTATAACGGTGGAACAGAACACTTAGAGACTCTGTCTATAACGGTGGAACAGAACACTTAGAGCCTCTGTCTATAATGGTGGAACAGAACACTTAGAACCTCTGTCTATAATGGTGGAACAGAACACTTAGAACCTCTGTCTATAACGGTGGAACAGAACACTTAGAGCCTCTGTCTATAATGGTGGAACAGAACACTTAGAACCTCTGTCTATATCGGTGAAACAGAACACTTAGAACCTCTGTCTATAATGGTGGAACAGAACACTTAGAACCTCTGTCTATATCGGTGGAACAGAACACTTAGAGCCTCTGTCTATAATGGTGGAACAGAACACTTAGAACCTCTGTCTATATCGGTGAAACAGAACACTTAGAACCTCTGTCTATAATGGTGGAACAGAACACTTAGAACCTCTGTCTATATCGGTGGAACAGAACACTTAGAACCTCTGTCTATATCGGTGGAACAGAACAATTAGAGCCTCTGTCTATAACGGTGGAACAGAACACTTAGAACCTCTGTCTATAACGGTGGAACAGAACAATTAGAGCCTCTGTCTATAACGGTGGAACAGAACAATTAGAACCTCTGTCTATAATGGTGGAACAGAACACTTAGAACCTCTGTCTATATCGGTGGAACAGAACACTTAGAGCCTCTGTCTATAATGGTGGAACAGAACACTTAGAACCTCTGTCTATATCGGTGAAACAGAACACTTAGAACCTCTGTCTATAATGGTGGAACAGAACACTTAGAACCTCAGTCTATATCGGTGGAACAGAACACTTAGAACCTCTGTCTATATCGGTGGAACAGAACAATTAGAGCCTCTGTCTATAACGGTGGAACAGAACAATTAGAGCCTCTGTCTATAACGGTGGAACAGAACACTTAGAACCTCTGTCTATAACGGTGGAACAGAACAATTAGAGCCTCTGTCTATAACGGTGGAACAGAACACTTAGAACCTCTGTCTATAACGGTGGAACAGAACAATTAGAGCCTCTGTCTATAACGGTGGAACAGAACAATTAGAACCTCTGTCTATAATGGTGGAACAGAACAATTAGAGCCTCTGTCTATAACGGTGAAACAGAACACTTAGAGCCTCTGTCTATAATGGTGGAACAGAACACTTAGAACCTCTGTCTATAATGGTGGAACAGAACACTTAGAACCTCTGTCTATATCGGTGGAACAGAACACTTAGAGCCTCTGTCTATAATGGTGGAACAGAACACTTAGAACCTCTGTCTATATCGGTGAAACAGAACACTTAGAACCTCTGTCTATAATGGTGGAACAGAACACTTAGAACCTCTGTCTATATCGGTGGAACAGAACACTTAGAACCTCTGTCTATATCGGTGGAACAGAACAATTAGAGCCTCTGTCTATAACGGTGGAACAGAACACTTAGAACCTCTGTCTATAACGGTGGAACAGAACAATTAGAGCCTCTGTCTATAACGGTGGAACAGAACAATTAGAGCCTCTGTCTATATCGGTGGAACAGAACACTTAGAGCCTCTGTCTATAATGGTGGAACAGAACACTTAGAGCCTCTGTCTATAACGGTGGAACAGAACACTTAGAACCTCTGTCTATAACGGTGGAACAGAACAATTAGAGCCTCTGTCTATAACGGTGGAACAGAACAATTAGAGCCTCTGTCTATAACGGTGGAACAGAACACTTAGAACCTCTGTCTATAACGGTGGAACAGAACACTTAGAACCTCTGTCTATAACGGTGGAACAGAACAATTAGAGCCTCTGTCTATAACGGTGAAACAGAACACTTAGAGCCTCTGTCTATAATGGTGGAACAGAACACTTAGAACCTCTGTCTATAACGGTGGAACAGAACACTTAGAACCTCTGTCTATAACGGTGGAACAGAACACTTAGAGCCTCTGTCTATAACGGTGGAACAGAACACTTAGAGCCTCTGTCTATAATGGTGGAACAGAACACTTAGAACCTCTGTCTATATCGGTGAAACAGAACACTTAGAACCTCTGTCTATAATGGTGGAACAGAACACTTAGAACCTCTGTCTATAATGGTGGAACAGAACACTTAGAACCTCTGTCTATATCGGTGGAACAGAACAATTAGAGCCTCTGTCTATAACGGTGGAACAGAACACTTAGAGCCTCTGTCTATAACGGTGGAACAGAACACTTAGAACCTCTGTCTATAATGGTGGAACAGAACACTTAGAACCTCTGTCTATAATGGTGGAACAGAACACTTAGAACCTCTGTCTATATCGGTGGAACAGAACAATTAGAGCCTCTGTCTATAACGGTGGAACAGAACAATTAGAGCCTCTGTCTATAACGGTGGAACAGAACACTTAGAACCTCTGTCTATATCGGTGAAACAGAACACTTAGAGCCTCTGTCTATAATGGTGGAACAGAACACTTAGAACCTCTGTCTATAACGGTGGAACAGAACACTTAGAACCTCTGTCTATAACGGTGGAACAGAACACTTAGAGCCTCTGTCTATAACGGTGGAACAGAACAATTAGAGCCTCTGTCTATAACGGTGGAACAGAACACTTAGAGCCTCTGTCTATAACGGTGGAACAGAACACTTAGAACCTCTGTCTATAACGGTGGAACAGAACAATTAGAGCCTCTGTCTATAACGGTGGAACAGAACAATTAGAGCCTCTGTCTATAACGGTGGAACAGAACACTTAGAACCTCTGTCTATAACGGTGGAACAGAACACTTAGAACCTCTGTCTATAACGGTGGAACAGAACAATTAGAGCCTCTGTCTATAACGGTGGAACAGAACACTTAGAACCTCTGTCTATAACGGTGGAACAGAACACTTAGAACCTCTGTCTATAACGGTGGAACAGAACACTTAGAACCTCTGTCTATAACGGTGGAACAGAACAATTAGAGCCTCTGTCTATAACGGTGGAACAGAACACTTAGAACCTCTGTCTATAATGGTGGAACAGAACAATTAGAGCCTCTGTCTATAACGGTGGAACAGAACACTTAGAGATGATACTGGCGAAGGTTATTTGTGTTTCTTGTCTCAGTTATGAATTGCTCTAAGCAGAAGGAAGGCAAAGCCTGGGAAGCAATACATTGGATTTTAAGTAGACACATTCATTTTGTTATTTTTGAATGTAGCTGAAGCTATGGTTGTTTTTAAATCCATGAGCCACGAAAAAATTTCTTCAGTTTTCCCCCCTATAAATGACTATAATCTTCTTGAGAATGTTGTACTTTTTTTCAATTTTTACTTGCATTGTTTATTTTCTTTATAATATTGAATTTGATTGGCTGAAAATAATATATAGTTTTATTCTGTTGTAAAATGAATGTTAATAAAAACATATTTGTTGATTAATTACTCCCTTCATCTTTCTGAAATAACTAGGCCAGCTCTAAATAAATACTATATATGCTGTGACCAGTTTATATCAAACATTGACCATTATATACTGTATATATACACTACCAGTCACTATCTTTTACATTGTAGAATAATAGTGAAGACATCAAAACTATGAAATAACACATATGGAATCAAGTAGTAACCAAAAAAGTGTTAAACAAATCAAAATATATTTTATATTTGAGATTCTTCAAATAGCCACCCTTTGCCTTGATGACAGCTTTGCACACTCTTAGCATTCTCTCAACAAGCTTCATGAGGTAGTCACCTGGAATGCATTTCAATTAACAGGTGTGCCTTCTTAAAAGTTAATTTGTGGAATTTCTTTCCTTCTTAATACGTTTGAGCCAATCAGTTGTGTTGTGACAAGGTATGCAGAAGATAGCCCTATTTGGTAAAAGACCAAGTCCATATTATGGCGAAAACAGCTTAAATAAGCAAAGAGTAACAACAGTCCATCATTACTTTAAGACATGAAGGTCAGTCAATATGGAACATTTCAAGAACTTTGAAAGTTTCTTCAAGTGCAGTCGCAAAACCCCCCAAGCACTATGATGAAACTAGCTCTCATTAGGACCCTCACAGGTATGGAAGACCCAGAGTTACCTCTGCTGCAGAGGATAAGTTCATTAGAGTTACCAGCCTCAGAAATTGCAGCCCAAATAAATGCTTCACAGAGTTCAAGTAACAGACACATCTCAACATCAACTGTTCAGAGGAGACCGCGTGAATCAAGCCTTTATGGTCGAATTGCTGCAAAGAAACCACTACTAAAGGACACCAATAAGAAGAAGAGACTTGCTTGGCCCAAGAAACACGAGCAATGGACATTAGACCGGTGGAAATTTGTCCATTGGTCTGGAGTCCAAATTGGAGATTTTTGGTTCCAACCACCGTGTCTTTGTGAGACGCGGTGTGGGTGAACGGATGATCTCTGCATGTGTAGTTCCCACCGTAAAGCATGGAGGAGGAGGTGTTATGGTGTGGGAGTGCTTTGCTGGTGACACTGTCTGTGATTTATTTATTACAGCATTCTGCAGCGATACACCATCCCATCTGGTTTGGGCTTAGTGGGACTATAATTTGTTTTTCAACAGGACAATGACTCAATACACCTCCAGGCTGTGTAAGGGCTATTTTACCAATAAGGAGAGTGATGGAGTGCTGCATCAGATGACCTGGCCTCCACAATCCCCTGACCTCAACCCTATTAAATGGTTTGGGATGAGTCGGACCGCAGTGTGAAGGAAAAGCAGCCAACAAGTGCTCAGCATATGTGGGAACTCCTTCAAGACTGTTGGAAAAGCATTCCAGGTGAAGCTGGTTGAGAGAATGCCAAGAGTGTGCAAAGCTGTCATCAAGGCAAAGGGTGGCTATTTGAACAATCTCAAATATAAAATATATTTTGATTTGTTTAACACTTTTTTGGTTTTACTACATGATTCCATATGTGTTATTTCATAGTTTTGATGTCTTCACTATTATTCTACAATGTAAAAAATAGGAATAATAAAGAAAAACCCTGGAATGAGTAAGTGTGTCCAAATCTTTGACTGGTACTGTATATATATATATTCTTGTAACTGAAGGAATAGGATCATAATTTCTACTTCTGATTCATGTATTTCTCTGCTTCTACCAGTAGAGGGCAGAGTACATTACACATTTACTCTCTCTCTCTCCAGCCACCACACACCCTCATTCACCCTGTCATTCTAATGATGACTCAACCCAAGAGAATCCCTCCTTCCCTCTCATATGCAGCGTTCACGACAATTGGGAACTGGGAACTCAGAAATCTCTGACTTCTGACTTCAGTGCGTTCAAGACATTTGGGACCTCGGAAAAAAACGAGCTCCGACTGGGAAGAATCGTTTAGAATGGTCATCCAACGCGGAATTCCTCTTTCTAGAGCTCCGTTATATTCTAAATTCACAGTTGTCCTGAAAGCACCAATAGTCATCTGTGTTTGATATAGCTGCATCTACTTACATTGTTTCCTCTCACACTTCACTCTAAATATGAAGACACCAACCAGGTTATCACAACCAGGTTAACACAACCAGATACCAACCAGTGGAGGCTGCTGAGGGGAGGACGGCTCATAATAATGGCTGGAATGGAGCGAATGGAATGTCATCAAACCATGTGTTTAATGTATTTGATACCATTCCACCAATTCGGCTCCAGCCATTACCACGAGCCCGTCCTCCCTAATTAAAGTGTCACCAACCTCCTGTGACACCAACCAATGTGGCAGTAGGGATCATGTGTATGTTTTTAACTCTAAATATGAAGACACCATCCAATGTGACAGTAGGGATCATGTGTATGTTTTTAACTCTTAATATGAAGACACCATTCAATGTGACAGTAGGGATCATGTGTATTTTTTTAAACATGCTTTATTTCAACAAGAACAATCAGCATAAAAAAAACGAATGTAGAGTGGCGCATTGGAACAGTGGGGAGTTAAAGGTGAAGGGGTTTGTTCTGCTGGGGGAGGGGATGGTAGGGGTTTGCAGTCTTCAGTCTTCTTCCAGGAAAAGAGTTTGTGCTTGAAATGGTGACAGAGGCCAGTGGAAGAGGAGTAGACGGAGAAAGGGATGAGCGGAAATTTATGCCTCGGTACATTCACCTGCAGTAGACAGGAGGGAGAAAAGAGTGAGCAGATGATTTCTACTAGTGAAGAACATTTATATGTATCTGATCACCATAATAATATTGTACATCTGTGTATGTGTGTATTGTCGTACCGTTCTTGGGCAGGATAGTAACGTTCTCAGAGAGGATTCCTGTATCCAGAGAGAACTGCATGAACTTCTCCTGCAGAGCTGCGCTCACCTCTGGAGTGCGACCTACAACCACAACACTACCAGGTTAACACAACCAGGTTAACACAACACTACCAGGTTAACACAACCAGGTTAACACAACACTACCAGGTTAACACAACCAGGTTAACACAACACAACCAGGTTAACACAACACAACCAGGTTAACACAACACAACCAGGTTAACACAACCAGGTTAACAAAACACAACCAGGTTAACACAACGCAACCAGGTTAACATTACAGGGTTAACACAACCAGGTTAACACAACACAACCAGGTTAACACAACACAACCAGGTTAACACAACACTACCAGGTTAACACAACACAACCAGGTTAACACAACACTACCAGGTTAACACAATCAGGTTAACACAACACAACCAGGTTAGCACAAGCTGGTTAAGACAACCAGGTTAACACAAGCTGGTTAGCACAACCAGGTTAGCACAACACAACCAGGTTAACACAACACTACCAGGTTACCAAAACCAGGTTAACACAACCAGGTTAACACAAGCAGGTTAACACAACACTACCAGGTTACCAAAACCAGGTTAACACAAGCAGGTTAACACAAGCAGGTTAACACAACACTACCAGGTTAACACAACCAGGTTAACACAACACAACCAAGTTAACACAACCAGGTTAGCACAACACAACCAGGTTAACACAACACTACCAGGTTAACACAACACTACCAGGTTAACACAACCAGGTTAACACAACACAACCAGGTTAACACAAGCAGGTTAACACAACACTAGCAGTTTAACAAAACCGGGTTAACACAACACAACCAGGTTAACACAAGACTACCAGGTTAACACAACCAGGTTAACACAAACAGGTTAACATAACACTACCAGGTTAACAGAACACAACCAGGTTAGCACAACCCACCTGTAACATGACCAGAATGAAATCAGAGACCAAACAAAGTGCAATTTTGATTAATGACACAAAAACATGAGAATCTAAAGGTCTTGAACTAATTTCAGACATGCAGACAGCCAGACAGACTTACTGAATAGTTTGTTGAGCACGTCAGTTACTCCGTCTTTGGTCTTGATGGTGTGGATCAGAGCAAAGTCATCATACTGAACAGCTACCACACGCATGTCATTTTCACTGTTCCAACCTGAGAGGGGGAGAAAGAGAGGAGGGAGGTTAGAGACAGTAGTTATGTTGACTGTGTGTGTGTGTGTGTGTGTGTGTGTGTGTGTGTGTGTGTGTGTACTCACGCTGGCTGGTGAAGGTGAAGCGGCCTGGGATGTCAGTCTTCTTGGCCAGATGGGTTGTCTTCCAGCAAGAACCATCAGCGCTGAGACAGAAAGAGTGAAAGAGTAGCATTATTATGAGTGAAATGGACACACACACACACACACGCCCACACACACACACACACACACACACACACACACACACACACACACACACACACACACACACACACACACACACACACACACACACACACACACACACACACACACACACACACACACACACAAAATCACTTCTGCTTGGTGCAGCTGATGTCCAGGTCTCCTCCGGCAGTGGGCAGCATCATGGAAGTGCCCATCTTCATGCCAGCCTTACGGTTCACAAACCACTGGGCGTTGGTGGCAAGGCCCACGACCCACCACTTACCAGCCATCTGGGGAGCAAGAGAATATACACTGCTCAAAAAAGTAAAGGGAACACTTAAACAACACAATGTAACTCCAAGTCAATCACACTTCTGTGAAATCAAACTGTCCACTTAGGAAGCAACACTGATTGACAATACATTTCACATGCTGTTGTGCAAATGGAATAGACAACAGGTGGAAATTATAGGCAATTAGCAAGACACCCCCAATAAAGAAGTGCTTCTGCAGGTGGTGACCACAGACCACTTCTCAGTTCCTATGCTTCCTGGCTGATGTTTTGGTCACTTTTGAATGCTGGCGGTGCTTTCACTCTAGTGGTAGCATGAGACGGAGTCTACAACCCACACAAGTGGCTCAGGTAGTGCAGCTCATCCAGGATGGCACATCAATGTGAGCTGTGGCAAGAAGGTTTGCTGTGTCTGTCAGCGTAGTGTCCAGAGCATGGAGGCGCTACCAGGAGACAGGCCAGTACATCAGGAGACGTGGAGGAGGCCGTAGGAGGGCAACAACCCAGCAGCAGGACCGCTACCTCCGCCTTTGTGCAAGGAGGAGCAGGAGGAGCACTGCCAGAGCCCTGCAAAATGACCTCCAGCAGGCCACAAATGTGCATGTGTCTGCTCAAACGGTCAGAAACAGACTCCATGAGGGTGGTATGAGGGCCCGACGTCCACAGGTGGGGGTTGTGCTTACAGCCCAACACCGTGCAGGACGTTTGGCATTTGCCAGAGAACACCAAGATTGGCAAATTCGCCACTGGCGCCCTGTGCTCTTCACAGATGAAAGCAGGTTCACACTGAGCACATGTGACAGACGTGACAGAGTCTGGAGACGCCGTGGAGAACGTTCTGCTGCCTGCAACATCCTCCAGCATGACCGGTTTGGCGGTGGGTCAGTCATGGTGTGGGGTGGCATTTCTTTGGGGGCCGCACAGCCCTCCATGTGCTCGCCAGAGGTAGCCTGACTGCCATTAGGTACCGAGATGAGATCCTCAGACCCCTTGTGAGACCATATGCTGGTGCGGTTGGCCCTGGGTTCCTCCTAATGCAAGACAATGCTAGACCTCATGTGGCTGGAGTGTGTCAGCAGTTCCTGCAAGAGGAAGGCATTGATGCTATGGACTGGCCCGCCCGTTCCCCAGACCTGAATCCAATTGAGCACATCTGGGACATCATGTCTCGCTCCATCCACCAACGCCACGTTGCACCACAGACTGTCCAGGAGTTGGCGGATGCTTTAGTCCAGGTCTGGGAGGAGATCCCTCAGGAGACCATCCGCCACCTCATCAGGAGCATGCCCAGGCGTTGAAGGGAGGTCATACAGGCACGTGGAGGCCACACACACTACTGAGCCTCATTTTGACTTGTTTTAAGGACATTACATCAAAGTTGGATCAGCCTGTAGTGTGGTTTTCCACTTTAATTTTGAGGGTGACTCCAAATCCAGACCTCCATGGGTTGATACATTTGATTTCCATTGATAATTTTTGTGTGATTTTGTTGTCAGCACATTCAACTACGTAAAGAAAAAATAATTTAATAAGATTAATTCATTCATTCAGATCTAGGATGTGTTGTTTAAGTGTTCCCTTTATTTTTTTGAGCAGTGTAGTTAGAAGGAAAAGAAGAACCACAATTCATTCATTTGCACAATGCAAATGGATTCAATAGTCCTGACAGATTATCCACTGTCCTCTCTCTACTCTGACCCTCCTCAACCCCAGAATCTCTTCTCTCTCTGCACTTCTACTGTGCAGCACTCTTCTCTCAACATTTTGCCTGCTCTCTTTTTTGTTGTTGTAGCCTATCTCATTTGTTCTCTCTCTCTCTCTCTCTCTCTCTCTCTCTCTCTCTCTCTCTCTCTCTCTCTCTCTCTCTCTCTCTCTCTCTCTCTCTCTCTCTCTCTCTCTCTCTCTCTCACCTTCTCCAGGTTGAAGTCTTTCTGAGGCATGACGTCGACGCAGGCGACCAGCGTAGCGCAGAGCAGAACTCCCATTATCTTCAGCATCATGGTTACAGATCGGTGTGTGTGACGGCTCGACTCTCCGGGGTGTGTGTGAGGAGGAAAATTAGTCCTTATATCCTCCAACATTATTATCTTCTCCTCCTCCCTCTCCTCCCCTTCTTCTCTACTCCTCCCCGTTCCTCCCCCCTTGCCTCCAGTTAGTCCCACCCCTCTCCATCCATAAAATATATGCAAATCTCACCCTTACACAACTGCATAAGGAGGGGGTAAGGGTGGGGGGAGAAGTCAATAACGTAAGCAGAATGATTTGCTCCTCTCCTCTCCTCTCCTCTCCTCTCCTCTCCTCTCCTCTCCTCCTCCTTCTCTCCCCTCTCCTTCTCTCTCCTCTCCTTCTCTCCTCTCTCCTCTCTCCTCTCCTTCTCTCCCCTCTCCTCTCCTCTCCTTATCTCCCCTCTCCTCCTCCTTCTCTCTCCTCTCCTCCTCCTTCTCTCTCCTCTCCTTCTCTCTCCCTCTCTCTCCTCTCCTTCTCTCTCCTCTCCTCTCCTCTCCTTCTCTCCTCTCTCCTCTCCTTCTCTCCCCTCTCCTCTCCTCTCCTCCTCCTTCTCTCTCCTCTCCTTATCTCTCCCCTCCTTCTCTCTCCTCTCCTTCTCTCTACTTCTCTCTCCTCTCCTCTCCTCCTGCTTCTCTCTCCTCTCCTTCTCTCTCCTCTCATCTCCTCACCTCTCCTCTCCTCTCCCATACCCTTCAGTGCTGCAACATGTGAGTTGTAAAATTCCTCTGTCAGTCAATACATTTAACAGTCTGCAGGACAGAACATGGGTTCACTGAGGTCATGTACCGCTGAGGGTTGGGATGAATTCCTCCTGAAGGATACATAACTTTGAGGTATGAAGGACACATAACTCCTGGAGGATATATAACTCTGAATGGTACATAACTCCTGGAGGATATAAAACTCTAAATGGTACATAACTCCTGGAGGATATAAAACTCTAAATGGTACATAACTCCTGGAGGATATATAACTCTGAATGGTACATAACTCCTGGAGGATATAAAACTCTAAATGGTACATAACTCCTGGAGGATATATAACTCTGAATGGTACATAACTCCTGGAGGATATATAACTCTAAATGGTACATAACTCCTGGAGGATATATAACTCTAAATGGTACATAACTCCTGGAGGATATATTACTCTGAATGGTACATAACTTTGAGGGATACATAACTTCCCTGAACTCTCTTTGTTCTGAAGGAGGCAGGCAGAGTCTTGTAGGCAGGGAGTCGGTTACATAATACACACACACACACACTCTCTCTCTGGGATGTTTAGAGTGGGGGCTAGTGGTTTGCAGAGTCATACCACAGTTTAGTAAAAATATATATATAATAAAAAACGGACCCCCTCCAGGCTACATCTTGGAGATGAGCGTTATATAAATGTTGTCACCATAGTGAAGACATTGTAGACAATTTATAGGAAAGCACAAACACACACACAAAATAAATTCAATCATTTTAATGTGTCATATTTTGCTGAGCAGTCAGAACTCGGGCTTGGTCGCCCTTTGAATCTTCCTCAACATATTGGCACCCAGTCTGTGAAGGAGAGTTGAGACAAGCTCAGAACAAACACAGAAACAAAGACTCTGACTATACGAACTGAATCAAGTTAGTGAAAAAGACAGAAAAAGCTATGAACATGTCCATACAATTACATGTAAATCTGTTTCTATAGCCTATAGAATTTGGGCTGCGTCTTCAAAATTAGGTAACAGTTGGATAAACTTGTTTACGCAATTCATATAACTGATCGTTTGCAAGTACCTTTCCACATACCCTGTAAGAAGGAGTAAACATGATGTTTTCTTGGTGGGAATGTTTTTCGACTCCATGAAGGCGCCATAAACAGAGGTAAAATTAATGTTATATTGGATATTCGGTGGATATTCTATTTTTACAATCCACACATTTTATCTATATATATATATATATATTTAAAAAAATAGATTTCGTATTTCAATCGTCAATAGCTCTTAAACAAAGCGTGCCATGACTATGAAAATTATATCTGAATCAGGGGAGGATGGAGAAGAAAATAAGGTATGGATTGTTCTGCATCCCCCCCTGATTCAGAATCTGCAATGTTCATAGTCATGGCATGTTTGCTTCAATAGCTAGTTCCGAGAGAAAAATGAATATCCACAGAATATTCAGTATAAAACAAATTTTACCTCGGTGCCTGTTCCACCAATCTGCATCTCTCCCATTCCTCCCTCTACAGATGCAGCTCTGCACCGCATATAAATAAAACCCAGAGAATCCGTCCTCATGTCACCGCTACTTAGCCTACCGTAGAATAAGTATATTGTCTAAGGATTGTAGCCTATCTACATTTTAGTCATTTAGCAGACGCTCTTATGCAGAGCGACTTACAGTTAGTGAGTGCATACATTTTCATACTGGCCCCCCGTGGGAAACGAACCCACAACCCTGGCGTTGCAAGCGCCATGCTCTACCAACTGAGCTAGAGGTGAATCCATTATAAAGTAGGCTAATTTTAGCTCCACGATGCACAGCCGTTGGTATGGTCTCATAGCTAATTGAGCCTCTCATTCTCCTTAATTGCCGCCTCCACAAGTTACGGAAAGAGATTAACTGTATAGGAAGCTCTGGGGACAGGTCGTCTGGATACCGGACAGACAATAAATTGGCAGACAACAGTTCTTGACGGCTGGTTGGTGAACCGGTGTTTGAGTTGTGTGGTTGCAAATATCAACAGTCCCTTATCTCCGGTATATCTCGATATGCGTCATTCAAGACAACGTTTAAATTGTGTGCAGCGCAATGGACATATACTGCACAATGTCTCAGGAAAGACTGTCTGGGTTGTAAATACTCAGCATATAAAACAACCTGGACCTAAATGCCATGGTGAAAACATTTGCACACAAAAAAGGAGGACTTCAGGAGACCAGGGGATTGTGTGTATGTTTTAAACTCTAAATATGAAGACACCATCCAATGTGACAGTAGGGATCATGTGTATGTTTTTAACTCTAAATATGAAGTTAGAGAAAAAGAGAGAAAAAGCTATGAACACGTCCATACATTTACATTAATATCTGTTTCTACAGCCTATATAAGTTGTGGTGCGTATTCAAAATTAGGTAACAGTTAGATAAACTTGTTTACGGAATTTATAACTGATCGTCATTACATTTACGCTCTTATCCAGAGCGACTCACAGTTAGTGCATACATTATTTTTTATTTTTCATACTGGCCCCCGGTGGGAATCGAACCCACAACCCTTGCGTTGCAAACGCCATGCTCTACCAACTGAGCTACATCCATGCATGATGGAGTAAACGTGATGTTTTTTTTAGGAAAGTTAACTATAGATTTTAGGGTGCATGTTCAAAATGATGTAAGTTATATAAACTTGTTTATGCAATTTATGTAACTGATCTTTATGCAAGTACATTTCCACACGCCCTGCATGAAGGAGTAAACGTGATGTTTTTTGGTGGGGAAGTTATTGGTCTCTATGAAGGCGCGATGAACCGAGGTGAAATTTGTTTTATATTGGATATTCGGGGCAATTCTGTTCTCTCTCATCAATTGCTGTTGAACCAAGCATGCCATGATATATTGAAAATGATATATTCTGAATCAGGGGAGGATGGAGAACAATCCACACCTTTTTCTGTTGTTGAATAAAATAAATTAAAAAAAATTAAGATTCCGGATTTCAATCTTCAAAGGCTTTTAAATAAAGTGTGGCATGACTATGAAAATTATATATTCTGAATCAGGGGAGGATGGATAACAAATCCTCCCTTGATTCAGAGAATATCGTTTGCATAGTCATGGCAAGCCTTGTTTATGACATATTGAGGATTGAAATCCTAGTAAAACATTTATAAATAAAAATGATCCACATAAAGAGGTGTGGATTGGTCTCCATCCGCCCCTGATCCAGAATATATAATTATCATAGTCATGGCATGCTTTGTTGAAGAGCTAACGAAAAGCCACCTAATATCCAATAATAAAACACATTTGAGCATTGTTCCTGACAGGTAGGTATGTGCCTTTTCCACCAATCTGCGTCTCTCTCGTGCCTCCCTCTACAGATGCAGCACCACATCCCAATAAAATCCAGAGAATCCGTCCTCATGTCACCTCTACTCACTCAGCCTACTCTAGAAGAAGTCTATTGTCTATATTCATATCGCTGTAGTTTGTAATTTTTAGCTCCACGATGCACAGGCTTTGATATGGTCTCCGCTACCATTGGCTGGACAAACCTTTTGAAATGGTATACTCATTGATCATATAGTCCTTATCCACAGACCCGTAGTGACCCAACAAATTAAAAACAGGGAGTCAATTAAATTTCAATTTCAACATTATTGTTTTAACATACATAGCTAAGGGACATAACCCTTCTCATTTCATCTATGTACAAATGTAGGATCTTAATTTAAGCAACAGGAAATTTGAATTATTATGTAGATTATAATTAATGGACATTTTTGTAGGCGTTGAAACATTTTTAATAAGGGAAAATCAAGTCCTACATTTCAATTACCAAATTCAGAAGCCTTTTTAAACATAAAATTCACTACACGTTTTACATTTCCTGCAATGTGCAGGAAAGTTTTCCTGCAACAGGGTGATCAAATTAAGATCCTACACCTGTAGGCATTGGTATAGATGTAGCTAGAGGCAAAAAAGAGGACTGAGCATGCCCCCATTCTCATCGACGGGGCTGTAGTGGAACAGGTTGAGAGCTTCAAGTTCCTTGGTGTCCACATCACCAACGAACTATCATGGTCCAAACACACCAAGACAGTCGTGAAGAGGGCACGACAAAGCCTATTCCCCCTCAGGAGACTGAAAAGATTTGGCATGGGTCCCCAGATCCTCAAAAAATTATACAGCTGCACCATCGAGAGCATCCTGACTGGTTGCATCACCGCCTGGTATGGCAACTGCTTGGCCTCCGACCGCAAGGCACTACAGAGGGTAGTGCGTATGGCCCAGTACATCACTGGGGCCAAGCTCCCTGCCATCCAGGACCTCTATGCCAGGCGGTGTCAGAGGAAGGCCCTCAAAATTGTCAAAGACTCCAGCCACCCTAGTCATAGACTGTTCTCTCTGCTACCGCACGGCAAGCGGTACCGGAGTGCCAAGTCTAGGGTCCAAAGACTTCTCGACAGCTTCTACCCCCAAGCCATAAGACTCCTGAACAGCTAATCATGGCTACCCAGACTATTTGCACTGCCCCCCCACCCCATCCTTTTACGCTGCTGCTACTCTGTTAATTATTTATGCATAGTCACTTTAACTCTACCCACATGTACATATTACTTCAACTACCTCAACTAGTCGGTGCCCCGGCACATTGACTCTGCACCGGTACCCCCCTGTATATATAGCCTCCCTACTGTTATTTTATTTTACTTCTGCTCTTTTTTTTTTCTCAACACTTTTTTTGTTGTTGTTTTATTTTTACTTTTTTTGTTAAAAATAAATGCACTGTTGGTTAAGGGCTGTAAGTAAGCATTTCACTGTAATGTCTGCACCTGTTGTATTCGGCGCATGTGACCAATACAATTTGATTTGATTTGATTTTATTTGAGATGGTAGCCTAGTTATGGCAGGGTGTGTGTGCGTGTGTGTGTATTTGTGTGTGTGTGTGTATTTGTGTGTGTGTGTGTGTGTGTGTGTGTTGTATTTGTGTGTGTGTGTGTGTGTGTGTGTATGTGTATTATGATAGAGAAGTTCCTACTGTAGTTGGGGAAAGCGAACACATAGGCCATTCCAGACCCTTTTTCTCAGCAAGGTCCTCAAACTTTTCCAAGGCAGCTTCTGAGAGGGTATCCTTGGATCTGCCTGTAGAGAAAACTGTCTCAGTAATAAATGTATAACATAGGTGGTTTGGTGAACCATGTTCACGTTACGAGTAACCTTTCCTGAGACCTAAAGAACGTCTACACCTGTTGCATTCTACACGTGACAAATACAATTTGATTTGATTTGTGGTTAGACTCAGGTTCAAACTGACAAATGGTCACATACAGATACAGTTGGCTTGGAGTATCAAATAAAAAATAAAAAAATTGTCACATGCACCGAATACACCTTACTGTGAAATGCTTACTGACAAGCCCTTAACCAACAATACAGTTCAAGAAATAGAGTTAAGAAAATATTTACTTAATAAACTAAAGTAAAAAATAAAATAACAAGTAACACAATAAAATAACGAGGCTATATACAGGGGGTACCGGTTCTGAGTCAATATACAGGGGGTACCGGTTCTGAGTCAATGTGCGGGGGTACAGGTTAGTCCAGGTAATTTGTACATGTAGGTAGGGTAAAGTGACTATGCATAGATAATAAACAGCGAGTAGCAGCAGTGTAAAAACAAAGGGGGGGGGGTCAATGTAAATAGTCCGGGTGGCCATTTGATTAATTGTTCAGCAGTCTTATGGCTTGGGGGTAGAAGCTGCGGTAGCAGAGAGAACAGCCTATGGGTGACTAGCGTCTTTGACAATTTTCTGGGCCTTCCTCTGACACCGCCTAGTATATAGGTCCTGGATGGCAGGAAGCTTGGCCCCAGTGATGTATTGGGCCGTACGCACTACCCTCTGTAGCGCCTTATGGTCAGATGCCGAGCAGTTGCCATACCAGGCAATGATGCAACCGGTCAGGATGCTCTCGATGGTGCAGCTGTAGACGTTTTTGAGGATCTGGGGACCCATGCCAAATATTTTCAGTCTCCTGAGGGGGAAAAGGTGTTGTCGTGCCCTCTTCATGACTTTCTTGGTGTGTTTGGACCATGATAGTTTGTTGGTGATGTGGACACCAAGGAACTTGAAACTCTCGACCCGCTCTACTACAGCCCAGTCGATGTGAATGGGGGCGTGTTCGGCCCTCCTTTTCCTGTAGTCCACGATTAGCTCCTTTGTCTTGCTCACATTGAGGGAGAGGTTGTTGTCCTGGCACCACACTGCCAGGTCTCTGACCTCCTCCCTATAGGCTGTCTCATCGTTGTCGGTGATCAGTCTGTTGTTAGTATCAAGCAGGTTGGTAGAAAGCAAGCTGCACAATGACCGTAGAGCTTCATGGTGAGCTGTCCCGGTTTCTGGTAGTAGAACACTGTGTAGGAGCTCCAATCACTATGCCAGTGTTCAGCACTGGTCTGCTACCTACACAGGGAATGCAGTGATAGTTCAAAATGTTTGCATCTTATTCTCAATTTATGTAATTTGGACATGAACATGCTGTGTTTGTGGTTGGGGATGTGTGTGTGTGTGTGTGTGTGTGTGTGTGTGTGCTTCCGTGCGTGAGAGAACTTGCAGCTATTTTGCAACTTGGTTCAGCCAGATTATGTAACATTCAAGTCAAAACAGGTCTAATAGGTTAGAGAGAGACAGATAGAGAGAAACAGGGAGAGAAAAAAAGTGAGAGCGATATGGAGAAAGAGAGAAAAGGAAAGAGTGAGACGGAGAGAGAGAGACAGAGAGAGACATAGAGAGAGAGTGAGAGAGACATAGAGAGAGAGAGACAGAGAGAAAGAGACAGAGAGAGAGAGAGACATAGAGAGTCAGAGAGAGAGAGAGAGAGAGAGAGAGAGAGAGAGAGAGAGAGAGAGAGAGAGAGAGAGAGAGAAAGAGAGAGAGAGAGAAAGAAAGAGAGAGAGACAAAGAGAGAGAGAGAGAGAGAGAGAGAGAGAGAGAGAGAGAGAGAGAGAGAGACAGAGAGAGAGAGAGAGAGAGAGAGAGAGAGAGAGAGAGAGAGAGAGAGAGAGAGAGAGAGAGAAATAGAGAGAGAGAGAAAAGAGAGAGAGAGACAGAGAGAGAGAGAGAGAGAGAGAGAGAGAGAGAGACAGAGAGACAGAGAGCGATAGAGAGAAAGAGAGAGAGAGAGAGAAATAAAGAAAGAGAAAGAGAGAGAGAGAGAGAGAGAGAGAGACAGAGAGAGAGAGAAAGAAAGAGAGAGACAGAGAGAGAGAGAGAGAGAGAGAGAGACAGAGAGAGAGAAGAGATACATATATATAGAGAGAGAGGTCATGCTCAACATGAGCTCCGGATTTCATTCAGTTTTTTTGTCTTTAGAATGAGATAAACACTCGAATCTAAAAAGAATTCAAGACAGGAAGTAATGAACAACAACTCTATTAAATAACTTCTGTGTACAAGATGGCGTATTGAATAGAAAGCGGTACAAACCACCTCAAGATAAAAACATAATATTCCAAATCAGTAAGTTAGACTAAATATTAGCATTTCATATATTCGCAGTAAATAAAATTAAATCTGGATAATAACACAAAACAAATCATAAAGCTAGAGAAACATATCGACAAATATTACAACAACACGCAACACCCAAACATGGCGGAAGATAAACGAGGAGAACCAATCCCCAAGAGGAAACGCGACTCGTCGATTGATACAGATGATATATGCTTTTCACCACTGGGTCTGGTAAGTGTGGAAAGTGACCTGTTGAAGTCGATAAATGACAAATTGGGCATTCTAGAATTGGTCAGTAAGGACGTAAAAGAGTTGAAAGCGAGTCTTGAAATGAGTGACGAAAAAGCAGCGATAATGGAAACAGAGGAGGAGAAATAACCGAGAATATTATGAAGGATTTCCTGCATACAGCGCTTCAAATCCCACTCGAGGCTGTCGATAAAATCCAACTCGAACGTGTACACCGTTTCGGACAAAGAGGACAGAAATATGATCACCCAATCGTTGCCAAATTTGCATTTTTTAAGGATAAAGTAATGGTTAAAAGCCTAGGTAAAAGACTTGCTGGCACGAAAATAGGCATGAATGATCAGTTCCCGAGGGAGATTGCAGAAAGGCGCAAAGTTCTGTATCCAATCTTCAAGGAAAATAGATTAAAAGGGAAACGTGTGGCACTTGTGGTCGATAAAATATATATTGACAACCAAATGTTCAGAGACACAAAGACTACTCCATGGCTATTCTAAAAGTTGTAATAGAGGAGTCGAATAATGGAACACCCAATACTAGCAATGATAGGGATTGGAATATTAAAGAACATTTATAGTATGTATAGTATTTAAAAAAGGATAAAACGATATAACAAGAAAAGATAACAAGCAGAATAATACATCTTCAAATACAACTAATTAGAACATGGCTTTTTTGGCGGGCAATTGTTGTTTTGGCGGACGGTTGTTGAGGTTGGTCCTGTGTTCTCCCTGGCGTCCTTTCCCCCTTGCGGCAGGTGTGGGATGTGGGTGCGTTTGCACGCTCGGCCCATTTCCTCCGCAGTCAACCATGTGGTGTGCATTTTTGTGTTTGGAATGGTGCGGTGTTAAGTGAGTGAGAGGGGAAATGGTTGCATATTCCAGAACCGACGGGTGTCTATGAGCAGGGGTAGTAAGAGAGAGCTTTCAATTTTGTGTAGATGAGGGATATACATTTTTAAATATAGTATACATCTAATCTAATTTTTTATTGTCCTATCATGATGGAAAGATCCCCAACCCTATATCCTGGACACCCACCTGAGTGACCCATACACCAAAGAGAAGTTACCATCTCTTTTATGGACCTGCTGTGAGTATGCAGCCTAAACAGAGAAATAAATGCGGTCAGAGACCTACTTGAGCAGCACCGCCCCCTCAAGATTCTGAGCCTGCCTGGCAGGGTTGGTCCTACAAAGCCATAGCCCCCTGATGGGAGAGCATTATATACAAGGAAAGCTGCTAATGAGAACCTTGACGACCTTGTACTTAGCCGGTGGGGATTCCGGTGGGGTACCCCCACCCAGGTAGTGGCAGTGCTGGCAACACTGGCTGCAGTAACCCATGGGGAGGGGTTCACACTCGGGCAATCAGAGAGGGGGTTTATCATTGTGGCCCTGGTGGCACAAAATAATCAAAGGTCTGACTGCACGGAGATGCTTGGTAAAAATGGTTACAACGGGGGACCAGAGTGTTTGTGTCTCAGGTGAAGAGGGTGGATCTGATCTCCATCACCTAGGATTTGACATAGATTAAGTAGATTAATCAAATCTCACATTGTTGTCAATTTCTGCTCAATCTTGCATGCTTTCTCAATCAGCTGTAACTGTATGTGCACTCGTAAAATCAGGTCCTTTCTTGAGTTGGGCTCTGGGATATAACAACCGTTGAGTATCTGATTTTATGGTGGATTGTGGAGGAGGGGGGTTGAGTGTGTTGGAGTATGTGAGTGTGTGTTTGTCCGGTATCTGTTGTGGGGGGGTGGGGATGTTGTGGGGGGGGTATGGGATGGACCGTGTTAATTATTTGCTAGGATAATAATTGCTTGTCAATAAATTAAATGTAATATAATGGCAATCCGGGTTATATGTTAAAATCCTATGCATGAACTGCCGACATTATTACGCATATTAATTGATAATGATGGAAAATAAGATATGCAAGATATTTGAATAGATATATAATTTTAAATAGTTATATATAGAGGTGACAGCATTGGAAATGCTTTTGGCGGTTAATCTGCTTCTGTTTTGTGTGTGGCACTGTGTGCTGTTTTCGATGGATGGGTCCTGGCCTCTCGGGGCCCTAGGGATCCAGACGGATGTGGGTGGGATGCCGATCACTGGGATGACGGCTCAACTTGGGATGGGGGAGGGGCTTTAGCGGGGGAATTAGTGGAGAACAATTGAAGGGATACTTAGTAGCAATGCAAATATCACGGTACAGCTATATGGACACTCAATCATTACAGTATTTTTTATTGGTAAATTTACAAACATATATAATGATAAATAGACTTGAAACTTGTATCTCATTATGGTGTATGGTGAAATAAGTATAGCCAGTTATAATTGTAATGGCTTAGCTGATAATAACAAAAGAAGAACAATATTTACATGGCTCAAAGAGAAGGAATATAATATCTATTGTTTACAGGAAACTCATTCTACAATTCTAGATGAAGTTGCATGGAAAAGGAATGGGGGGGCAAAATATACTTCTCCCATGGGCAAAGAAATTCAAAAGGGGTGATGATATTAATTAATAGTAATTTCGATCCGAATGTGCAAATTGTCCAAATAGATACGCAAGGTAGATGGATTATTGTAAATATGTTATTGGACAATAAACATATATGGCTCATTAACATTTACGGACCAAATAATGATGATTCACACTTCTTTGACAATATATATAATACATTATCAACCCTGCAAGCAATTCAAGACAATATTATTATGGTGGGGGATTATAATACTGTTTTAAATAGCTCAATGGACCGTAAAGGAAATCACACCACAAACAATCACCCACATGCTCTTAAGGAAATCGTGAATGTCATGGATACATTAGAACTAAAAGATACACTTTTTTTGTTGTTGTTTTATTTTTACTTTTTTGTTAAAAATAAATGCACTGTTGGTTAAGGGCTGTAAGTAAGCATTTCACTGTAATGTCTGCACCTGTTGTATTCGGCGCATGTGACCAATACAATTTGATTTGATTTGATTTGATATATGGAGGCTTAAATATCCTGATCTAGTGAGATATACATGGCGGAGACTCAATCAAGCTAGTCGTCTTGACTTCTTTCTTATCTCATTCTCGTTGGCACCAAAAGTTTAAAAAGTGTTGATAGGGGACAGAATGCGGTCGGACCATCATATAATTGGCATATACATTACTCTTACTGAATTTCCACGTGGGCGAGGATATTGGAAATGTAATCAAAGCCTATTGGATGATAATTTATTTTTAACTAGGACAAAGGAATTTATAACTGACTTTTTCCGACATAACATAGGTACAGCAAATCCCCTTATTGTATGGGACACCTTTAAATGTGCCTTTAGAGGCCATGCAATTCAGTACTCATCTCGAAAACAAAAGCAATTTAGGTCAAAAGAGTTTATACTAACAAAGGAAATAGAAAGTCTAACAGAACAGATAGATGGCAATAAAAACTGTAACATAGAGGCTCAGAATAAATGAGAGGAAAAACCATAAGAAATGGAGAAACTTATTCAAGAAAGATCAAGTGTAATATATTATAAAAATAAAGCAAACTGGATGGAATATGGGGAAAAATGCACCAAATTATTTTTTAATCTTCAACATAGGAATGCTACCAAAAATAATGTTATGAAACTGGTTACAATTGAAGGAGGAAACAAAGTACTTTAAGCATATGTTTTCGTTTCAGTCACCTCCATCTCCTCTAACTGAAGCTAATTGTAGAGATTTTTTTCCTATTGATAATGTAAAATTAACAGCCATACAGAAAGACTAATGTGAAGGTAAAATTACAGAGGAGGAACTTTTGGATGCAATTAAAGACTTTAAGTCCGTGAAAACTCCAGGGTTGGATGGCATACCAGTCGAGGTATACCAAACCTTTTTTTATATACTAAGAGGACCGTTATTAGCATGTTTTAACCACTCCTATGTAAATGGTAGATTATCTGACACTCAAGAAGGTCTGATCTCATTATTACTGAAACAGGATACAAGTGGAAAATATAAAGATCCAGTCCATTAAAAAAATTGGAGGCCCCTTACACTTCAGTGTTGTGATGCAAAACTTCTATCAAAATGTATAGCGCATAGAATTAAAAAGGTATTGTCGGATATTATTAATTCTAATCAGACAGGTTTTTTACATGGAAGATACATTGGAGATAATATAAGGCAAGTATTGGAAACAATAGAACATTATGGAAAATCGGAGAAACCAGGCCTGCTATTCATAGCAGACTTCGAAAAGGCATTTGATAAAGTACGACTGGGGTTTATATATAAATGCCTGGAGCATTTCAATTTTGGTGAATCTCTTATAAAATGGGTCAAAATCATTTATAGTAACACTAGGTGTAAAATAGTAAATAATGGCTATTTCTCCGAAAGTTTTAAACTGTCAAGAGGAGTGAAACAAGGTTGTCCACTATCGGCATATCTATTTATTGTGGCCATCGAGATGTTAGCTATTAAAATCAGATCCAACAATAATATCAGGGGATTAGAAATCCAGGGCTTAAAAACAAAGGTGTCATTGTACGCTGATGATTCATGTTTTCTTTTAAATCCACAACTAGAATCACTCCACAGCCTCATAGAGGATCTAGATACATTTTCTAACCTCTCTGGATTACAACCAAATTATGACAAATGTACTATATTACGTATTGGATCAATAAAAAATACATTTTTTACATTACCATGTAGTTTACCAATAAAATGGTCTGATGGTGATGTGGATATACTCGGAATACATATCCCAAAGGAAATAAATGATCTCACTTCAATAAATTATAATAGAAAGTTAGCAAAAATAGATAAGATCTTGCTACCATGGAAAGGTAAATACCTGTCAATTTGTGGAAAAATCACCCTGATTAACTCTTTAGTATTATCCCAGTTTACCTATTTGCTTATGGTCTTGCCTACGCCTAGTGAACAGTTTTTTAAATTATATGAGAAAAAAAGATTCCATTTTATTTGGAACGGCAAGCCAGACAAAATTAAACGGGCCTATTTATATAATGCATATGAATTCGGAGGACAGAAATTATTAAATATTAAAGCATTAGACCTATCACTAAAAGCTTCAGTCATACAAAAGTTATACTTAAATCCGAACTGGTTCTCTAGCAAATTAGTAAGATTGTCTCACCCAATGTTCAAGAATGGCCTTTTTCCCTTTATTCAGATTACAACCACTCACTTTCAGTTATTTGAAAAGGAAAGAATCTCCCAGATATCACTATTTCTAAAACAAGCCATAGAAAGTTGGTTGCAATTTCAATTTAATCCTCCAGAAACGACAGAACAAATAATGCAACAAATATTGTGGTTAAACTCAAATATACTAATTGACCCAAAAACTTTTTTTTGACAAAATGTTTAAAAAAGGTATAATCTTTGTAAATGATATCATCGGTAGGACTGGTGGAGTTATGTTGCACATGCAGCTAACAAAAACATATGGAAATGTCTGCTCTACCCAAAATTACAACCAAATAATTGCAGCCTTACCGCAAAAATGGAAGAGGAAAGTGGAAGGGGGAAAGTAAGAAACTTGTCTGTCGGCCTTGCATTAAAGAACATAATTGGTTAAGGAAAACTGTGATAAATAAAAAAGTATATCAGTTTCATTTAAGGACCAAAGGATTGACAGCCGTCCCATATAGATTGCAAAATTGTTGGGAAGAGATTTTTGACGTACCGATCCCATGGCATAGTGTTTATGAACTGATATGCAAAACGACACCGGATTCAAAACTTAGAATCTTTCAATTTAAATTATTATATACAATTCTTGCTACCAATAGAATGTTATTTAAATGGGGGATACAATCTTCCCAGCTCTGCAGATTTTGCTGCGAAGAGACAGAATCATTAGATCATTTGTTTTGGTACTGTCCGTTTGTAGCTTGTTTTTGGACACAGGTCCAGGAATGGCTAAAGGATTGCAATATTTACCTGGAGCTAACCCTGCAGATAGCACTACTGGGTGATCTGAAAAGTCATAGTCAATCGATCAATAACATAATAATACTATTAGCAAAAATGTTTATTTTCAATTCACAATCTGTAGAAACAATGAGAATAGAAAGGTTCAGAACTTTTGTAAGACATCACAGTACAGTTGAAATATATATGGCAAATATAAATCCTAAATGGATGGTGTTAAAAGATAGATGGGAGGTGTTGAATGGAATTGTCGGATGGGACTAATAACAACAAACAATAACAAGATAATTAATAATGTAGGCACGCTGTGTCCATAATAGGTGTATAGGTTGTAGGTTGGGAGCTTTTGTGAAGGAGCACAGTTAGAAAGATATGGCATATAGAAGCAAACCGGATGGACATCATGAAAATGATCGGAGAGGTTGAGAGTAGAAGAAGTTCAGGAGAAAAAACAAACAAAATGTAATTATTGTAAAATTGACAGTCTCCATAAAATGTAGATAGTAAGTATAAGCTGGAAGTAGAGGCCTAAGCATTGTTGTTCACTAGTTTACTCCAAGTAGGGAAAGGGTGGCGGGGTTGGAAAGTAATAAAGGGGAATATATATATATATATATTTTTAAAGGATATGTATGTGTATGTATGTATGTATGTATGTATGTATGTATGTATGTATGTATGTATGTATGTATGTGGGTGTGTATGTGTGTGTGTATGTGTGTATATGTATATGTATATGTGTATGTATGTGTGTGTATATATATACAGTGGGGAAAAAAGTATTTAGTCAGCCACCAATTGTGCAAGTTCTCCCACTTAAAAAGATGAGAGAAGCCTGTAATTTTCATCATAGGTACACGTCAACTATGACAGACAAAATGAGGAAAAAAAATCCAGAAAATCACATTGTAGGATTTTTAATGAATTTATTGGCATGTGATGGTGGAAAATAAGTATTTGGTCAATAACAAAAGTTTCTCAATACTTTGTTATATACCCTTTGTTGGCAATGACACAGGTCAAACGTTTTCTGTAAGTCTTCACAAGGTTTTCACACACTGTTGCTGGTATTTTGGCCCATTCCTCCATGCAGATCTCCTCTAGAGCAGTGATGTTTTGGGGCTGTCGCTGGGCAACACGGACTTTCAACTCCCTCCAAAGATGTTCTATGGGGTTGAGATCTGGAGACTGGCTAGGCCACTCCAGGACCTTGAAATGCTTCTTACGAAGCCACTCCTTCGTTGCCCGGGCGGTGTGTTTGGGATCATTGTCATGCTGAAAGACCCAGCCATGTTTCATCTTCAATGCCCTTGCTGATGGAAGGAGGGTTTCACTCAAAATCTCACGATACATGGCCCCATTCATTCTTTCCTTTACACGGATCAGTCGTCCTGGTCCCTTTGCAGAAAAACAGCCCCAAAGCATGATGTTTCCAACCCCATGCTTCACAGTAGGTATGGTGTTCTTTGGATGTAACTCAGCATTCTTTGTCCTCCAAACATGACGAGTTGAGTTTTTACCAAAAAGTTATATTTTGGTTTCATCTGACCATATGACATTCTCCCAATCCTCTTCTGGATCATCCAAATGCACTTCAGACGGGCCTGGACATGTACTGGCTTAAGCAGGGGGACACGTCTCGCACTGCAGGATTTGAGTCCCTGGCGGCGTAGTGTGTTACTGATGGTTGGCTTTGTTACTTTGGTCCCAGCTCTCTGCAGGTCATTCACTAGGTCCCCCCGTGTGGTTCTGGGATTTTTGCTCACCGTTCTTGTGATCATTTTGACCCCACGGGGTGAGATCTTGCGTGGAGCCCCAGATCGAGGGAGATTATCAGTGGTCTTGTATGTCTTCCATTTCCTAATAATTGCTCCCACAGTTGATTTCTTCAAACCAAGCTGCTTACCTATTGCAGATTCAGTCTTCCCAGCCTGGTGCAGGTCTACAATTTTGTTTTTGGTGTCCTTTGACAGCTCTTTGGTCTTGGCCATTGTGAAGTTTGGAGTGTGACTGTTTGAGGTTGTGGACAGGTGTATTTTATACTGATAACAAGTTCAAACAGGTGCCATTAATACAGGTAACGAGTGGAGGACAGAGGAGCCTCTGAAAGAAGAAGTTACAGGTCTGTGAGAGCCAGAAATCTTGCTTGTTTGTAGGTGACCAAATACTTATTTTCCACCATAATTTGCAAATAAATTCATTAAAAATCCTACAATGGGATTTTCTGGATTTTTTTTCCTCAATTTGTCTGTCATAGTTGACGTGTACCTATGATGAAAATTACAGGCCTCTCTCATCTTTTTAAGTGGGAGAACTTGCACAATTGGTGGCTGACTAAATACTTTTTTCCCCCACTGTATGTATATGTAAGTATGTGTGTAAAAAAAAAAATTTTTATATATATATATATATATATAAAACATGGGGGGATTGGAAGTGATGCAGACAATTACATTGATGGAAGTTACAATCTATCTGCAATATGAAGCTGATCTACACCCCCCCAAAAAAAAGAAAAAAGAAAACTCTATTAAATCAGAATAGAAAAATAAGTAACTTTGCGCCTTTTAAGAAGTTTTGACTCTCACTAGCTAGCTACACAACAAAAACCTAGCCAGCAGGCTAGCAAGCCAGCCAGCCAGAAAATTGAGCTAGAACAATCCTAGCAAGGGGAGTTAATACAACTACATCAAACGACCAAACTGAGTGAGTAAATCAAAAAGAAGCACAGACTCTAACTTTAAACATATCTTCTGTTTTTGTGTGTGAAGATTTTTGAGCTAAACAGGAGCTAGCTAGTGTAGCCGGCGCGGTCTGTCTCTTGCCGACTACTGCGTTGTGTTCCGGTGCACTGAAGACAACACACTGGCGTACTTGAAGGCACTTTATTGTGTACAGCTCTCTCACTCTCTCCCAGCCGAGTACAATGCAGACTGTTCAACATCAAAGAGAGAAAATGTTCAACACTCTACCCTCGACCAGAATCCGCCTCTCCCAGCCGAATACAATGCAGACTGAGAAAAGCACAACATCCCTCCGCATATAACCAACTCTAGAGGGCGCACTTACACAACTAACTCTCCCAATATCTGTAGACTACACGAAATGCTGAACAATACAATATTTTGGTGAAATCAACTCACAAAATAAAATAAAAAATAGAAAATGAACGGTTGCAAAAATCTGTAATTCTTTGACCTGTTACATTCACCCCTCTTTAATTTCACCAAAATCCTTCACACTTCGAGGGTGGAAAATAACCAAAACATATAGAATAAAACTCTTGTCCACTTGGTCCAAGATAGCCCTGGGACTCCATTTCCCATATACAGCGTATAAAGCTACTTACAAAGTAAGTTAAAAGAAAACAGCAGTTGATCAGGCTACTGCCCCTTCTAGTGAATATGATGCCTTATACATCATATGAAATCTTGGAACACTTTCCCTCCATTATGAACATCTCATGACTCAGGTCATACTACTGGTAATAAAGAAAAATATCTCAAACTCAAAAATTTATCTAAAATAAAGAACGGAAAGACAGTGACCTTCTGACTCCTGTAACAAAACCCTTGGTGAGTGGTTTTTGCACCATGTTCTCTATCAAGCGATCGACTGCCTTAACAACCCTGCCAGTACGTGTTCTGACAACCTGACTTTCAAACCCTTGTACTTGAGGGGGTATCTGACTATCAATCAGTGTAACAGGTGAATTGACGTCCGAAGACCCTGTCTCATCTAAGTCAGGAACATCAATTGGGGCAACAGAGTCAGTGTCAGTCATGTGCAAATCAGGGGGTCACTGGAATCCGACAAGTCTCTCACAGGTGAGTATTCATTTTCCCCTTGGCCTCTGACCTCTTTAGACTGGGCTCTCGTGGGTGTCAGTTGAACAGACTTCCTGGACAGAGAGTGGGGCATCTCATTCTCCATCTCAGACTCATCAGCTTCTCCAATAGACTCAGAGTCAGAGGATGCGTTTAACCACGAACATGTACGGTCCTCAGAAGCGTCTACTGCTAGGCCACTCAAAGCATCAACAGAAGGAGGCTGAAACTCACTGGCCACATCCGAGGCAGCTCCATTCGTCTCTTCATCGCTTAGTTCTGGCATGGGCAAGAAGCTCACGTCCAACATCAAATTCCGATGAACAACTTTTGTTTTCCCACTTTCGTCTCTGACTTTGTAAACGTGAGTCTGAGGGTTCCGGTCTATGATGGTATACATAGTGGCTTCCCACTTATCCGCTAACTTCCTCTTCCCTCTCTCTGCTTTATTAGCTAACAAAACTCGGTCGCCAACGTTCAAGTGGGTTCCACGAACTCTCTTGTTGTAGCCATCAGCTTGATGTTGCTGTCCTTTCCTCGCATGCTGCTGAGCTATGTCGGCAGCCACATGGAGGTTCGCCATCAGTTTCTCGGCATAGGTCTTATAATTCACCACGACTGGATCCCTCAAGACTTGTTTGAAGACCATGTCTACTGGGAGTCTGGGCACTCGACCATACATCAAATAGAATGGAGGATATCCAGTTGTTTCATGAGTGGTGGCATTATACGCAAAAAGTCAAAGTCTGTATCTGTTGGGCCCAGTGTTGCTTAGCTGTCAGGGTAGGGCACGCAACATACTGCCAAGTGTCCTATTGAACCTTTCGGTTTGCCCATTTCCCATGGGATGGTATGCTGTTGTGTGTGTTTTCTTAATCCCTGTGAGGCTGAGGAGTTCAGCTATGAGTTTGCTTTCAAAATTGGCCCCTTGATCAGAATGTATTCGCTCTGGGAAACCGTAGATGCAGAATACGTTATCCCATAACTTCTTCGCTATTTGCTTTGCAGTTTGGTTTACGCAGGGAAAGGCATGAGCCAATTTTGTAAAGTGGTCTGTTATGACTAACACATCGACAGATCTTTGCTTAGAGTCCTCAGCACTCCAAAAATCAATGCACACCAGCTCCATGGGTGCCGAAGTGCGAATGCTCTCCAAGGGAGCTCGGGCAGCTGGTTCAGGGGTCTTTGCAAGGATACAGCGTTGGCAGTATTTCACATATTCCTTGATGTCTCTTCCCATTTGCGGCCAGAAGAAACGCTGTCGGGCGAGGTGTGCTGTCCTAGCCTGCCCTTGATGCCCAGCGAAGTCATGCACACCAGCGAGAGCTTTGGCCTTCAAGCTAGCAGGCAGCACAAACTGATACCTCTTCTCTCTGCTTAATGGGTCTTTGGTTACCCTATATAGGACTCCGTCCTGGACTTTTAGATGATGCCACTGCTTGCACAGTGTCTGGGTCGTAAGAGCTAACCTCCTCCTCCCTCGCCTAGGTGGTGGCTCACCCCTCTGAATGAGTGGCAGGACTTCCCTGATAACTGGATCTATTTCCTGGCTGTGCCTCAGCTCGCCGATGGAGAGGGCTGGAAGTGTGTCTTGTTCTGAGGGCACCGCCTGGGGAAGAACATTGAGAAACTGTGTTGCTCTTATCTCTGCTCCCTTTCCCACTCTACATGAGCTTCACAAGCAGATTTCACATGAGAGGGTTCTTGACTGCCGGCCAGCCTGTCTTGAGTGGGGTCCATGTTACACAGCACCCTGCATCAAGTGCCTGGAGACACTGGGTCTTACTCCGGAAGAGATCTTGGACTTTCTCCTCTTTGGTTCCCTCCGCCTCGGCCAAAAGACTTCCATAGGGCTCACTGATCAACCTTTGGCTCACTGATTTAGCAAACGGATCTCTACTCAGGGCATCTGCCACAATGTTCTTTACCCCAGGAATGTGTTTGATACTGAAGGTGTAGGGGGAAAGCTTTGCCACCCACCTCTGTTCGCAAGCCTCAAGTTTTGGTTTGGTCATTATATAGGTCAAAGGGATTATTGTCGGTCCACACTGTAAAAGTGTGGCCTTTCAACCAGTGGCTGAATTTTTCACAAACACTCCATTTGAGCGCCAAGAACTCCAGTCGGTGAGCAGGATACCTCTTTTGTGAGCCAGTGAGGGTCTTGCTGGCAAAGGCGATCGGGCGTGCCTTCGTTTCTCCTTCTGGTATCTGGGACAGAACTGCCCCAAGGCCATCAAGAGACGCATCAATGGACAAAACCAAGGGCTTAGAAAAGTCTGGATGGCTAAGGACCACACAATTCAGGAGCTTCTCCTTAAGGCCGGCGAAAGCGGAATCGCAGTCAAGGGTCCAATCCGCAGGTTTGAGCTTTCTGTAGACTCCCGCATTCTGACTGTACTTCCCGGCCTTTCCTCTCCGTTTCTGGCCAGCTGTGAGAGCAAACAGGGGTTTTGCGATGGAGGAGCAATTTGGTATGTAGTGTTGGTAATAAAATACCATCCCCAGGAACGACTTCACTCTGCGAACTGAAGGAGTGCAGCCATCATCTTCCATCAAGTCCCTCTTTGACATTTTGGTGATGACCTCGACCTTCTCTGGGTCAACAGCAACACCGTCACTGTCAACGATGTGTCCGAGAAACTTCACAGATCTCCGCAACAGATGGCATTTTTTTGGACTCAACTTTAGATTGTGCTCCCGTAGCCTCTGGAAAACAACCTCTAATCTGCTGAGGGCCTGCTGTTCATTGGGGGCAAATATCAAGAGATCATCTAGGTAGCACAAGAGACTGCTGAAGTTAAGATCGCCAAAGATACTCATCATCATCCTCATGAAGGACGCTGGACTGTTGCAAAGCCCCTGTGGCATTCTGTTATACTCGTGCAGGCCTAATGGTGTTGTGAAGGCGGTATACTTTTTTGTCCTCCTCATGCATGGGCAAGTTATAAAATCCAGACGTGAGGTCCATGGTGCTGAAGACAGCATTACCGCCAAGGGCAGCCAAGCAGTCCGATTGATGGGGCAAAGGATGAGCATCCTTGATAGTTCTTGCATTCAGCCATCGAAAGTCTGTGCATATCCGGAGGTCGCCATTTTTCTTCCAAACCATCACGAGTGGAGAAGCATATTCACTCATTGATTTCCGTATGATTTCCTGTTCCTCCATCTCGGTGAGAACTTGGCGCAGCTTTTGATAGTGGGCTGGCGGCACTCTGCGATATGGAAGACGGAAGGGACGGTCGTCAGTGAGGCGGATCCTATGGGCAAAGCCCTTGGCTTCTCCACAGTCAAGATTATGCTTTGAAAATATATCCTGATATTTCTCCAGCAATGTCACAAGTTGGAGCTTGGTGGAGGGGCTCGCTTCACAATGATCAATATCGACATTTCCTAGACCAGACTTCTGCAGTCTGTCTTTCAGGTCACCGTTGTCGTCCTGTTTCACATGAGTCACTCCAACAGAGCCAGCATCACTCTGACAGGAACCCTGGAACAGTGTGAGATCTTCAGCTGCAACACAAGTAGAGACGTCCGCAAGCTTGCTGTTCCTTTTCAGTGTGAGTGGTTTGTCTGAGATATTAGTGACTTTCATGGGAGTCCAGCCATCTCCCCATAGCGGTGTTACCACTCTCCCCACCATAATGCCCCGAGGCACACACCTGGAGGTTGTAGGCTCCACCATAACTGTACTCCCAGGTGACTTGGGTATATTACTTGGCAGTCTTCCCCACAGCAGGTACTCTTGTTTGGGAAGGAGAGTCACCGCCTGAGTTAGCTTCACTGTCCCTACTTTTCCTGGGACATCTTCACCCCTCCATCTTGTGAGACTGGTCATCATTTCTAGAAACTGTTCGCCATCTGGAGACCCTTTTGTGTTGCTCGAGATAAGTGTCCAATAACTGTTCTCGTTTTTCAGCTGATGCAGTACATGTTTCAACATGTTGGTGCCTACTATTATGTCGTCTTTCTGACCAGTGATCACCAGAACTGGGACCATGCACTTTACCCCATACAGACTTAGTTCCATGTCATACATGCACTTGGGGGCGCACTTGTACTCCTCCACAGCCAACAAGGATGATATGCTGTGAGAGTTCTTGATGTGGGGTCAAGACGCTATCCGATAGTAGTCTCTGCTCTGCCTCTTCACTTATCGTGCAGGCCATTGAGCCTGTATCGAGGAGCCCTTGCAACTGAGCACAGCCATTAACTGTCACCGGTGCGTGAAATAACTCACTGAACGTCTCAACTCTGTGAATATTCTGAACAATTACCGTGCAATTATCAGACATTGCTTTTACAGACATTGACATACATTTCCTTCAATTCTTCACTTTTTTCAAGGGTTGAATCTTCAACGCTCACACATCCCCTTTCCGTATGTGAGCTATCTAGTTTAACCTGGCTCCAACTTGCTCAGAGTTAGGTGGTGTGTGCGCTAACTGTGGCTGAGCGTTAATTCTTGGCCGGCGCTGTTGGCATTCTCTCTTCCAGTGGCCGGGCTTGTAACAGCCCATACAGAGGTTCGCCTGTCTACAGTGTGCAGTAGTTGAATGTTCGGCAGACTGACAGACTTTACATCTACTCTGAACAATGGCTGCTGGCCCCCCTGCTTGGTGGCACGACTGCTGTTGTGTGTGCCGTCTGCTCTAGCACACGGTCCAGCAAGCCAATGAGAGACTGCATGCAGATGCTCTCTGTCTGAGGAGAGGATGGAAGCCCCCATTGCCTTTGGGTAACCAGTAAGGTCTGTTGGGTTTTCAGCAGCGACTGTCTCTGTGGTTAATGCCTGAGCATGTGCACCAATGTTCTTTGGCCGATAAGATTTGGCTTGACACATTGTTCTAGCCTCTCTCTGATGTTCAACGAGGTGTTCATGAATCTCATTTGCTGTCCACTTTTCAGCTGTTTTGCACTTTAGGACACTTGTAAGAGCGGGGTCGGGACAGTGTTTCACCAGCATCATTGTGACTTCGTGAGAGGGGTCCTCAATGTTTCGCCCCTGCCTTCTCAGACACTCATCTGCGACATCCACAGCCTTGTTCAAGCGTATCCAATAGTCCATGGGACTTTCTCCAGCCAGAGGAAGTGTGTTATAGAAATCTGCTAAAGGCATAGAGGAGTAGGTTAACTCACTGAAATGTTGTTTCAGAATATCAAAGACGAGCTTGGAGTTCTCAGCTGGCTGCAGCGATGGCATACTGCGCAGGGTAACTTTAACAATGTCTCTAGCCTTTCCCATTAGTCTTGACATTATCTCCTGGGAGTGCTCTTGCGGGTGTACACCCCTCTTATTCAGGTAAACGCTCATAATCTCTTCCCACTCATGCACTGTGTGTTTGTCTGTTCCATCACCCCTGAAGTACGGCGGCTCTTTGACATCTGTCTTCATGACTAACTTTACTCCTGTCATGTTCAAATCAGACTGTCCATATCCTAAGTTCAGGCTAGGCGTAGGAGTGGTTTGGTTATCTGCACTACCAACAGATCTCTGTAATTGGCTAGCAATGTTCTCTCCTATTTCATGAGCTAACTGTGTGATGAGACTCCCTAGGTCTGCAGAACTCACATGTGAACTAGACACTGGCTGACGTGGAGAATGTTCATCTGTTTGGGTGTGAGTGTATGAAAATGCAGGACAGCCCACTGAACTAACGCTGCTTGCAATGTCTGGAGCATCTCTTAAGCTACTCATGTGTGGTGCGGGGAATATTCATCAGTGCGTAAGCGTGTGGACGAGAGTACAGGTCTGCCTAGTATACCAGCACCCCTAACCGGCGTGCTCTCCACCATACTCATAAACCTGCCCCTCCCCAGGCTTACCCCTGCAGCATCTCCAACACTAAATGGTGTCTGCGCATCCTTACCATCAGCCATTTTTTTATTTTTTAAATAGAAAGTTGTAATAGACTATGGTAATGATATGTGAATCACCAGAACATGTGAATATGAAAAAAAATTGTAAAATGATAGAAGTAGCTGAGGTAAGCAATTAAGAGCTACAATTTACACATTAATGTTTGCCCTTATACTTGTAACGTTCCGAAGAGGTTCCTACTCGTCACAGCAACCACCGGCGATCACCCTGGCGATGATCTGAAGCGAAGATAATCCGGGTCACGGCACCAATGTAGCCGGGCGCGGTCTGTCTCTTTGCCGACTACTGCGTTGTGTTCCGGTGCACTGAAGACAACACACTGGCGTACTTGAAGGCACTTTATTGTGTACAGCTCTCTCACTCTCTCCCAGCCGAGTACAATGCAGACTGTTCAACATCAAAGAGAGAAAATGTTCAACACTCTACCCTCGACCAGAATCCGCCTCTCCCAGCCGAATACAATGCAGACTGAGAAAAGCACAACATCCCTCCGCATATAACCAACTCTAGAGGGCGCACTTACACAACTAACTCTCCCAATATCTGTAGACTACACGAAATGCTGAACAATACAATATTTTGGTGAAATCAACTCACAAAATAAAATAAAAAATAGAAAATGAACGGTTGCAAAAATCTGTAATTCTTTGACCTGTTACACTAGCAACAGCAGCAGACAAACAAAACTGGTTGCCATGGCAATGGTGCAGCAGACCAGAGCAGCAGCAGCAGCAGTAATAGCAGAGCCCACAGCCACCATGTCCCCACTCCCCCTCAGAACTGAGTCCATTCTCTACCCCACAGAGGCCAAAAATGACACAACGAGGAAAGCTTTTAAACAGAATCTACTAAAGGGGAGGCCAGAAACCCTTTTCACAGACCTCTACAAAAACGGTGATGTGAGTAATCTCATCTTTCTCACTGACCAGCCAAATGCATGGCGCTCAGCAGTCTGCTCTCACTACCCATCCGTAAAGAAAGAGGGAATCTGTAATGGGTGGAAGCTGAAAGTCAAAGAGACAGACGAACCTGACAGCACCATGATAACAATCAACCTCTACAAGACTGGAACTGTCATGGTGCAAGGTAACCTTAGGCTGTTTGAAACAGACTTTCATACCATTAAGGAGAGAGCAGAGAGAGAGAAGGACACCACCAGTGACATGCCCTCCCACAAGACAAACTCCACCAGCACCACCCTCACCCCCACTATCCCCACCCAAAAAGGCACATCCAGCACCTCTCTTCCCACCATAGTGGAGGACACGCCCCAGGAGGAGAGCGACCCCCTCAGTGCAGAGCAGGCTCAGGCCCTCCTCACCACCATGGCTGTCATGAGGGATCAGTTCACCAAACTGGAGGGGGTGGTCCTGCTCAGGGAGAGTGTGAGCAAACAGCAACCAGACATCCACACCTTAGAGGAGCTCCTAACCAAGGTGCGGACAGAGCAGGACAGCAGCCTTGCAACACAGCTGAAAGAAGTTCAGCAAGAGAGAGACGGACTCAAGAGAGAGCTGGCTGATCTAACAAATGAGGTGAGAGAGCTCCAAAAAGACAGGCAGAGCAGTAATAACGAGCTGACCACACTAAGAGAGGAGCTGCAGCAGAGAAAGTGAACAGAGGACAGGCTGCAGGAGCAGCTAGATCACCACTCTATGATCTGCCCTCACACAGCAGAGGAGCCCACCTCAACCAGCCAGGCCTCCCCAGCCCTGCTGGCTGCATGCCTCCCCCCCAGCCCCCAGAACAGCCTCCCACTGACAGCGGCACCGGCACACTTCTGGGAGAATTGGAATAAATTAAACAAACCTCATAAGGAGGAATTGGCTATCCAAAATGGGGATATGTGGAGAAATCACTTTGCAAACCTCTACAGCAATATAACAAAGAACCCAGAACAACAAGATATACAAGAAAAATTGCAAATCCTTGAATCAGCAGTCAAAGACTATCAGAATCCTGTGTATACCCCAATTACAAAACAAGAATTATTGGAAAAACTTTGCACTCTCCAACCCAAAAAGGCCTGTGGTGATGATGGTATTTTAAATGAAATGATCAAATATACAAACCACAAATTCAAATTACCTATACTCAAACTCTTCAACATTACCCTAACTGCAGGTATTTTCCCCGATATTTGGAACCAAGGATTGATCACACCAATTTATAAAAATGGAGACAAATTTGACCCAAATAATTACAGAGGAATTTGCTTTAACAGCAACTTGGGGAAAATTCTCTGCAGGATCATAAACAGCAGACTACATCATTTCCTTGATGAACACAACATCCTAAGCAGAAGCCAGATTGGATTTGTAAAAAATTATCGTACAACAGACCACAAACAGACTTCTTCTCTCAGGGATGTGGAGTGAAACAGGGCTGCCCAATAGGTCCAACACTATTTAACATCTACATTAATGAATTGGCAAAAACATTAGAAGAATCGGAAGCACCTGGTCTCACCCTACACAACACTGAAATCAAGTGTCTGCTGTACGCAGATGACCTGGTGCTACTGTCTCCCACCTAGGAGGGGTTACAGCAGCATCTAGATCATCTGCACAGATTCTGTCAGACCTGGGCCCTGACTGTTAATCTAAAAAAACAGAATATAATGATATTCCAAAAAAGGTCCGGAAATCAGGATGACAAATATAAATTATATTTGAACACAGTTCTATTAGAACACACCAAAAATTACACATATCTAGGACTAAATATCAGCAACACAGGTAGCTTTCACATGGCTGTGAATGAGCTGAGAGACAAAGCAAGAAGAGCATTCTATTTTTTATTTTTTTATTTCACCTTTATTTAACCAGGTAAGCCAGTTGAGAACAGGTTCTCATTTACAACTGCGACCTGGCCAAGATAAAGCAAAGTAGTGCAATAAAAATAACACAGAGTTACATATGGGGTAAAAAAACATAAAGTCAGAAATACAACAGAAAATATATATACAGTGTGTGCAAATGTAGCAAGTTATGGAGGTAAGGCAATAAATAGGCTATAGTGCAGAATAATTACAATAGTATTAACACTGGAATGCTAGATGTGCAAGAGATTATGTGCAAATAGAGATACTGGGGTGCAAAAGAGCAAAATAAATAACAATATAGGGATGAGGTAGTTGGGTGGGCTAATTTCAGATGGGCTGTGTACAGGTGCAGTGATCGGTAAGGTGCTCTGACAACTGATGCTTAAAGTTATTGAGGGAGATAAGAGTCTCCAGCTTCAGAGATTTTTGCAATTCGTTCCAGTCATTGGCAGCAGAGAACTGGAAGGAATGGCGGCCAAAGGAGGTGTTGGCTTTGGGAATGACCAGTGAGATATACCTGCTGGAGCGCAGACTACGGGGTGGGTGCTGCTATGGTGACCAATGAGCTAAGATAAGGCGGGGATTTGCCTAGCAGTGATTTATAGATGGCCTGGAGCCAGTGGGTTTGACGACGAACATGTAGTGAGGACCAGCCAACAAGAGCGTACAGGTCACAGTGGTGGGTAGTGTATGGGGCTTTGGAGACAAAACGGATGGCACTGTGATAGACTACATCCAATTTGCTGAGTAGAGTGTTGGAGGCTATTTTGTAAATGACATCGCCGAAGTCAAGGATCGGTAGGATAGTCAGTTTTACGAGGGCATGTTTGGCAGCATGAGTGAAGGAGGCTTTGTTGCGAAATAGGAAGCCGATTCTAGATTTAACTTTGGATTGGAGATTCTTTATGTGAGTCTGGAAGTTGAGTTTACAGTCTAACCAGACACCTAGATATTTGTAGTTGTCCACATACTCTAGGTCAGACCCACGAGAGTGGTGATTCTAGTCGGGTGGGCGGGTGCTAGCAGCGTTCGATTGAAAAGCATGCATTTAGTTTTACTAGTGTTTAAGAGCAGTTGAAGGCTACTGAAGGATTGTTGTATGGCATTGAAGCTCGTTTGGAGGTTTGTTAACACAGTGTCCAATGAAGGGCCAGATGTATACAAAATGGTGTCGTCTGCGTAGAGGTGGATCTGAGAGTCACCAGCAGCAAGAGCGACATCATTGATATACACGGAGAAAAGTGTCGGCCCAAGAATTGAACCCTGTGGCACCCCCATAGAGACTGCCATAGGTCCAGACAACAGGCCCTCCGATTTGACACACTGAACTCTATCTGAGAAGTAGTTGGTGAACCAGGCGAGGCAGTCATTTGAGAAACCAAGGCTATTTAGTCTGCCAATAAGAATGCGGTGGTTGACAGAGTCGAAAGCCTTGGCCAGGTCGATGAAGACGGCTGCACAGTACTGTCTATTATCAATCGTGGTTATAATATCGTTTAGGACCTTGAGCGTGGCTGAAGTGCACCCGTGACCAGCTCGGAAACCGGATTGCATAGCGGAGAAGGTACAGTGGTATTCGAAATGGTCGATGATCTGTTTGTTAACTTGGCTTTCGAATACTTTCGAAAGGCAGGGCAGGATGGATATAGGTCTGTAGCAGTTTGGATCTAGAGTGTCACCCCCTTTGAAGAGGGGGATGACCGCGGCAGCTTTCCAATCTCTGGGGATCTCAGACGTTATGAAAGAGAGGTTGAACAGACTAGTAATAGGGGTTGCGACAATTTCGGCGGCTAGTTTTAGAAAGAAAGGGTCCAGATTGTCTAGCCCAGCTGATTTGTAGGGGTCCAGATTTTGCAGCGCTTTCAAGACATCAGCTGTCTGAATTTGTGTGAAGGAGAAGTGGGGGGGGCATGGGCAAGTTGCAGCAGAGGGTGCAGAGTTGGTGGCCGGGTTAGTGGTAGCCAGATGGAAAGCATGGCCAGCTGTAGCAAAATGCTTGTTGAAATTCTCGATTATTGTAGATTTATCGGTGGTGATAGTGTTTCCTAGCCTCAGTGCAGTGGGCAGCTGGGAGGAAGTGCTCTTATTCTCCATGGACTTTACAGTGTCCCAAAACTTTTTGGAGTTAGTGCTACAGGATGCACATTTCTGTTTGAAAAAGTTAGCCTTTGCTTTCCTGACTGCTTGTGTATATTGGTTCCTAACTTCCCTGAAAAGTTGCATATCGCGGGGGCTATTTGATGCTAATGCTGTTCGCCACAGGATGTTTTTGTGCTGGTCAAGGGCAGTCAAGTCTGAGGAGAACCAGGGGCTATATCGGTTCTTAGTTCTGTATTTTTTGAATGGGGCATGTTTATTTAAGATTGAGAGGAAATTACTTTTAAGGAACAACCAGGCATCTTCTACTGACGGAATGAGATCTATATCCATCCAGGATACCTGGGCCAGGTCAATTAGGAAGGCCTCCTCGCTAAAGTGTTTTAGGGAGCGTTTGACAGTGATGAGGGGTGGTCGTTTGACCGCGGACCGTTACGGGACGCAGGCAATAAGGCAGTGATCGCTGAGATCCTGGTTGAAGACAGCTGAGGTGTATTTAGAGGGTATGTTAGTCAGGATGATATCTATGAGGGTACCCATGTTTAAGGATTTAGGGTTGTACCTGGTAGGTTCGTTGATAATTTGCGTGAGGTTGAGGGCATCTAGCTTGGATTGTAGGATGGCTGGGGTATTAAGCATATCCCAATTTAGGTCACCAAGCAGTACAAACTCAGAGGATAAATGGGGGCAATCAATTCACATATGGTGTCCAGGGCACAGCTGGGGGGCTGAGGGGGTCTGTAGCAAGCGGCAACAGTGAGAGACTTATTTCTGGAAAGGTGGATTTTTAGAAGTAGAAGCTCAAACTGTTTGGGCACAGACCTGGATAGTATGATAGAGCTCTGCAGGCTATCTCTACAGTAGATTGCAACTCCACCCCCTTTGGCAGTTCTATCTAGACGGAAAATGTTATAGTTGGGGATGGAAATTTCAGAATTTTTGGTGGCCTTCCTGAGCCAGGATTCAGACACTGCTAGAACATCAGGGTTGCCATTAAATGCCATTAAATGCCATTAAAATGAATATTAAAATCGAAATTCCAATTAGAATCTGGCTAAAAATTTTCCAATCAGTTATAGAACCAATTGCTCTATATGGCAGCGAAGTATGGGGTCCGCTCTCTAATACTGAATTTTCCAAATGGGACAAACATTCAATCGAAATACTGCATGCAGAGTTTTGCAAGACTGTATTGCAAGTGCAAAGAAAAACAAATTTTACAACCATCTAAAAACAAGTGACCCCAAAACATTCCATCACACAGCTCTACTATGTCAAGAGATGAAACAAGAGAAGAGTCCCCTCAGCCAGCTGGTTCTGAGGCTCAGTTCACTAACCAAAACCAACCTCATAGAGCCTCAGGACAGCACTCAGAAAATCTGGCCCAACCAAATCAACAGAGGTTAGCTGGGGCCCATTGTCCGTGGTAAGGGTGAGGGGTAGGCCCCACCTTGTGAACAGGCTGTCTAGGATGTCCACGATGGCCTGTGCTGTGACAGTTCCGACAGGAACCACTTCTGGCCACTTAGAGTGGAGGTCATACACCACCACCAGGAAGCGCTGATGGTGAGGGACTGCGTGTCCATGGATCTCGCCACAGATGTCCAGTTGGATGTGCTCCCAGGGGTGGGACGGCCATGCGAGAGGCTGCAGGGGGGGTGGGGCGGACTGTCCTGTTTTCCCCACTGAGGAGGCATGCAGCACAATCCTGACCAGGGCTTCAATTTCGTGGTCGATGCCTGGCCACCACACAAGGTCTCGACATCGCTGTTTGACCTTCACTATGCCCAAGTGACCCTCGTGCGCCATGGATAGAACACGCGCACGCAGGCCACTCGGGACCACAGTGCAAAACCCTCGAGAGACACAGACTTCTTCCCAGCAAGAAAGTTCGTGCTTCACTCTGGCGAAAGTCGCCAGCTCTTTCGGCACATGTGCTGGCCATCCAGTGCGTATGTAGGTGCGCAGGGTAGACAGTGTGGGATCCTGTTCCGATGCTTGCTTCAGCTCCTCCAGTGAGACGACTGACTGAAGAGGAGCGTAGAGCATCTGTACAAGCTCTGTTTTGTTGTCGTCTTGCAAGACGGTCGGAGTAGGAGTGTCAAAGGAGCGTGAGAGGAGGTCTGCCACCACGTTATCCCTCCCCGGAGTGAACTTCAGCTGATAGTCATACTGTCTGAGGCGGTCGGCCCATCTGTGCAGCCGAAGTGGCTTGTGGCCAGTTCCTGATGCTGACAGTAGCGTTGTGAGGGACTGGTGGTCGGTTCGGAGTGTGAACAGACGGCCATATAGGTAGAGGTGCCACCTTTCGCACGCCCAGACACAGGCCAGTGCTTCTCGTTCGCCCACAGAGTACCGTTGTTCTGTGGGGCTCAGGGCCCTTGAGGCGAAGGCGACGGGCCTCTCAATGCCCTTCTGCAGCTGTGAGAGGACAGCTCTTAGTGCTCCAACTGAGGCGTCACATGTGACAATGGTGTGGCAGACGGGGTCAAAGTGAGCCAAGACTGGGGCTGTGGTGAGCTGGCTCTTCAGTGAGCGGACCGCGTCTGAGCAGGCTGCCGTCCAGGCCCATGGCTCATCCTTCTTGAGGAGCTGGCGAAGGGGCGCTGTGGTCTGAGAGTAGTGGGGCAGAAACCGGAGGTAGTAAGCTGTCATGCCCAAGAATGAGGCCACCTGAGAGGCTGAGGTCGGTTCCGGGATCCGGTGGACGGCTTCAATGTTCGACATGAGTGGGGCAATGCCTTTGGCCGACAGGCGGAAGCCCACAAACTCGACGGCTGGAGCTGCAAAGGTGCACTTTCCACCGTTAAGGGTCAGGTTGTTCCGCAGTAGAGCACTGAATACTCTGTGGAGTCGATAATCATGGATGTGGAGGTCAGGGCCGTGGACCACGATGTCATCCAGATAGACCGCCACCCCAGGTATTCCAGCGAGGATGGTGCTCATCACCTTCTGGAAGCAGCTGGGGGCGGAGCTAAGTCCAAAAGGCATGCGTGTATATCTGAACACGCCAGCATGTGTGACAAAGGCCGTGAGGTCTCTGCTAGCTGCATGGAGGGGTACCTGAAGATAACCCTGACGAAGGTCAAGCTTCGTGAAGATCGTGGAGCCATGGAATTGTGCGGTCAGCTCCTCAGCTGTAGGCAAGGGGTACTTATCCGGGACAACGGCCTTGTTCACAGCAAAGAAAAACAAATTTTACAACCATCTAAAAACAAGTGACCCCAAAACATTCCATCACACAGCTCTACTATGTCAAGAGATGAAACAAGAGAAGAGTCCCCTCAGCCAGCTGGTTCTGAGGCTCAGTTCACTAACCAAAACCAACCTCATAGAGCCTCAGGACAGCACTCAGAAAATCTGGCCCAACCAAATCATCATAAAGCAAAAATAAAAATATATCACCTATTGGAAAGACACCACAAAAAATCAAAGTAAACTTCAATGCTATTTAGCTCTAAACAGACAGTACATGGTGGCAGACTATCTGACCACTGTGACTGATAGAAAACTGAGGAATACAATGACTAGGTACAAACTCAGTGAGCACAGTCTGGCTATAGATACCGGTCGTCACACCCTATATAGGCCCCCCATCCACCAATCTACCAGGTGTGAAACAAGGAAGAGACTCAGGGGGTATGCTAATTTGGTATAGAGCAGATCTAACCCACTCTATTAAGTTAGTCAAAACAGGAACATTTTACATCTGGGTAGAAATTAATAAGGAAATTATCTCAACAGAGAAAAATGTCCTCATGTGTGCTACCTATATCCCCCCAATAGAATCCCCATACTGTAATGATGACAGCTTCTCCATCCTAAAGGGGGAGATTGTTGTGGCAAATCCGTCCTTATACTGATCAAAGAACCAAAGTATTTCAGAGATTTTGTAGAATTAAGATAGACTTTATTACATAAGCAATAGAGCCGAGGTGGTTTGCAAAGCATCTCCCTTCCACCTCTCAGCTCTCAGTTTATAGTCATTTTACATACATTTTTAGCTTAACCCCTCCCTCTTGGATTCCCCCACCACTGTCTCCAGTTTCCTGTCTTGACCGCTCCGCCCACTTCCTTAGTTTATGATAGTGCTGAAATCTGACTTCTCCTCTATATTTTCAGTTTGGAAACAATGGTAGTGCAATCAATCAAGCCCTGTCATGCAAAAATAATAATGTTCAGTTTGAACTCTGTTCAACCCCGGCTCACCTTGGCTTGACCTGGAGATTGATTGTTGGACATGGCAGTCTCAATCTCTCAAACATACCCAAGCCCAACTCTTCTCTCCCCTCTCGCCATGCTGTAATTAATCATGTTTAGTTTGAACTCTGTTCAACTCTGGCTCCACTCTCAGGACTTTGTCTGAGGAGAGGCAAAAGGCAACAGTCTGGTTTCAGTCTCTGATAAGGTAGGACAGCCGTGGATTAGGTAAGAGCGAGGAATTCGACCCGAGGTCAGATCCCCATTTCACACACACACAAACCCAGTGAGAGGAACCAATTAAGTTATTGCCTAGCAACAGAGATGTACCCATGTTTAACCCTGGCTCTGTGTTTGTCATGTTGTGATTAACTTTGTTTATCTTACTGAAAAATCCTCATCAAGGTCAACCATTTCCAGGCCCAGGGACATGTACTAGTCTGTGGCGACCTAAATGCCAGAACTGGATAAGAACCTGACACCCTCAGCACACCGGGGGACAAACACCTACCTGGAGGAGACAGCATTCCCTCCCCCATATGCCCCCTAGACACAACTACGACAACATAACCAACAAAAACGGATCACAACTCCTGCAGCTCTATCGGACGCTGGGTATTTACATAGTCAATGGTAGGCTTCGAGGGGAGTCCTACGGTAGGTACACATATACAGTTGAAGTCGGAGGTTTACATACACTTAGGTTGGAGTCATTAAAACTCGTTTTTCAACCACTCCACAAATTTCGTGTTAACAAACTATTGTTTTGGCATGTCAGTTAGGACATCTACCTTGTGCATGACACAAGTAATTTGTCCAAGAATTGTTTACAGACAGATTATTTCACTTTTTCACAATTAATTCACTGTATCACAATTCCAGTGGGTCAGAAGTTTACATACACTAAGTTGACTGTGCCTTTAAACAGCTTGGAAAATTCCAGAAAATGATGTCATGGCTTTAGAAGCTTCTGATAGGCTAATTGACATAATTTGAGTCAATTGGAGGTGTACCTGGGGATGTATTTCAAGGCCTACCTTCAAACTCAGTGCCTCTTTGCTTGACATGATGGGAAAATCAAAAGAAATCAGCCAAGACCTCAGAAAAAAAATGTGGACCTCCACAAGTCTGGTTCATCCTTGGGAGCAATTTCCAAACGCCTGAAGGTACCACGTTCATCTGTACAAACAATAGTATGTAAGTATAAACACCATGGGACCACGCAGCTGTCATACCACTCAGGAAGGAGACCCGTTCTGTCTCCTAGAGATGAACGTACTTTGGTGAGAAAAGTGCAAATCAATCCCAGAACAACAGCAAATGACCTTGTGAAGATGCTGGAGGAAACAGGTACAAAGGTATCTGTTATATCTAGCCTAGTTGTAGAAGAACGGACATCTGCACAGTTTCACATTGTACATCACTCTGTCGTTTAATGACATGTGCCACACATTCTGACAACCCATTCATCCGTAACGCAGCACACTGTCGTAAACCATAACAACGTACAGTACGACGTACAGCACGTCGTACCATACATAACATTTCCCCCCCCTTTCCAAAACCAGGGACTGGTACCATATATAAAATGTCCATAGGGCAAGAACCTAGAGTGATACCTGTAAGAAATAAACATTAACCCTTAAACAGATGGACTCTCCAAACTAGCCAGTTCAGTCCATTAACCTGGAGGTTGACTAAGACACCTAACGGAGCCTAAGAATGAAAAGAGGTTAAGTAGTCCCCCAGATAAGCAGGGCGAGTTCGTGCCCGCATAGGCCTTTCTTCAACCGCCACCGCTTGTGGCTCTGGCCCTTGGGGAACCCACAGAGGCTGGGGCTCAGGTGGTAGTGGTGGAGGAGGTCCATCCGGTGGCGTCTCTGGCCTGCATGTCTGTTTTGTGTGCCTTCGTGTTCCTTGAGGGGCAGGGACTTTTCTGAGGCGGCTGGCGTGCCAGCGTGATCCATTGCTCATCATGAATGTGGCGGGCCCCAGTTGTCGACTGACCTGCAAGGGGTCCAACCAGAATGAGGCCATTTTGTTGCACTGCTGAGGCCGTCGGGCTCGGACCCAGTCTGACACTTGGATGATCGACTTCTTCACCCTGTGTGCCTTGTCAAAACGCTGTTTCATTGCTCTTTGGTGCCTGGTCACTGCCTGCTGTTCTTGGGTGCGCCTAGTCGCCGGTTCTGCTACTCTCTGTGTTCTGAGTCTGTCCAGTGGCAGTTCCATCTCACGACCTAGCATGAGGGATGCCGGGGAGACCTGTGTTGTTGTGTGTTTGCTTGCTCTGTAGTGCATTAGCGTTTGATTCAAAGCAGTTTGGAATGTGCACCCCTGGACCAGGTGCGCTCTGATGCCGTTCTTCAGCGTTTGGTTGAAGCGTTCCACCCCTCCGTTAGCTTGTGGGTCGTAGTAGGCCGTGCGGATGTGTTTGATTCCCTTGTTGCTGAAATATGAGGAGAACTCGGCAGAGGTTAGCTGGGGCCCATTGTCCGTGGTAAGGGTGAGGGGTAGGCCCCACCTTGTGAACAGGCATCCAGGATGTCCACGATGGCCTGTGCTGTGACAGTTCCGACAGGAACCACTTCTGGCCACTTAGAGTGGAGGTCATACACCACCACCAGGAAGCGCTGATGGTGAGGGACTGCGTGTCCATGGATCTCGCCACAGATGTCCAGTTGGATGTGCTCCCAGGGGTGGGACGGCCATGCGAGAGGCTGCAGGGGGGGTGGGGCGGACTGTCCTGTTTTCCCACTGAGGAGGCATGCAGCACAATCCCTGACCAGGGCTTCAATTTCGTGGTCGATGCCTGGCCACCACACAAGGTCTCGACATCGCTGTTTGACCTTCACTATGCCCAAGTGACCCTCGTGCGCCATGGATAGAACACGCGCACGCAGGCCACTCGGGACCACAGTGCAAAACCCTCGAGAGACACAGACTTCTTCCCAGCAAGAAAGTTCGTGCTTCACTCTGGCGAAAGTCGCCAGCTCTTCCGGCACATGTGCTGGCCATCCAGTGCGTATGTAGGTGCGCAGGGTAGACAGTGTGGGATCCTGTTCCGATGCTTGCTTCAGCTCCTCCAGTGAGACGACTGACTGAAGAGGAGCGTAGAGCATCTGTACAAGCTCTGTTTTGTTGTCGTCTTGCAAGACGGTCGGAGTAGGAGTGTCAAAGGAGCGTGAGAGGAGGTCTGCCACCACGTTATCCCTCCCCGGAGTGAACTTCAGCTGATAGTCATACTGTCTGAGGCGGTCGGCCCATCTGTGCAGCTGAAGTGGCTTGTGGCCAGTTCCTGATGCTGACAGTAGCGTTGTGAGGGACTGGTGGTCGGTTCGGAGTGTGAACAGACGGCCATATAGGTAGAGGTGCCACCTTCGCACGCCCAGACACAGGCCAGTGCTTCTCGTTCGCCCACAGAGTACCGTTGTTCTGTGGGGCTCCAGGGCCCCTTGAGGCGAAGGCGACGGGCCTCTCAATGCCCTTCTGCAGCTGTGAGAGGACAGCTCTTAGTGCTCCAACTGAGGCGTCACATGTGACAATGGTGTGGCAGACGGGGTCAAAGTGAGCCAAGACTGGGGCTGTGGTGAGCTGGCTCTTCAGTGAGCGGACCGCGTCTGAGCAGGCTGCCGTCCAGGCCCATGGCTCATCCTTCTTGAGGAGCTGGCGAAGGGGCGCTGTGGTCTGAGAGTAGTGGGGCAGAAACCGGAGGTAGTAAGCTGTCATGCCCAAGAATGAGGCCACCTGAGAGGCTGAGGTCGGTTCCGGGATCCGGTGGACGGCTTCAATGTTCGACATGAGTGGGGCAATGCCTTTGGCCGACAGGCGGAAGCCCACAAACTCAACGGCTGGAGCTGCAAAGGTGCACTTTCCACCGTTAAGGGTCAGGTTGTTCCGCAGTAGAGCACTGAATACTCTGTGGAGTCGATAATCATGGATGTGGAGGTCAGGGCCGTGGACCACGATGTCATCCAGATAGACCGCCACCCCAGGTATTCCAGCGAGGATGGTGCTCATCACCTTCTGGAAGCAGCTGGGGGCGGAGCTAAGTCCAAAAGGCATGCGTGTATATCTGAACACGCCAGCATGTGTGACAAAGGCCGTGAGGTCTCTGCTAGCTGCATGGAGGGGTACCTGAAGATAACCCTGACGAAGGTCAAGCTTCGTGAAGATCGTGGAGCCATGGAATTGTGCGGTCAGCTCCTCAGCTGTAGGCAAGGGGTACTTATCCGGGACAACGGCCTTGTTCACAGCACGGAGATCCACACAGGTCCGGATTCCACCGGACTTTTTGGTTGCAATGACCAAGTTTGAAATCCAGGGGGCAGCGTTGACTGGCTCAATGATGCCTGCATCCAACTGTGACTGGAGATCTTTTGTGACATCATCACGCAGCGCAAAGGGAATGCGCCGCAGGGGCTGCATGACTGGGGTCACTTCCGGATTCACTAGGGGCCTGTGAGTAAAGGCTGTGAGGCAGCCCAGTCCATCAAACAGAGTCGGCCAGTTCTGTTGCCATGTGCAGGTAACCTGGTAGATAGCTGACCCACTGTCATCTCTCAGTGTGAATCCCAAGCCTGTGAAGAGGTTGAGGCCCAGGAGGTTGGCACCCCGCTTTGCAACATGAAATGTGAATGATGGCAGATGTTTGGTGCCGTAGTGTACTGGGACCTGGAGGGTGCCTACAATGTCTATCTTGGATCTACCGTACCCACACAGGGCAGTGGAGGGCTGTTGGAGTGGTAGGTGACTGAAAAACTTGTAGTAAGTGGCAAGGTTGAGCAACGACACCGCAGCGCCAGTATCCAGCAGCAAAGGCAAACCCACCTCACCCAGCTGCACAGTGCATGTCCTGAATGACACATGGTTGGTGGAGATGGTTCGGATTTCCGTGTGTTCATGTTGAGAGTGAGATGAAACTAAGGGCCTGTTCTGGGTGGAGCTAGTAGCAGGGGCAGAACGACACACTTTCGCAAAGTGATTGTATTTTGAACAGTTCTTGCATATTTTCCCACGGGCTGGGCAGTTTGAAGCCCTTGAATTGTGAGAGCTAGCCCCACAGTTGCCACAGCTACTTCTGTTTGTTGTCTGTGTGCCTGCTGCACGGGCATGTCGGTGTCTGTGTCCATGCAGCTATCGACGCGGGAGGGCGTGCGCAGCGCGTGATCGTTGTAGTGCGCCTGCTCGGGCTGAAGCTGCTGTGTGAGAATGGCTGGGGGCTGAGTGTATGCTGCAGAGCTGTCTGTTAGCATAGAAGAGCATTCCAACGCCGCTTCAACCTGGAGTGCTATTTTAATAGCTCCATCTAGTTGTAAATTATCCGATTCCAAAAGCAGTTTCTCCCTTGTCTTTTCACATAACGTCCCCTCTATCAACTGATCCCTGATGATCTCGTCCTGAAGTGTCCCGTAGTTACAAGAGCTAGCCAAATCCCTCAGATTAGCCACGTAGCTTTGAATGGACTCACCCGGCCGTTGGTGTCTCTTCCGTAGCCGGTAGCGTCGGAGGAGCACTCGCTCTTTCCCGGCGAAGTGGTTCCGTAAGAGGCTGACTGCAGCAGTGAATGTAGGAGCCGATTCATCGCTCTGAAAATCCTCTGTCCCTCTGTACCAAGGCAGTGACGGAGCAGTGCTGTCCTCCGCTTGTCGGAGATTGTAGAAAAGTCCATAGCTTCTAGATAAGTGTTAAAACTATCAAGCCAGTTATTCCACGGGACTGGAGGTTCGCCAGGCACGGCGAGGAATGGTGCTGGCGGTGGTAAACTGAATTCAGCCATCTTCGTCGCCAATGTTATATCTAGCCTAGTTGTAGAAGAACGGACATCTGCACAGTTTCACATTGTACATCACTCTGTCGTTTAATGACATGTGCCACACATTCTGACAACCCATTCATCCGTAACGCAGCACACTGTCGTAAACCATAACAACGTACAGTACGACGTACAGCACGTCGTACCATACATAACAGTATCTTTATCCACAGTGAAACGAGTCCTATATCAACATAACCTGAAAGGCCGCTCAGCAAGGAAGAAGCCACTGCTCCAAAACCGCCATAAAAAAGACAGACTACGGTTTGCAACTGCACGTGAGGACAAAGATCGTTCTTTTTGGAGAAATGTCCTCTGGTCTGATGACACAAAAATAGAACTGTTTGGCCATAATGACCATCGTTATGTTTGGAGGAAAAAGGGGGTACTTCTGACCCACTGGGAATGTGATGAAAGAAATAAAAGCTGGAATAAATCATTCTCTCTACTATTATTCTGACATTTCACATTCTTAAAATAAAGTTGTGATCCTAACTGACCTAAGACAGGGAATTTTTACTAGGATTAAATGTCAGGAATTGTGAAAAACTGAGTTTAAATGTATTTGGGTAAGGTGTATGTAAACTTCCGACTTCAACTGTAGCTCATGTCTTTGTCTCATGTCTTTGTCTCATGTCTTTGTAGTCATGTCTCATGACTACTTTATCACTGACCTCAACCCAGAGTCTCTTAGAGCGTTCAGTCAGTCCACTGACACCCCTATCAGATCACAGCAAAATAACAGTCTACTTGAACAGAGCAATACTCAACCATGAGGCATCAAAGCCAACTGAATAATATTAAGAAATGGTATAGATGGAAGGAAAGTAGTGTGGAAATCTACCAAAAAACGATTAGGCAACAACAAATTCAATCCCTTCTAGACAATTTCCTGGACAAAATGTTTCACTGTAAAAGTGAAGGTGTAAACTTGGCAGTAGAAAACCTAAACAGTATATTTGACCTCTCAGCTTCCCATTCAAATCTAAAAATGTCAAGCAGACAACCTAAGAAAATTAACAACAATGACAAATGGTTTGATGAAGAATGCAAGAACCTAAGAAGGAAATTGAGAAACCTATCCAACCAAAAACATAGAGACCCAGAAAACCTGAGCCTACGCCTTCACTATGGTGAATCCCTAAAACAATACAGAAATACACCACGGATAAAGAATCCATAGACACTAACCACTTCTGGGAAAATTGTAAAACACTAAACAAACAACAAGACGAAGAGTTATCTATCCAAAACGGAGATGTATGGATAAACCACTTCTCCAATCTTTTTGGTCCTATAACAAAGAACAAACAGCAAAAACATATACATAATCAAATACAAATCTTGGAATCAACTATTAAAGACTACCAGAACCCACTGGATTCTCCAATTGCATTGAATGAACTACAGGACTAAATACAAACCCTCCAACCCAAAAAGGCCTGTGGGGTTGATGGTATCCTAAATGAAATGATAAAATATACAGACCACAAATTCCAATTGGCTATACTTAAATTCTTTAACATCATCCTCAGCTCGGGCATATTCCCCAATATTTGGAACCAAGGAGTGATCACCCCAATCCACAAAAGTGGAGACAAATTTGACCCCAATAACTACTGTGGGATATGCGTCAACAGCAACCTTGGGAAAATCCTCTTCATTATCATTAACAGCAGACTCGTACATTCCCTCAGCGAAAACAATGTACTGAGCAAATGTCAAATTGGCTTTTTACCAAATTACCGTACGACGGACCACCTAGTCACCCTGCACACCCTAATTGACAAACAAAAAACCCAAAACAAAGGCAAAGTCTTCTCATGCTTTGTTGATTTCAAAAAAGCTTTTGACTCAATTTGGCATGAGGGTCTGCTATACAAATTGATGGAAAGTGGTGGTGGGGGGACAATATACGACATTATAAAATCCATGTACACAAACAATAAGTGTGCGGTAAAAATGGGCAAAAAACACACATATTTCTTTCCACAGGGCCGGGGGGTGAGACAGAGATGCAGTTTAAGCCCCATCCTCTTCAACATTTATATCAACGAATTGGAGAGGGCACTACAACAGTCTGCAGCACCCGGCCTCACCCTACTAGAATCGGAAGTCAAATGTCTACTATTTGCTGATGATCTGGTGCTACTGTCACCAACCAAGGAGGGCCTACAGCAGCACCTAGATCTTCTGCACAGATTCTGTCAGACCTGGGCCCTGAAAGTAAATCTCAGTAAGACAAAAATAATGGTGTTCCAAAAAAGGTCCAGTTGCCAGGACACCGTTGCCCTACAGCCAGGGGCGGTGTGTTCATTAGGGCGATATGGGCGACGCACTGCCAAACGGGAAAAGGAAGGGATTTTTTTTATAATCAATTATATCACGGCAACAGTAGTTTTCAGTGTTCTAATATAGACGTCTGATCTGCCACTAAATGTCCAATCAGGCTAAAGTCGTGCTTCAAATGGCCCCGCCCCTTTTGGGGCGATTTCAGTCAGGTTGAAAATCGCCCAGGAGTCTCTCATAGACTATCATGTAAAATATTTTTTTTTTCAAATATCAGAGCTTTCAATACAATCTCTATGGGTTCCGGGAGGGCTTGCACTTACGCGCTTTCGTCATACGTAACATAAGTAACCATGAACATAACTAAGAAAAGAGCGGGTAGCAGCGTCAATCAATTCACGTACAACTGTCAAGATGGCTAGCTTTGCGAGGCAAAGATGAAACTGAGGGCTCCACCAACCCTGGTATTTTTCTTGGACTTGTCAACTTTGTGGCACAATTAGATGAGGTGTTTGATGACCATCTTAAAAATGCTAAAGTTTTCAAGGGCACATCAAAGACCATTCAAAACGAGCTACTGGAGTGTATGCTAGCGGTCACGAGGGAACATATTGTGGAGGAGGTGAAGTCGGCGAACTTCGTAGCTATCCAAGCTGACGAGACCACGGACGTTTCTACACAGACACAGCTGGTGCTTGTGCTGAGGTACATAGATAGCAACCACAAAGTGCAGGAGCGCTTTTTTGAGTTCCTTCCCATCTCGGAATCAACCTCAGTCTCAATCGCCAGTGTGCTTTTGGAGAGACTGAACGGTCTTTTGCCGACGACGAGAAAGTCAAACTCATTGCGCAAGCTTACGATGGAGCCAGTGTGATGAGGTGAGAGAAGGCTGGTGTGCAGCAAAAGGTGCGTGATCATTTCAAGAATGCCCATTACGTGCATTGCTATGCGCATCAGCTGAATTTGATCATGCAGCAAGCTAGAACAGTTTCAGTACAAGTAATGTAGCCTCTCTCTCTCTTTGTCCCTCCCTGTCTGTCTCTTTAACACACACACGCCCAAATCAGTTCACAGTTGATGTTGTTTAAAATAGTTATTTTTCATTTAAAAAAAAGTAAAATAAATAAATAAATCTGTTCATGTTCATTTTTACAAATCTATACAATTGGCCAGAATATGGTTGTTCATATTTACAAATCTATACAATTGGCCAGAATATGGTTGTTCATTTTTACAAAGCCATACAGATAGCTGTGTTTACCTTTTCTAGAAATTATTTTCAAATTCTGTTTTCAGGCAAAATGTCTATCACTGTTCATTTTCACAAATCTATACAAGAGGGCAGAATATGGAAGTCTATAAAAAATTTCTTATTACCAATAACTTGCATCAATGTTTTCAGTAGCCTCTATCAAAAGCTCCTGCTTGCTTGTTGTGAATTATGCTCAGGTGCACATATTTCCAATTCAACCATGAGGCCTTTTTGAAGCAAGTAATGTGTATATCAGTATTGACTTATATGCTGCCCCTGGCTTCATGTTGTTGCTGGACATATCTTTTTTAAAATGTGTGTAGGTCACCTAAATCATCAGAAAAATTGCCCCCCCTGAGAATTTTTTCAGGAGCCGCCACTGCCTACAGCACACAAAAAACGATAGCACTCGGCCTAAACATCAGCGCCACAGGTAACGTCCACAAAGCTGTGAACGATCTGAGAGACAAGGCAAGAAGGGCCTTCTACGCCATCAAAAGGAACATAAAATTTGACATACCAATTAGGATCTGGCTAAAAATACTTGAATCAGTTATAGAACCCATTGCCCTTTATTGTTGTGAGGTCTGGGGTCCGCTCACCAACCAAAAATTCACAAAATGGGACAGACACCAAATTGAGACTCTGCATGCAGAATTCTGCAAAAATATCCTCTGTGTACAACGTAAAACACCAAATAATGAATGCAGAGCAGAATTAGGCCGATACCTGCTAATTATCCAAATCCAGAAAATAGCCGTTAAATTCTACAACCACCTAAAAGGAAGCGATTCCCAAACCTTCCATAACAAAGCCATCACCTACAGAGAAATTAACATGGAGAAGAGCCCCCTAAGCAAGCTGGTCCTGGGGCTCTGTTCACAAACACAAACAGACCCCACAGAGCCCCATGACAGCAACACAATTAGACCCAACCAAATCATGAGAAACCAAAAAGATAATTACTTGATTAATTGGAAATAATTTACAAAAAACAGAGCAAACTAGAATGCTATTTGGCCCTAAACAGAGAGTACACAGTGGCAGAATACCTAACCATTGTGACTGACCAAAAATTAAGGAAATCTTTGACTATGTACAGACTCAGTGAGCATAGCCTTGCTATTGAGAAAGGCTGCCAAAGGCAGACCTGGCTCTCAAGAGAAGACAGGCTATGTGCACACTGCCCACAAAGTGAGGTGGAAACTGAGCTGCACTTCCTAACTTCCTGCCAAATGTATGACCATACTAGATTACACAGACCCACAAAGAATTCAAAAAACAAATCCAATTTTGATAAACTCCCATATCTATTGGGTGAAATACCACAGTGTGCCATCACAGCAGCAAGATGTGTGACCTGTTGCCACAAGAAAAGGGCAACCAGTGAAGAACAAACACCATTGTAAATACAACCCATATTTATGTTTATTTATTTTCCCTTTTGTACTTTAACTATTTGCACATCATTACAACACTGTATATAGACATAAAATGACACTTGAAATGTCTTTATTCTTTTGGAACTTTTGTGAGTGTAATATTTACTGTAAGTTTTAATTGTTTATTTCACTTTTGTTTATTATCTATTTCACTTGCTTTGACAATGTAAACATATGTTTCCCATGCCAATTAAGCCCCTTAAATTGAAATTGAATTGAGAGAGAAAGAGAGAGAGACAGAGAGAGAGAGAGAGAGATAAAGAGATAGAAAGAGAGAAAGTAGTGTAACTCACAGGCATGTGTTAGTGCTAACAGAGAGAACGGTGTCTGGGGAGGAGGGGGGCTTCATGGTCATCAGGTACGCTGACCAGGTACCACAGCTGCGCTGACCAGGTACCATGTCCCTCTCATCTATAACAAACACATGTACACACACACACACACAATATAGAAGGAATTCAACATTGACTACGTCAGTGCAAGTCCGCCACTGACTAATGACTGTGTGTTTGTGCTGTGGTTGTGACGTCATGTAAATTATGAGTGTTTGCATGAACACACACACACACACACACACACACACACACACACACACACACACACACACACACACACACACTCCTGTACCTACCTGTTGTATGTCGATGTTTTGAAGTGGGGGTGTAGTCTGTGGGGTTGACCTTGGGCTTCCTGTGGGGTCTCCTCAGGGGTCGTGGTTGGCTCTTTGCTCCCCCAACCGCCTCCCCCGACCCCCACAGGCACACACACACCCCCATCACCATGGTAACACACCGCCACACCCCGGTCATCCTAGCACTGTCCCCAAACCACTCCAATACCTCTCTGTTATTCTTTGTTTTCTGCTGTGATGTGTCCGTTCCTCACTCTCTCTGTCCACAGGGTTTCTCTCACCATTCTGGTGTAGTCTGATTGGTTCTGCCAGGTTTCTGCATCGAATGTATCACTGCTAAATGATTATGCCTAGTGTAATACCAGAACCCCTCTCAATCAATCTCTTTATCCCTCTGTCTTGTGTCTGACCCTCACTCTCTCTATGGTGCCTCTTTTCATTTATTTAATTTTTTACTTTTTACCCCCAATTTCGTGATATCCATTTGGTAGTCTTGTCCCATTGCTGCAACTCCTGTACAGACTCGGGAGAGGCGAAGGTCAAGAGCCATGCTTACTCTGAAACACGACCCTGCCAAGCTTCTTGACACACTGCTCACTTAACCCGGAAGCCAGCCCCACCGGTGTCGGAGGAAACACTGTACAACTGGGGACCGAAGTCAGCATGCATGCGCCCGGCCCGCCACAAGGAGTCGCTAGAGCGCGATGGGACAAGGACATCCCGGCCGGCCAAACACTCCCCTAACCCGGATGACGCTGGGCCAATTGTGCGCCGTCTCATGGGTCTCCCGGTCGCGGCCGGCTATGACACAGCCTGGGATCAAACCTGGGTCTGTAGTGACGCCTCTAGCGCTGCGATGCAGTGCCTTAGACCGCTGCACAACTCAGGAGGCCTGTGGTGCCTCTTTCTGAACAAATGTTGACACACACACACACACAGAGAGAGAGAAAGGGGGTGATGACCTCTTGATGAGCTTAATTAACGGCCCTTTACTGGCGTTGGGCTGCGCATACCAGTTAGTGCAGTGTGTGTGTGTGACAGATAGGGGGCGATGGTGATATCATGTGTAACAATCAATGACAGTATATATGAATGGACAAAGCCATCGATCATGCGACACCATCCATTCCTATATGAAGACTCAATAGTGCATTTGAAGACCAGGAAGTGACGTTGCAGGCAAGCTCAGTGCTGCCCCCTCTCATTGAGTATCTCAAGTTGAAGGCCAACCAGGGTACTGCAGGCTGCCGTTACCTACTAACTAAATGATCCTTTTAACTTCTTCTGTGTGCGATTTTAAAATAATAGGTTCAAGGACATACATCTGGAGTATTAGAAACAATTATTGGCACCTTGCTTGTCTTCTAAATGTGTATTTATTTACACCAAGATCACAATTTTTCCTTTCACTATAATGGGGGATCCTGTTTTCTGCAAACGATGCCTGTAGTACTGCGGTCAGCCTTGAACTTTGTGGCTTCAATGAGAGGGGGCAGTTGCTCTCTCTATGGATGGATGGATGGATGTTATGGTTGACATCTCGGCTGATTTATCCAGTGAATTATGATCATTTTAGAACACACGAGACTCTATATTTTTTTGTCAACAGAGCACAATAGAACTCAGTCCAAGCAGGCAAGATGAAGAAAACAAAAATATATACATTTTATTGACAGAATATGCTCCATGTTGAATGGTTCAAGTGACAGTAAAGGGGTCTACACACTCACAGTCGTGTTCCAAAAAATTCTGCTGCACAAATGTACGTAGAACTACTTACAGAGCGACACAAATGAACATCCGTCGGCTCCGTTTGCATAGACTGTGTAGACCCCTTAAGTTCTATCACAGATCCAGACTAACTGTACACAACAGCAGACATTAAGCCCTGGTGTTCAGTGCCCAGGACTTGCCCACAAATGAGACCCTAAATCTGCGGTCTGTTGTGGTCACACAGTGGTCATACAACAGTCATTCATCGGTGGTCTTCAAACCTGGTCCTGCTGAGCAACAGCAGGGGTTTCCTTTTAGTTCTAGAGACAATATTAGAATTAATTCCTAATTTCAGACTTTGCTGTCATGGGACCTACAGCAGTTTTAGTGAAGTCACCTCATAATGACCATCTATCAGTTAAAAGCAGTTAAATCTTGGATACCCAGTGAACGTGATTGAAAAACCCCTTAACAGACATTACAAAATGTGACCATTAACATATACTGTACAGTAGTTGTGGCTATGGTTGAGAAGATGGTGAATATAGGTCACAAGCTCATCTATGATCAGTTACAGAAAAATACAGACATATAAAAACAGTATTCCTGATGACGAGATCTCTGGTCATGGTTAGGGATCTAGATATTGGGTCTGTTGCGTTCTACTGGTCCTTGGGTTTGTGTTCTCTGGGTTTGAAGGTTGGTTCTGGTCAGGCCTAGGTGGTTTAAGATTGTTCTAAGCGGTTCTAAGGGGTTCTACTGGTCGCCGGGTCTGGGTTCTCTGGATTCTCTGGGCCTGAAGTTGAGAGACACGCTGTTGATGCAGAACCTCTGTCCTGTGGGGTCTGGTCCATCCTCAAATGCATGACCCAGATGGGCGTCACACTGTAACGATGCACACACACAGAGACCACACACTAGAGGAGACAGAACACAAACACACCAACACCCCCACACACTAACACCTGCAGTACACAATGGTCTGATTGACTCTCAGCATAATTACCCAGAATGGAACTCACATGTTTACAGATGACCTCTGTCTCTGCGCTACCCAGGGTGTTGTCAGGGCGACGGATGATGGATGCATGGCTCTCGTCGCGTTCCCACGTCCCATGAGCCTCTTTGAACGCCGGCCAGCCTGTGCCCGAGTCATACTTCGCCTCTGAACTAGAGAGGAGAGAGAGAGAGAGAGGTCTAGTAAGAGATCTAGTCTAAAATGCTGATATTCGGGTTCGGATTACAGAGAGGTCAAAATGAAGACGTTAGGGGTTAGTGTGAAGTGTGACCAGTTCTAGGGAGGTATAGGGGGGTTAGATGGTTACCTGAAGAGGGGAGTGTCGCAGCACACACAGTGGTACATCCCCACCTCACTATGGTTCAGATAGAGACCGCTGAAAGGCTGAGGACACATACACAGAGTAGAAACACTATATGTTGTCTTTCTTTAGGTTTCCACCATACTGCTTTAACCTAGCCTGTGTTTTCAGACCAGTGCCAACGTGAGGAAAGGGAGCCACTATTGAGATGCAGCCCATACTGAATGTCATTCTTTAACCAACTGCTCCTATCTTCCACACTGAGGAAGACTATAAACAAAGAACAAAGTCCATACAAACCTACTCACTGAACCCACTGATGTTTATGAATTGTCAGTCTATGGTCATTGATGCTGAGGACAGGCGACGTATGCGTGTGTGTGTTCATGTGTGTGTGTGTGTTCATGTGTGTGTGACTCACCATCTCTGTCCCCTTCTCCCTCGTGACCACGTACTGTTCAGAGGTCAGTGTCTTCTGCCAGTCGGTCATCGCATTATAACGAGTCAGTGATTGCAAGCCTGTAACACGCACACGCGCGCACACACACACACACACACACGTGCACACACACACACACGCGCGCACACACACACGCGCGCGCACACACACACACACACGTTGAAAAGCAAAATTTGGTCAGCGTTTTGTTGCATTTTGTTTATTTGTCATATATATATTTATTTTATATTAATTGCTTTAAGCTTTTCATTTTCCTACTAAGTTTTGAGCACAATGTGTTTCTGCTCTTTGGAGCAAATGTGTCCCCATGAAAAATGTGACAGGAGGCCTGTGACAGATAACAGGACCAAAAACACATGTTTATTTATTTAGAATTATAGAAAGACTATGAATATTAAAATAGTATCTAATAAACGTAATATTAACTGACAATAAAGTAGCCTATCCAGATGCAAGCTATGTAATTCCATTCTATGAAGCCTAATTCGATTCTAACAGAATAGCTCATACCTGAACTAGTGGAGACAGGGCGGATGAAAGCAGTAACTCTGGTCTTGGGCAACGACACGGACTTGGCAGCCGCCCTCTGAGCGATGACGAGCGAAAGTCGGACGATAAAACGAGACATGTTTTCTCCTGCAGTTTGAGGCTGTGCGCTCCAGTCCTCCGCGCAGCAAGTGTCTGTATCGAAGTCAAGTGCAGCCTGTTGGCATCTGCGCTGCTGTGACCTAATCTGCGCTCATTGAGGACTTTGAACGCTCCAGCGAGTTCCTTTTGGTCCCTGCCTGACCGTCTCCCCCCTAGCCCGCCCTGCTGTCCAGTATAAGGGACTGGGAAGACCCGGTCGCAAACTAGATGCAGGGCTCGAAATTAAACATTTTAATTGGTACTGGTGCTCCCAACTTAAAAACATTAGGAGCACAACATTTGTTTAGGTGCACCAGAAAATAAGATTTTTTAAATTGATTGCATATAGCCAATAATAGGCCTATATGCATTTTAGCTACTTTTGAAGCACATGTTGTACCCTAGAATCTAATATGTAACCCTGTAAAGATATGTGTGTATTATAAAAAGCTAAAATGTTGATACAAATATTTACCATTGAAAATACTAAGTCATTGGTGGAATATTAGGTTTCTACATTGTGTACAATAACTATTTATCTTTTGCAATGCATTACATTGAAAATTGTACTGTCTTTTTAAGAAAGTCACGTTTGTCACTGACGACATTAAAGAGGGTTTCCACTAGTTACCACATTCACAAAGTAAAATGTGTCTATATCGTATAAATTCAGGGGGGGAAAAATAGCTTTTTGGTCTTAATTTAAGGTCAGGGTTAGACATAAGGTTAGCAGTGTGGTTAAGGTTAGAGTCAAGGTTAGGTTTCAAATCAAATTTGAAGAAGATAAATTGTAGAAATAGGCGGAGTTTATGACTTTGTGGATGTGGTAACTAGTGACGACCATCCAGAGATCTGTCAATGGCCATGTTCGACAGCATCAAAACGACTGCAGGCGAGTGCCTTATCTACAAATCACTTTGCATCATAAATAATGATTCATTATTATTTGTAGATCAGTAAGTCACAATTTACCCATGATACATTGCGGTTTTGATTCTCTCAAACACTGCCATTCATTCATCATTTGCTATGATGGGGCGCGTTCCTGTGCCCAGGTTTTGCCTGGCTAGGTATTTTAAGTATCAGCTAACCACATAATAATAATAATATGCCATTTAGCAGACGCTTTTATCCAAAGCGACTTACAGTCATGCGTGCATACATTTTTTTTGTGTATGGGTGGTCCATATGTTATAGTCCCAGTCGGTATTAGATAGAACGTCGGGGGCCCTGCCTGCCTGTGGGGAAAACAACCTGTGGCAACCTTGGTTAGGGTTTCACATGCCTGTTTTGCATGTTATTTTGGCATTAATACATGTCACATATCAGTTTGCAAACAATGTACAATAAATAATATATAAAAAAAATATTTGAGTTAATAAAGCCATTTACAAACATGGTCTCTTTTTTGCTTTCTTGAGTAAGGCAGCTCCAAAATGCAGGTGTTTCTGCCTAGCTCAGTGCTTTCTGTGGTGGTGGTGGGGCAGCCAGTGGAAAATACGGAGCGTAGGTGTTGGTAATGTTCTCTAGTTGCGCCATGATTAGCTTCGTGTTCTGTCACTCGTGGGGACAGTACGTCACTGCCAAGTCTAAGGGTAGAGCTTGAAAATTCAAGCCCCTTGGGTGCTGCCATAGAGTTACATTAGAAGTGCCCATCCAAGAAGGCTCAAGGTCATTGGCCACAGATAAAATTATGTCAAATCACGTTATATCTACAGTAGCTTTGATTGGACGGATCATGTCAACATCATACTTTCAAAATCTTAGCTAGCAGTCATCATCATGAATCAAGTCAACAATCTACTGGCAAATCCTTTTTAATCCTTGTCATATGAAGAGAAATAATGAAGACAAATTATAGATAAAACTTATCGGTGCTCATCGGCCATTGGACATAAACATTACACAGTTGGAAATCGGAAATTCAACAATGAGTGGTTTGGAATGAATTATTGACAGTGGCTAACTGCAAGCATTGCAAAGCAATCACTAACCTGCTATTCAGTGGAGTGGCTGTGTGGTCCCAAATCTGGGATTAAGGGTCTCTTTTCCAAGTTTAAAATGATAAAACATTCAACATTGGCCATGCTGTCAATGAAGCATGATTTGTTCCGCGCTCAAAACAGCTGTTAACTCGGAACTGCGAAAACTTGACTTCAGTGAGTTCAAGACAACTGGGAAGTCGGGAAAAAACGAGCTGGTATTGTATAACTTGGGGTTGTGTGGTGTGTTGGTCCTTTGCAGCCTCCCAGGGTATAGTCTGGTATTGTGTAGTTATAACGTCTATTTTAACGTGTGGTTATATAGTCTGGTATTGTGTAGTTGTAAAGTTTATTTTAAGGTGTGGTTATATAGTCTGGTATTGTGTAGTTGTAAAGTTTATTTTAAGGTGTGGTTATATAGTCTGGTATTGTATAGCCTGGGGTGTATTGGCTCTCAGCAGCCTCCCAGGCTGCTGTATGAGGTCTACCAGGTGAGCTCTGGGCTGGGGCTGGCACCTTGGGTAGTGGGGCGTCCCAACTGAGAGGAGGACCTCATTCCACGCCCGGTTATACTCCCCTCTCACCAGGCTACAACTCACACCTATTCGGTCAGCCAACACCTGGGGAGAGAGAGGAGTTAGGGACTAGAATAAGAGAGAGGGAGAGAGATAAAGAGAGAGAGAGGGGGGAGAGATAGTACACTACCCACCTTATAAAGCAGAGCCCTGTGGTAGTAGGTTCCCTTGCGTATCTGTCCGATGGGGATGATGTTGGACTGTAGTTCGTAGCGCAGCTCGCTGAGGTGGAGCTCCCACAGGAAGTCATGCTGTCTATCCACCTCCACCGCCCCGCCCATCACCTCACTCACCAGCCTAATAGCCAATCACACAGCAGATAGGGGCTAAGTGGCAGCAGCCACAACAAATGATAAAGGAATCAAATCAAATCAAATTTTATTGGCCACATGCGCCGAATACAACAGGTGCAGACATTACAGTGAAATGCTTACTTACAGCCCTTAACCAACAGTGCATTTATTTTAAACAAAAAAGTAAAAATAATAAAAATATGTATAAAAAAAATAAAAAAATAAAAAAATGAAATGAAAAACAACAACAAAAAAAGGGTTCAGAAAAAAAGAGCAGAAGTAAAATGCCTGTTAGTGGGGTTGTGTGTTAGTTGTGGGTAGCTCATTCTTAGTTGTGTGTTAGTCATTTGAGGTTGTGTGTTGGTTGTCAGTTGATTATTTGTAGGTTATTTCAGTGCTGTCTTTCTGACCTGGCTAAGGCGCTGTACTGCTCACTCTCCGCGTGCAGCGGGAGGATGGTCTTGGTGGCCTTGGTAACCAGGGCGTGGAATGCAGCATCATACGGAAGCATCCACGGCTTCTCTGTTACCGTGGCTACCTCCTGCTGGGGCTTACTCTCATCCTCATCTCTCAGTTTGTCGTCCTCCCTCCGCCCTTTACTCCTCCCTTTACTACAGGAAGAGAGTGTGAGAGAGAAAGGAAAGAGAATGACAAAGATATGTTTTATCCCACTTTAACTGTCCTATTGATACATACTGCTGGAAGAGGACTGGTCACCCCGCAGAGCCAGGTTCCTCTCTTTCTAAGTTCCACTGTGCTTCTAAATCGGCATTGTTTTCTCTTCGGGGTTTTACGCTGGTTAAAAAGAGCTTTATAAAATAAATTTGATTTAATTGACTGTACTTCAGTTCTAACACACACAGACACTCTCTCTCTTGTTCTATCTCACACACACACACACACACACACACACACACACACACACACACACACACACACACACACACACCTGGGGGTCCTGGTGGTTCCCTTGCTGCTGAGTACAGATGCGGTGCGAGTCTCGGTGGGGCTGTCCTGTTGCCTCTCCTCTGACTGATCCACTGACACCCTGCAGGACAGGTACAGTACAGTTAAAAAACACACACACACACAGACTTTCATGCTCATTCTAGTCACTGATCAGATAACAAAAACATATCCAAGCACATACTGTAGATGCATTGACATATACAGTGAGTCCTTAAGGAGTTAAATGTCAGCTTATTAATGAGTCTGATGGGAGTAGCATGTATGGTTGTTGTGTCTTTCTGAAGCCCTATAGCTCCCAGCCCTGACTACTGGCCCTGACTACCATCTCCAACTACTGTCCCTGACTACCAGCTACAACTACTGTCCCTGACTACTGACTACTGACTACTGTCCCTGACTACCATCCCCAACTACTGTATCTGACTACAGGCCCTGACTACAGGCTCTGACTACTGTACCTGACTACTGTCTCTGACTACCGTCCCTGACTGAAGCCCAGTTAGGTTTAACATGCAGCAGCATCAGTCCCACATCTACTCCCCTCTCCCCCTAAACACTAACAATAGGACAACTCTATCACTACCACTACTCTATCACTACACACTACTCTATCACTACACACTACTCTATCACTACCACTACTCTATCACTACTCACTACTCTATCACTACCACTACTCTATCACTACTCTATCACTACCACTACTCTATCACTACACACTACTCTATCACTACACACTACTCTATCACTACCACTACTCTATCACTACACACTACTCTATCACTACCACTACTCTATCACTACACACTACTCTATCACTACACACTACTCTATCACTACCACTACTCTATCACTACACACTACTCTATCACTACACACTACTCTATCACTACCACTACTCTATCACTACACACTACTCTATCACTACACACTACTCTATCACTACCACTACTCTATCACTACACACTACTCTATCACTACACACTACTCTATCACTACCACTACTCTATCACTACACACTACTCTATCACTACACACTACTATCACTACCACTACTCTACTCACTACACACTACTCTATCACCACATACTACTCTATCACTACCACTACTCTATCACTACACACTACTCTATCACTACTAATACTCTTATCACTACTAATACTCTTATCACTACTAATACTCTTATCACTACTAATACTCTTATCACTACTAATACTCTTATCACTACATACTACTCTATCACTACACACTACTCTATCACTACTCTATCACTACACACTACTCTATCACTACACACTACTCTATCACTACACACTACTCTATCACTACACACTACTCTATCACTACACACTACTCTATCACTACACACTACTCTATCACTACTCTATCACTACTCACTACTCTATCACTACACACTACTCTATCACTACTCTATCACTACTCTATCACTACACACTACTCTATCACTACACACTACTCTATCACTACTCTATCACTACACACTACTCTATCACTACTATCACTACACACTACTCTATCACTACACACTACTCTATCACTACACACTACTCTATCACTACACACTACTCTATCACTACACACTACACTATCACTACACACTACCCTATCACTACATACTACCTATCACTCACACTACTCTATCACTACACACCACTCTCATCACTACACTACCTATCACCACACACTACACTATCACTACACTCACCCTATCACTACACACTACTCCATCACTACTCTATCACTACACACTACTCTATCACTACACACTCACTACTCACCTATCACTACACACTACTCTATCACCACCACTACTTCTATCACCACACACTACTCTCATCACTACACACCACTCTATCACCACCACTACTCTCATCACTACACTCCTACTCTATCACTACACACCACTCCATCACTACCACTACTCTATCACTACCACTACTCTATCACTACACACTACTCTATCACTACACACTACTCTATCACTACCACTACTCTATCACTACACACTACTCTATCACTACATACTACTCTATCACTACCACTACTCTATCACTACACACTACTCTATCACTACACACTACTCTTATCACTACTAATACTCTTATCACTACTAATACTCTTATCACTACTAATACTCTTATCACTACTAATACTCTTATCACTACTAATACTCTTATCACTACATACTACTCTATCACTACACACTACTCTATCACTACTCTATCACTACACACTACTCTATCACTACACACTACTCTATCACTACACACTACTCTATCACTACACACTACTCTATCACTACACACTACTCTATCACTACACACTACTATATCACTACTCTATCACTACTCACTACTCTATCACTACACACTACTCTATCACTACTCTATCACTACTCTATCACTACACACTACTCTATCACTACACACTACTCTATCACTACTCTATCACTACACACTACTCTATCACTACTATCACTACACACTACTCTATCACTACACACTGCTCTATCACTACACACTACTCTATCACTACACACTACTCTATCACTACACACTACACTATCACTACACACTACCCTATCACTACATACTACTCTATCACTACACACTACTCTATCACTACACACTACTCTATCACTACATACTACTCTATCACTACACACTACACTATCACTACACACTACCCTATCACTACTCTATCACTACACACTACTCTATCACTACACACTACTCTATCACTACACACTACTCTATCACTACATACTACTCTATCACTACACACTACACTATCACTACACACTACTCCATCACTACTCTATCACTACACACTACTCTATCACTACTCTATCACTACACACTACTCTATCACTACACACTACTCTATCACTACACACTACTCTATCACTACACACTACTCTATCACTACTCTATCACTACTCTATCACTACACACTACTCTATCACTACACACTACTCTATCACTACTCTATCACTACACACTACTCCATCACTACACACTACTCCATCACTACACACTACCCTATCACTACACACTACCACTACTCTATCACTACACACTACCCTATCACTACACACTACCACTACTCTATCACTACACACTACTCTATCACTACACACTACCACTACACACTACCCTATCACTACACACTACCACTACTCTATCACTACACACTACTCTATCACTACACACTACCACTACACACTACCCTACCACTACCCTATCACTACACACTACTCTATCACTACACACTACTCTATCACTACATTTTACCCTATCACTACTCTATCACTACCACTACACTATCACTACTCTATCACTACCACTACACTATCACTACACACTACCCTATCACTACTCTATCACTATCACTACACACTACCCTATCACTACTCTATCACTACCACTACACTATCACTACACACTACCCTATCACTACACACTACCACTACTCTATCACTACACACTACCCTATCACTACTCTATCACTACCACTACACACTACCCTATCACTACTCTATCACTACCACTACACTATCACTACTCTATCACTACCACCACACTATCACTACTCTATCACTACACTATCACTACACACTACGCTATCACTACTCTATCACTACCATGACTCTATCACTGAGGGGGCATAGTGGAGGAGAGAGCACATGGCTTCCAGCGTCAGTGCTCACAGACCAGACACACAGAGGGGATTGTCAACAACGCAAAAGGGAAATGAGAGGACAGAGTTTGAAGAGTTTTGGAACACAGCCCTGGGCAGAGAGAGGCCCAGAAAAAGAAGGGGGAATCTAGAAGCTACAATCTCTAAACCCAGGAGCCAGACACCAGGGTTAATTCATATATATACAGTACCAGTCAAAAGTTTGGACACACCTACTCATTCAAGGGCTTTTCATTATTTTTTACTATTTTTTACATTGTAGAATAATAGTGAAGACATCAAAACTATGAAACAAAGAAGTGTTAAACAAATCAAAATATATTTTATATTTGAGATTCTTCAAATAGTCACCCTTTGCATTGATGACAGCTTTGCACACTCTTGACATTCTCTCAACCAGCATCACCTGGAATGCTTTTCCAACATTCTTGAAGGAGTTCTCACATATGCTGAGCACTTGTTGGCTGCTTTTCCTTCACTCTGCTGTCCGACTCATTCCAAACTATTTCAATTGGGATGAGGTCGGGGGATTGTGGAGGCCAGGTCATCTGCTACAGCACTCCATCACTCTCCTTCTTGGTAAAATAGCCCTTACACAGCTTGGATGTGTGTTGGGTCATTGTCCTGATGAAAAACAAATGATAGTCCCACTAAGCCCAAACCAGATGGGATGGCGTATCGCTGCAGAATGCTGTGGTAGCCATGCTGGTGAAGTGTGCCTTGAATTCTAAATAAATCACAGACAGTGTCACCAGCAAAGCACCCCCACACCATAACACCTCCTCCTCCATGCTTTACCGTGGGAACTACACATGCGGAGATCATCCGTTCACCCACACAGCGTCTCACAAAGACACGGCAGTTGGAACCAAAAATCTCAAATTTGGACTCCAGACCAAAGGACACATTTCCACCGGTCTAATGTCCATTGCTCGTGTTTCTTGGCCCAAGCAGGTCTCTTCTCATTATTGGTGTCCTTTAATAGTGGTTTTCTTTGCAGCAATTCGACCATGAAGGCCTGATTCACACAGTCCCCTCTGAACAGTTGATGTTGAGTTGTGTCTGTAAAGCTCTGTGAAGCTTTTATTTGGGCTGCAATTTCTGAGGCTGGTAACTCTAATGAACTTATCCTCTGCAGCAGAGGTAACTCTGGGTCTTCCATTCCTGTGGCGGTCCTCATGAGAGCCAGTTTCATCATAGCGCTTGATGGTTTTTACGACTGCACTTAAAGAAACTTTCAAAGTTTTTTGGTTACTACATGATTCCATTTGTGTTATTTCATGGTTTTAATGTCTTCACTATTATTCTACAATGTAGAAAATAGTAAAAATAAAGAAAAACCCTTGAATGAGTAGGTGTGTCCAACCTTTTGACTGGTACTATATACAGTGGGGGAAAAAAGTATTTAGTCAGCCACCAATTGTGCAAGTTCTCCCACTTAAAAAGATGAGAGAGGCCTGTAATTTTCATCATAGGTACACGTCAACTAAATGAGAAAAAAAATCCAGAAAATCACATTGTATGATTTTTAATGAATTTATTTGCTAATTATGGTGGAAAATAAGTATTTGGTCAATAACAAAAGTTTCTCAATACTTTGTTATATACCCTTTGTTGGCAATGACAGAGGTCAAACGTTTTCTGTAAGTCTTCACAAGGTTTTCACACACTGTTGCTGGTATTTTGTCCCATTCCTCCATGCATATCTCCTCTAGAGCAGTGATGTTTTGGGGCTGTCGCTGGGCAACACGGACTTTCAACTCCCTCCAAAGATTTTCTATGGGGTTGAGATCTGGAGACTGGCTAGGCCACTCCAGGACCTTGAAATGCTTCTTACGAAGCCACTCCTTCGTTGCCCGGGCGGTGTGTTTGGGATCATTGTCATGCTGAAAGACCCAGCCACGTTTCATCTTCAATGCCCTTGCTGATGGAAGGAGGTTTTCACTCAAAATCTCACGATACATGGCCCCATTCATTCTTTCCTTTACACGGATCAGTCGTCCTGGTCCCTTTGCAGAAAAACAGCCCCAAAGCATGAAGATTCCACCCCCATGCTTCACAGTAGGTATGGTGTTCTTTGGATGCAACTCAGCATTCTTTGTCCTCCAAACACGACTGAGTTGAGTTTTTACCAAAAAGTTATATTTTGGTTTCATCTGACCATATGACATTCTCCCCAATCCTCTTCTGGATAATCCAAATGCACTCTAGCAAACTTCAGACGGGCCTGGACATGTACTGGCTTAAGCAGGGGGACACGTCTGGCACTGCAGGATTTGAGTCCCTGGCGGCGTAGTGTGTTACTGATGGTAGGCTTTGTTACTTTGGTCCCAGCTCTCTGCAGGTCATTCACTAGGTCCCCGTGTGGTTCTGGGATTTTTGCTCACCGTTCTTGTGATCATTTTGACCCCACGGGGTGAGATCTTGCGTGGAGCCCCAGATCGAGGGAGATTATCAGTGGTCTTGTATGTCTTCCATTTCCTAATAATTGCTCCCACAGTTGATTTCTTCAAACCAAGCTGCTTACCTATTGCAGATTCAGTCTTCCCAGCCTGGTGCAGGTCTACAATTTTGTTTCTGGTGTCCTTTGACAGCTCTTTGGTCTTGGCCATAGTGGAGTTTGGAGTGTGACTGTTTGAGGTTGTGGACAGGTGTCTTTTATACTGATAACAAGTTCAAACAGGTGCCATTAATACAGGTAACGAGTGGAGGACAGAGGAGCCTCTTAAAGAAGAAGTTACAGGTCTGTGAGAGCCAGAAATCTTGCTTGTTTGTAGGTGACCAAATACTTATTTTCCACCATAATTTGCAAATAAATTCATTAAAAATCCTACAATGTGATTTTCTGGAAGAAATTCTCAATTTGTCTGTCATAGTTGACGTGTACCTATGATGAAAATTACAGGCCTCTCTCATCTTTTTAAGTGGGAGAACTTGCACAATTGGTGGCTGACTAAATACTTTTTTCCCCCACTGTATACAGTTGAAGTCGGAAGTTTACACACACTTAGGTTGGAGACATTAAAACTAATTTTTCAACCACTCCACAAATTTCTTGTTAACAAACTATAGTTTTGGCAAGTCAGTTAGGACATCTACTTTGTGCATGACACAAGTAATTTTTCCAACAATTGTTTACAGACAGATTATTTCACTGTATCACAATTCCAGTGGGTCAGAAGTTTACATACACTAAATTGACTGTGCCTTTAAACAGCTTGGAACATTTCAGAAAATTATGTCATGACTTTAGAAGCTTCTGATAGGTTAATTGACATCATTTGAGTCAATTGGAGGTGTACCTGTGGATGTATTTCAAGGCCTACCTTCAAACTCAGTGCCTCTTTGCTTGACATCATGGGAAAATCATAAGAAATCAGCCAAGACCTCCGAAAACAAATTGTGGACCTCCACAAGTCTGGTTCATCCTTGGGAGCAATTTCCAAACGCCTGAAGGTACCACGTTCATCTGTACAAACAATAGTACGCAAGTATAAACACCATGGGACCACGCAGCCGTCATACCGCTCAGGAAGGAGACGCGTTCTGTCTCCTAGAGATGAACGTACTTTGGTGCGAAAGGTGCAAATCAATCCCAGAACAACAGCAAAGGACCTTGTGAAGATGCTGGAGGAAAATATCCACAGTAAAACGAGTCCTATATCGACATAACCTGAAAGGCCGCTCAGCAAGGAAGAAGCTACTGCTCCAAAACCGCCATAAAAAAGCCAAACTGCACATGGGGACAAAGATCGTACTTTTTGGAGAAATGTCCTGTTTGGCCATAATGACCATCATTATGTTTGGAGGAAAAATGGGGTCACTTGCAAGCCGAAGAACACCATCCCAACCGTGAAGCACAGGGGTGGTAGCATCATGCTGTGGGGGTGCTTTGCTGCAGGAGGGACTGGTGCACTTCACAAAATAGATGGCATCATGAGGAAGGAAAATTATGTGGATATATTGAAGCAACATCTCAAGACATCAGTCAGGAAGTTAAAGCTTGGTCGCAAATGGGTCTTCCAAATGGACAATGACCCCAAGCATACTTCCAAAGTTGTGGCAAAATGGCTTAAGGACAACAAAGTCAAGGTATTGGAGTGGCCATCACAAAGCCCTGACCTCAGTCCTATAGAACATTTGTGGGCAGAACTGAAAAAGCGTGTGCGAGCAAGGAGGCCTACAAACCTGACTCAGTTACACCAGCTCTGTCAAGAGGAATGGCCCAAAATTCACCCAACTTATTGTGGGAAGCTTGTGGAAGGCTACCCGAAACGTTTGACCCAAGTTAAACAATTTAAAGGCAATGCTACCAAATAATAATTGAGTGTATGTAAACTTCTGACCCACTGGGAATGTGATGAAAGAAATAAAAGCTGAAATAAATAATTCTCTCTACTATTATTCTGACATTTCACATTCTTAAAATAAAGTGGTGATCCTAACTGACCTAAAACAGGGAATTTTTACTCTGATTAAATGTCTGGAATTGTGATAAACTGAGTTTAAATGTATTTGGCTAAGGTAAACTTCCGACTTCAACTGTATATATATATATATATATATATATATATATATATGTTGTATGTCGTTGGGTTGGTGTGAACGATAATCATACTCACGTGTCGGGGGGTTTTGCGTTAATAGCAATGACAGGCCGTCGCTGGTTGACTGGCTGTTTAGACAGATCCTCTAGAGTCAACACCCTCTGGCCCGAACGAGCCTGACAGAGACAGAGAGAGACAGAGAGAGAGAGAGAGAGAGAGAGAGAGAGAGAGAGAGAGAGAGAGAGAGAGCAGAGAGAGAGAGACAGAGAGAGACAGAGAGAGACAGAGAGAGAGAGAGAGAGAGAGACTAGCAGGAGGCAAGCGTAAGTGCTGAGAAGGATGTAACACACCCACCCACAACCCTACCTGTCCAGGGTCGTAGAAGCCGTCCATAGTGATGTCTGTGGAAGCCAGTGTGTTGGTCAGGCTGTATTTGAGAGACAGGTTGGAGTCCAGCAGTCTCTTTAGAGCAATCTCACTAAACTTATTCCTACGGTTATCTGAGCTGTTGATCTCCTGCAACAAGTCCAAGGCCCTGACACACACACAGATAAACACACACAGACAAACACACATTGTCATACACAACACAACACACACAAATAAACACACACCTTCACAGCTGACACTAAATTGAACAGAGCAATACTGCCATCTGCTGGCTCCTTAGTAAATCTCTCCCATGGATCACCACTAAAATACTACTACAGTGAGGGAAAAAAGTATTTTATCCCCTGCTGATTTTGTACGTTTGCCCACTGACAAAGACATGATCAGTCTATAATTTTAATGGTAGGTTTATTTGAACAGTGAGAGACAGAATAACAACAAAAAAATCCAGAAAAACGCATGTCAAAAATGTTATAAATTGATTTGCATTTTTATGAGGGAAATAAGTATTTTTTGTCAGTGTGATGCGGTAAGATGAACTCAGGCGCAGGACATAGAGCTAATCGAAAACGTACTTTACTCGTAGGTAACATAATTAACATAACCTCCACACAGGGAGGAAACAAACCCGCTCACCAGACGACAACCAAACATGAACAAACACGCACAACATACAGTGGGAGCCAGAGGGTTAAATAGGGAAGTAATCAATACCTAATGGGAACCAGGTGTGAACAATAAAGACAAGACAAGTAGAACACAGAAACATAGATCGGTAGCAGCTAGTACTCCGGTAGCCTGCCAGAGCAAGGAGGAGGAGCAGCCTCGGCTGAATCCGTGACACCCTCTGCAAAACATGACTTAGTACTTGGTGGCAAAACCCTTGTTGGCAATCTCAGAGGTCAGACGTTTCTTGTAGTTGGCCACATGGCGCCGTCCATCGTCCCTTTGATGCGGTGAAGTTGTCCTGTCCCCTTAGCAGAAAAACACCCCCAAAGCATAATGTTTCCACCTCCATGTTTGACGGTGGGGATGGTATTCTTGGGGTCATAGGCAGCATTCCTCCTCCTCCAAACACGGCGAGTTGAGTTGATGCCAAAGAGCTCGATTTTGGTCTCATCTGACCACAACACTTTCACCCAGTTCTCCTCTGAATCATTCAGATGTTCATTGGCAAACTTCAGACGGGCCTGTATATGTGCTTTCTTGAGCAGGGGGACCTTGCGGGCGCTGCAGGATTTCAGTCCTTCACGGCGTAGTGTGTTACCAATTGTTTTCTTGGTGACTATGGTCCCAGCTGCCTTGAGATCATTGACAAGATCCTCCCGTGTAGTTCTGGGCTGATTCCTCACCGTTCTCATGATCATTGCAACTCCACGAGGTGAGATCTTGCATGGAGCCCCAGGCCGAGGGAGATTGACAGTTATTTTGTGTTTCTTCCATTTGCAAATAATTGCACCACTGTTGTCACCTTCTCACCAAGCTGCTTGGCGATGGTCTTGTAGCCCATTCCAGCCTTGTGTAGGTCTACAATCTTGTCCCTGACATCCTTGGAGAGCTCTTTGGTCTTGGCCATAGTGGAGAGTTTGGAATCTGATTGATTGATTGCTTCTGTGGACAGGTGTCTTTTATACAGGTAACAAGCTGAGATTAGGAGCACTCCCTTTAAGAGTGTGCTCCTAATCTCAGCTCGTTACCTGTAAAAAAGACACCTGGGAAACAGAAATGTTTCTGTTTGAGAGGGGGTCAAATACTTATTTCCCTCATTAAAATGCAAATCAATTTATAACATTTTTGACATGCGTTTTTCTGGATTTTTTTGTTGTTATTCTGTCTCTAACTGTTCAAATAAACCTACCATTAAAATTATAGACTGATCATTTCTTTGTAAGTGGGCAAACGTACTAAATCAGCAGGGGATCAAATACTTTTTTCCCTCACTGTATGTGTGTTTGTGTGTGTGTGTCTATAATCTCTAGAGATTATAATCACAACAGCATTTCATTATGCAATCTGTGGTATTCACATACACACACACACTCACCCCAGCTTGCACATCTCCACGGCAGTGGGCTCATCGTTGGCACACACACTGATGGCCCAGCATGCATTGCGGCGTACCTCCTTGTGATTGGACCGTAGCAGTTGGACCAATGGGACAAGGCCTCCCGCATTCCTCAGCTAAACAACAGGAAGAGATGGAATGAGAGGAAGGAGTTGGAGTTTGCACTTTTGGGACTATTCCATTGGTTCCACTGTACCAGGCAAACTACAGTAGAAGTCAAAAGTTTGGACAAACCTACTCATTCAAGGGTTTTTCTTTATTTTTACTATTTTCTACATTGTAGAATAATAGTGAAGACATCAAAACTATGAAATAACACATTTGGAATTATGTTGTAAAACCAAAAAAGTGTTAAACAAATCAAAATATATTTTATATTTGAGATTCTTCAAATAGCCACCCTTTGCATTGATGATAGCTTTGCACACTCTTGGTATTCTCTCAACTTCACCTGGAATGCTTTTCCAACAGCCTTGCAGGAGTTTCCACATATTCAGAGCACTTGTTGGCTGCTTTTCCTTCACACTGCCGTCCGACTCATCCCAAACCATCTCAATTGGGTTGAGGTCGGGGGATTGTGGAGGCCAGGTCATCTGATGCAGCACTCCATCACTCTCCTTCTTGGTAAAATAGCCCGTACACAGCCTGGAGATGTATTGGGTCATTGTCCTGTTGAAAAAACAAATGATAGTCCCACTAACCCAAACCAGATGGGATGGTGTATCGCTGCAGAATGCTGTGGTAGCCATGCTGGTGAAGTGTGCCTTGAATTCTAAATAAATCACAGACAGTGTCACCAGCAAAGCACTCCCACACCATAACACCTCCTCCTCCATGCCTTACAGAGGGAACTACACATGCAGAGATCATCCGTTCACCCACACCGCGTCTCACAAAGACACAGTGGTTGGAACCAATAATCTCCAATCTGGACTCCAGACCAAAGGACAAATTTCCACCAGTCTAATGTCCACAGCTCATGTTTCTTGGCCCAAGCAAGTCTCTTCTTCTTATTGATGTCCTTTAGTAGTGGTTTCTTTGCAGCAATTCGACCACGAAGGCCTGATTCACACAGTCCCCTCTGAACAGTTGATGTTGAGTGTCTGTTACTTGAACTCTGTGAAACATTTATATGGGCTGCAATTTGAGGCTGGTAACGCTAATGAACTTATCCTCTGCAGCAGAGGTAACTCTGGGTCTTCCATTCCTGTGGCGGTCCTCATGAGAGCCAGTTTCATCATAGCGCTTGATGGTTTTTGCGGCTCCACTTGAAGAAACTTTCAAAGTTCTTGAAATGTTCCGTATTGAGGAAATAAATTCCACAAATTAACTTTTAAGAAGGCACACCTGTTAATTGAAATGCATTCCTGGTGACTACCTCATGAAGTTGGTTGAGAGAATGCCAAGAGTGTGCAAAGCTGTCATCAAGGCAAAGGGTGACTATTTGAAGAATCTCAAATATAAACTATATTTTGATTTGTTTAACACTTTTTTGGTTACTACATGATTCCATATGTGTTATTTCATAGTTTTGATGTCTTCACTATTATTCTACAATGTAAAAAATAACCTAAATAAAGAAAAACCCTGGAATGAGTAGGTGTGTCCAAACTTTTGACTGGTAGTGTATGTGCAGCTCAAGAATGTGACAAATATTTGATCCAGGTCTGAAACACCAGCACTACGGACAAAGACACACTCACGTCTGCCCGTCCCTCAGCATCGCAGGCGAGAGCGGCGACGGCCTGCGTGGCTGGAACCAGGGTGTGTGTGTCCGCAGACTGCAGCGGCTCCAGGAGGGCAGCCATGGCCCCGTGGGACAGGATGCTGCAGCGGAGGACTTCCTGTTCGGCCATATTGGTGAGGACGGCTGCAGCGTGAGCCACCGCACCGGGAATAACGTCACGGAGCTGCTGAACCATGCCCTCATCTCCCTCAGCCTCATAGACAGCACTGACACACACACAGACACGCACGCATGAATGGACGCACGCACACACACACAAAGTGAGACCTCATCACATCCGCCTTATACATAACACTGAGGGAGTGACATAGAGGTAGAGCGAAAGAGAGGTAGAGAGAGAGAGAGGTAGAGAGGTAGAGAGAGAGAGGTATAGAGAGAGAGAGGTAGAGAGAGAGAGGTAGAGAGAAAGAGGTAGAGAGAAAGAGGTAGAGAGAGAGAGGTAGAGAGAGAGAGGTAGAGAGAGAGGTAGAGAGAGCGAGGTAGAGAGGTAGAGAGAGAGAGGTAGAGAGAGAGGTAGAGCGGTAGAGAGAAAGAGGTAGAGAGAGGCGGAGAGAGGTAGAGAGAGAGCGGTAGAGCGGTAGAGCGAGAGAGGGGGCGGTAGAGAGGTAGAGAGAGAGAGAGCAGTAGAGAGGTAGAGAGAGAGAGAGAGAGAGAGAGAGAGCGAGAGAGAGCAGTAGAGAGAGAGAGTGGTAGAGAGAGAGGTAGAGAGGTAGAGAGAGAGAGCGGTAGAGCGGTAGAGCGAGAGAGAGGTAGAGAGAGTGGTAGAGAGAGAGCGGTAGAGCGGTAGAGAGAGAGCGGTAGAGCGGTAGAGTGAGAGAGGGGGCGGTAGAGAGGTAGAGAGAGAGAGAGAGCTAGAGAGGTAGAGAGAGAGAGAGAGAGAGAGAGAGAGAGAGAGAGTGGTAGAGAGAGAGGTAGAGAGAGAGAGCAGTAGAGCGGTAGAGCGAGAGAGAGGTAGAGAGATAGAGAGAGAGATGTAGAGAGGTAGAGAGAGAGAAGGCAATACAGTACATTAGGTGTGTGTGAAACTCACTATGCATTGAGCTGGTTGCTGTTGGTAAGGCTGGACAGTGCCTGGGCTGCAGCCTCTCTCACCTCACCCCCCTCACTACCCAGCAGCTGCACCACCGCACGGATACCGTCTGGAACACAAGGAAAGTTTAGGGTTAGGGCCCGGGTGTGTGTCAGTGTGTGTTTGCACACGCCTGTGTGTGTGTGTCTCACCCAGGGCTCTGAAAGAGTCTTTGCTGGCCAGGTGTAGACTCATGGCAGCGATAGCCTGACAGGTAGCAGTCCTCACACTGTCATCCTCTAGAGACAGCAGCTCCACCAGCGACCGCTCTATGTCCTGCTCATGGAGCAGCTTGCGGTTCTCCGCTGAAGGACAGAGAGACAGAAAGAGAGAGGGGGTGGGGGGAGTAAGAGAGAGAGAGAGAAAGACGATGATTTGGGGGCGGGAGGGGGGCAGGGAATGGGGGAACACACACACTCACACACTTAAGCATTCAAACACACACACACACACACACTCACACACAAACACACATACACTTAGCCCTTACAGCTCTGAGCCACCCTGTAGATGGCCTTGACAGCGTGTGTCTGTATGTCCGGCAGGGTGGGAGTGGTGATGAACTGCAGTAACCTCTGGAGACCTCCAGTCTCTTGGATCAGCTGGAGACTGTCTCTGTCCTCCAGACAGTTAGATACCAGCTGGAGGGCTTCTACATGCAGATCACTGAACTCCTACAGGACACAAACAGAAGGCAGGAGTCAAATTCCTTCACACTCGAGATACGCTTCATTTTGTTTACCTGGTAGAATGAATTCAATAGAATGGTCCCAAAAGTGCAAGCTTGCAAGCTTGATCAAGAGCACCTCAAATACTTTACAGGTACTTCCAAGTATGTGATAAATATATTTGACCCAGGTGGGTCTGAGCCACACAGACCTTGTTGCAGAGGAACTCCAGCAGCCTGTCAAAGCCCTGCTCCTCCCTGAAGGTGGCTCGTGTGTCGGTATCTGTGGTTATGATCACCAGCGTCCTCAGGGATAGCTGCTGGATGACCGGGAACTCAGATCTCAACAGCTCCAGGAGCGGGGGGACGCCATTTAGCTCACGCACAGCCACGCGGCTTGGGAGGTCCTACACACATGTAACATGGGGCTTTAGCTCAGCAGGCTAACACAGTCTTGTGGCGAGCAGGAGGCTTGGGTTCAAGCCCCGTCGGTCACACACACACACCTGCACCAGGTTGTAGATAGACTCCACAGAGTTCTTCTTGACATCAGGGTCAGGGCTGGACAGAAGCTGTATAAGTGGCTCTAGTCCTTCCTGGTCCGAGATCTGGACCTTACAGCTGAAGTCCACCGACAGGGAGGCCAGGCACAGGGTGGCAAACTCATGGACCACAACATCCTCTGGCACAGGAGTACACACATATAAACAAACACACAGGTACACACAGATATAGACAGACAGGCAGATACAATGAAATGTCACAATGATTTAACATTTGACTGATACTTGAGAAGATGAGAGCCACGCCCAGCCAGAGAATACCTTCAGGTGACAGCTTTCCGATGACAGAAGGAATGACATTCAGTTTCTTCAGAAGTCTTTTTACATCACCTTTCAAACAGAGCAGAAACAGAGGTTACCCAAAGTTTATGGCTACAATCTTGTCTTCAGTCACAAGTGAACAGACTGTGAACAGACTCCAGACCGACCCTAAACAACTGATTTTGCATTGTGCGTTGTGTTACTACTCCTACAGCAGTAGTTAGGGCAGGGGTCCTTACTGTTGGCAGCCATGACCCCCAGGGCCATGAAGGCGTTGCGGCGGACCAGCTTGTCTTCGTGGGAGATGAGGTGAGACAGAGGCTCCACCGCCCCCAGCCCCAGCAGAGAACTCCTGTTCTCATCACCTGTCACCAGGGGGAGACAGGGAGAGAGAGAGAGAGAGAGAGAGAACAAAAAAGGAACAGCACATTAGAAATCAGCTGGATGTAATTGAGGAATCAATAGAATCAAACAATTTCTGGGAGAATTTGAATAAATTAAACAAACCTCATAATGAGGAATTGGCTATCTAAAATGGGGATATGTGGAGAAATCACTTTGCAAACCTCTACAGCAATATAACAAAGAACCCAGAACAACAAGATATACAAGAAAAATTACAAATCCTTGAATCAGCAGTCAAAGACTATCAGAATCCTGTGGATACCCCAATTACAGAACAAGAATTATTGGAAAAACTTTGCACTCTCCAACCCAAAAAGGCATGTGGTGCTGATGTTTTTTTTAAATGAAATGATCAAATATACAAACCACAAATTCAAATTGGCTATACTCAAACTCTTCAACATTATCCTAACTGCAAGTATTTTCCCCGATATTTGGAACCAAGGATTGATCACACCAATCTATAAAAATGTTGACAAATTTGACCCAAATAATTACAGAGGAATTTGCGTTAACAGCAACTTGGGGAAAATTCTCTGCAGTATCATAAACAGCAGACTACATCATTTCCTTGATGAACACAACGTCCTAAGCAGAAGCCAGTTTGGATTTTTTTTTTTTATTATCGTACAACAGACCACATTTACACCCTCCACACTCTAACTGACAAACAAGTCACCCAAAACAATCAACTTAGTGTATGTAAACTTCTGACTCACTGGAATTGTGATACAGTGAATTATAAGTGAAATAATCTGTCTGTAAACAATTGTTGGAAAAGTTACTTGTTTCATGCACAAGGTAGATGTCCTAACCGACTTGCCAAAACTATAGTTTGTTAACAAGAAATGTGTGGAGTGGTTGAAAAATGAGTTTTAATGACTCCAACCTAAGTGTATGTAAACTTCCGACTTCATATGTGTCCTCCTGCCACAACCTGAGGGACAGCCAGTGAAAAGTGTAATGTAATGTCAATAATATTTCCTGTTTTGTTTTGGCTTTCATACCATGTAATGTGTCTTCTCAGTCATGTTGAGACTGGTCGACTACTATTGCTTTAATGTATTGTTATTCTCATTAATATTGTTGTTGTAGTTGCTGTTAATGGTGATCCCATTTCCACTACTACTATTATTATTGCTGTTGGTCCCACCAGTTTTGTTATATGTATACTTTGACAATGTAAGTAATTTAACTTGCCATGTCAATTAAGTCTATTGAATTGAATTGAATTGAATTGAATTGAATTGAATTGAGAGAGAGAGAGAGAGAGAGAGAGAGAGAGAGAGAGAGAGAGAGAGAGAGAGAGAGAGAGAGAGATGGCTTTATGCTCAGTAGGTAAGCTGCTCCTAAGCTTTGGTCCAGGGTGAAATTAACATATCACCTTCATTACATAGCTTTCCACAGTCAAGTTATTTCAGATAATGTGATTACTTTAGGAAGAAATTATACCATATGGCTATGATGTTGGTTCTCTCACGAACATGACCATCAATGGTAAAACATACCTTTCTCTGCAAATTTGTGGATGGCTTCGCAAGCTTTAGCCAAAACCTCCTCTTCAGGGGAATTGAGCATGAGGACCACAGTGGCTGCCTTCTTACTCTCAATCGGCAGGGGGTCAAACTAGAGAAAGAGACACAAAAGAGAGAGGCAGAGAGTTTGACTTCTCATTAAATTGACCTCATCACAACAGCTAAATTATCTTACTCTTCTTACCACATCCTTAGATGGAGGCTCACTCTCTTTTTTCACTTTCTTCCCCATCCTGAAACAATAAAGCACCTTTTTTTTTTGCAATCTTATTTACCCATTATTACATGCTGTCAATGACTAAGTGGGTGTCAACTTTGGCAAGCACTGGTTTACACAGAACAGGTAACGTTGCAAGAGAGCGTGATAATTACACTGGACGTCCAAACGAGGTGGCTTTAGGTAATGTATGATGATCTTCCTAATAACTATTTGAATAATTAACCTTTTGTTACCTGTTGTTGAAGTCTGCGGGCGGTCAGTACCTAGCTAGCCTACAGGTTTTCAGCTAGCTTTTTAGCTAACTGCCGTTAGCAATGTTTGTTTGAAAACTGAGGTTGACATTTCGTTGCTTGGCGACCAATGCCACGAGGTTTTAGTGGTCGAAACCAGAAGCCAGAAATCGGGTGATTTACCCAGTGGTGGAAAAAGTACCCAATTATTATACTTGCGTAAAAGTAAAGATACCTTAATAGAAAATTACTCAAGTAAAAGTGAAAATCACCCAGTAAAATACTACTTAAGTAAAAGTCGGAAAGTATTTGCTTTTAAATATACTTAACTATCAAAAGTAAATGTAATCGCAAAAATATACTTAAGTATCAAAAGTAAATGTAAAAGTATGAATACTTTTAAATTCCTTATATTAAGCAAACCAGACGGCACCATTTTCTTGTTTTTTTATTTTAATTTACAGATAGCCAGGGGAACACAAACACTCAGACATCATTTACAAACGAAGCATTTGTGTTTAGTGAGTCCACCAGATCAGAGGTAATAGATGACCAGGGATGTTCTCTTGATAAGTGTGTGAATTGTACTCTTTTCTTGTCCTGCTAAGCATTCGAAATATAACGAGTACTTTTGGGTGCCAGGGCAAATGTATGGAGTATAAATTACGTTATTTTCTTTAGGAATGTAGTGAAGTAAAAGTTGTAAAAAATAGAAATAGTAAAGTGAAGTACAGATACCCCAAAAAAATACTCACTTCTAATTATTTTTACTTAGTTTACACCACTAGATTTACCAGAAATGATGGAAAGCCTTTGTTGGTTTAGATTGTGCCACACTCTTTAACATGTTGTGCATAATAAAGATTGGACCATCAACAAAAACATAAACAATGGAGTGCATCCCATGACATTTTAACATGCATGTAGCACTTGAAGTGGTGCTCAGGGAATGACTGCCTCATGCAACATAAACAATTAAGTAGGTAGGTCCTTTATTTGGTTGATGATGACAATTGTACAAAATCAAGGTATATTTCCTCAGTTAATTACTGGAAATCACAGACTGTGGCTTTCTATCAACTGGTTGTTCTGATCACTTTCCAAAGACCTCAGCAATAGCTTTGCATGCCTTGGCAACAGAAGGATCCATTTACATTTCACACAGCAGTTGAAGAAACTGGATTTTGGAAAGAGTTTGCATTAAAAGAACAACCTGAACATTTTACTAACTGTTTGGTTAGGGCTTATTGGTTTACCTTATTTATATAGGGCGATATGCATGTGTGTAATTGTGTTGTTATGTGTCTGCTTCTCTGATGTCACTCACCCACACCCACTATTCTATTCTATTAAGCATTGTTGTGGCTGTGCCTTTTAAGAGACGGCCTGCCTGTCTCCCACAGCAGCAGAGGCTACTGGCAAGAGGAGGGTGAGTCATAAACCAAATTAGCTCCATATCAGCAGACAGAACAGACAGAGTGGACAGAACAGGTAGAGCAGACAGAACGGGTAGAGCAGACAGAATGGGTAGAGCAGACAGAACGGACAGATCAGACAGAACAGACAGAACGGACAGAACAGGGTTTCCTCCACCACCACCACGCCCTGACACAGCACAGCACCGCACCACTGCTGGAAACAGCACACTCTGCACTGCTCTGCACCAAAACACCCAAACGACCTCTAAAAGCATTACAGCAACTGTGGCCATGCGGGACACTGTCAGTGGCCTGCCTGCCCTGAGTGATACAGATTAATCTCAAATAAAGCATTCAAGGTTAGGGGATGGGGGTGTGCAGATATTGTATGGCTTTTAACTAATGTATTGTTAGGGGTTGCAAAAGGACATGCATACAGTACATAGACACACACACACATAGCGGATAATATTCCTTTAAAATACAAAAGGCACCAGCATTTATGAGGTTATGTCACATTCTGTATCAATACAGTATTTGAGAGAAGGAAATTACAGCAGAGAGAGACCGAGAGAGAGAGAGAGAGAGAGAATAGAGAGAGAGAGAAGAGAGAGAGAGAGAGAGAGAGAGAGAGAGAGAGAGAGAGACCCCATACTTGGGGGAGGTTGGATTACAGTGTATATATTAGAGGGCAAACCGGAACACAATAGTAGCGTTCCAGGCCGCCTACATTACGCATATGATCGTATCGGTATGTCATATTTCTGGGGTTCTATTAATAATAATTAAATTACAGCAGAGAGAGAGAGAGAGAGAGAGAAGAGAGAAGAGAGAGAAGAGAGAGAGAGAGAGAGAGAGAGAGAGAGAAGAGAGAGAGAGAGAGAGAGAGAGAGAGAGAGAGAGAGAGAGAGAGAGAGAGACCCCATACTTGGGGGAGGTTGGATTACAGTGTATATATTAGAGGGCAAACCGGAACACAATAGTAGCGTTCCAGGCCGCCTACATTACGCATATGATCGTATCGGTATGTCATATTTCTGGGGTTCTATTAATAATAATTAAATTACAGCAGAGAGAGAGAGAGAGAGAGAGAAGAGAGAAGAGAGAGAGAGAGAGAGAGAGAGAGAGAGAGAGAGAGAAGAAGAGAGAGAGAGAGAGAGAGAGAGAGAGAGAGAGAGAGAGAGAGAGACCCCATACTTGGGGGAGGTTGGATTACAGTGTATATATTAGAGGGCAAACCGGAACACAATAGTAGCGTTCCAGGCCGCCTACATTACGCATATGATCGTATCGGTATGTCATATTTCTGGGGTTCTATTAATAATTAACACTACTTCCGTATTTGTAGAGATCTGATAGCTCTAAAATCTATATAAATGCTGATTTAACAATTTGGTCATCTGCGCAACGTGTCTGCCAATTTAGGCGACCTGGAACGCTTCCATTGTCCAATCTGTCTGCACGAGGGAACATCGTTCTGGCCGTCACCCATTAAAGTCATGGCAGCAGTATTAGTGTTCCAGCAGCAGCATTAAGACTTCCGGTTTTCAGATTTTGCCTTCAAAATAAAAGTCTGCGCTATGTGTATGATACGAAATCAATCATTTTTGCAGCTTTGCGTAGTGCATCATGTTACAATTATGTTACACAATTATAACTACATCGGGGGAAAAACTAAAGATGATTAATACTTTATATAAGATAAATAATATAAGGTGGAGCACATTGAGAAATGGTTGGAGCTAAAGTAATTGAATGTAAAGAACATACTGATTTAGCACTAGAGTCTATATATGGTGTTATTTCTTGGGGGACTGTGGTCTAAATACCCAGCAGCACTTTCTACTCCACCCATTCCATTGGTACCAAATGCAACACACTGTAGGCCTATAAATTACATATAGGCTTTTAGAGAAAAAATTATTATATGTGCTGATGTAAAAGTGGGGTTGGGATTACTCAGTAGGGTCTGTAGAATCTATATATGGTGTTATTTCATGAGGGACTCAGGTTTAAATACCCAGCAACACTTTCTACTCCACCCATTCCATTGGTCCCAAATGCAACACACTGTAGGCCTATAAATTACATTGGGTGAATTCATAAAAAGTGGGACATCATACAAACTGGGACTGCTTAATCCTGACACATTTATTTCTTGGTCTGACAAGTGAAAATCAAAACTAAACCCTTGCAGAGAAACCACATGATCAAAATCACATCACTTCATCGGTGTGACATCATAGACGGGGGCAAAGCAAGGTTCAAACAGGAAGCTCACCCCGCGAAGCACACAGTAAGATCAGAAACATAGCTTTTTTCTGTTTTGATGTTAAGGTTATAAAACTGTCATAAATAATGCACTGTGCCAAATTGTGATGTAAATGTGCATACTATGTACTGGTGCATCAAAATAAATAAAAAAGTTGCCAATATTATGTTTACATTTTGTAATTCAGTCATTTTTGTAGTTGTCCCGATTTACCAACCATAGCTAAAGTAGGACAGCATGGAGTAGCTAAAGTGGGACAGTCTTTTCCAATGGAGGAAAGAGATCAGTTTACATTAGGGACCCCCTGTACTTAGGTTAGGCAATGCTCTGGTTCTTGTAGTACTGTTATCCTGTTTAATGTACATATATTCAAAAAATTCCCTCAAATTAAAGCTGACAGTCTGCACTTTAACCTCATAGTCATTGTATCATTTCAAATCCAAAGTGCTGGATTACAGAGCCAAAACAACAACAAAAATGTCACTGTCCCAATAATTACGGAGGACACTATAGATTCTACAGACCCTAGTGAGTAATGCGTCAAAACATCTCGTAACTCTGAAAAGTATTTGGTAAAATCATGACGTCAGTGATCTTCAGGTCGGAAAGTCGGAGCTCTAGAAAGAGGCCGGATTCCCGAGTTGGAATTCCGAGTTGGATGAACGTTCAAATCGAGTTCCCAGTTGTTTTGAACGCAGAATAATCCCAGCCCCACTTTTACTTCGGCACCTAGAAGAGTTTTCTCTCTATAAGCTAATATGTATTTAATATACCGTGTATTGCATTGGGGGCATTTATTTGGCATTTATATATCATGAATAAATACAGGTTAATTATACTTTTCTACTATTACGTAGGGGATTTGAGGGAAATTCCCGAAATTCCGCGACCCGGAAGCAATTTTTTAGTGTTGCTAATGAGACGCTGATCTGCCACCCACTGACTGAGGGAGGTATAGATGAACGCTGTCACCTCCCTCCATTGAGCTGTCAGTTGACAGCGCAACACCGAGCCGGAAGCATCGTAGGAAATAACACAGATTTGATCAACCGTAGATTTTAGATTTCTCCTTTTTGGCACTAGAATAACGGTTGGGACACAAGCATATTTCGGGCAGACCAACGAAAGCGTAAGAGGAAGATAATCTAAAGGACTGACTAGCTTGCTAGTTTAGCTGGATAGTTGGTAGTTAGCAAGCTATCGTTAGCTTTGGCCAGTGCTGCCACTGCTCTGCGCTGCAAAAGCTAGCTAAAGTCGGAGTGTGCAGTAGGCAGGTGAGCTCCGTTGGACTCTAAAAGCTAAGGCAAATTGGAGTATCTAGCTAATACAGAAAAGACTACCGTTTTTTTTTGATTGCTCGCTAGCTAAATGCAGAGTGTAGGTGATCATTGAGAGGCTACTCTCCCAGCTCCATAACGAACTGTCACTGACTGAGTGATATCCAGCCAATTTCCACTAAAGATGGCTACGGCGAGCAGCATTGCCGCATCTATTGCGAGCAAGACGAAGACGAAGAAGAAACACTTCGTGGCTCAAAAAGTGAAGCTTTTCCGAGCCAGCGACCCTCTGCTCAGCGTCCTCATGTGGGGAGTCAACCATTCGGTGAGTCTGTCCATCGGGGTTGGTTGGTGGTGGACAAATCGATGTTTCATGACCCTGTACTACTGAACATGAAGCTCAACTAGCTGACACTATTGATAGCGATGTGTCAAAGTGTGGTTGACTTGACGGACTCGAGACTGTCAGGCGGAAATCAGGGATGACGGCTAGCAGTGGTGATCGCCCTGTCATTGCAAATTAACACCTTGTCGCAACAGGCTTGATTTTTAAATCCATTTGAGTTGGTTTTCAATAGAGCTTTGGCAGCAATTCAATTCTAACTAGGTAACTAAGTGGCCTTTCAGAGGCTGTTGGGTAGATTGTCTGTCGTGTCGTTTCTCCATAACTTGCCACACTGACTGGGGTCAATGAGAATTGCTGATAGAACAGTTGTTATAATACTAGTCAACTCTGCACTCGTGTGTGAGTGTGTAAGCAGATATTCCCATGTCAGAGATCTTCTCATCACTCCCTGTCCCTTCTTCCCTGTCTCTTTCAGTCACTGTGACTGCACAGAAGGCTCAGTCTGAGCCATATAGCCTAACATAGGCTCACTGGCCCAATGTTTCATGACATAACAAACTCATTTGCATTGGAACTAGAATGTTGTGATTGTTTTGGATAGAACATTGAAGACACCCTGAATTCTTTAGCCTACATCTGTGGAAGAGTATCTCTATTCAAAATATGAATGATCACCATATTCAGGGTGTCACCATTCGATTCTCTCTGCTATGCTACACTTGCCTTTTAGAAGAAGAGGTGTTTACGATATCTGGCATGCTTAATTGGAGACTACATACATAAACTGAGAGGTTTTAAATAGGGAACAGAGGTTATTTAGTAGATGGGCCTAAAATGATTACCCCAGCCCAGCCAGCAGAGGAAACCAGCTTTTGCTTTAAACAGAAAAGGAGTCCAGGAATAAACCTTGGCTGTGTGTCTGTAAGAGTGAAGTGTTGGCCAGACACAGTGGTGGTTTCTCTCTCTCCCCCCTCCATGTGTGTTCTCCCTCAGTCACGCTGCATCAGAGGCTGGTCAGCCCAGCTCCAAATTCTACATGAAAACAGTCTCTTAGGGTGTTACTAGTGTGTATGACAAGAGGGGGGAAAACACACTCTATGGAAACAGGTTTCTAGCCCCAGTCACCTCTGTGTAAGGCAGGAAGGGGAACCAAAGGAGGTATCTCAACCAGTGTGTCACTACCACAACAGCCCTGCATGGTATTCTATCCTAGTGGTAGTTTGCTGCACAAGGCTTGTCGTGACCACACCTTGGACTGGAATACTTATGTTAGCTCCCAGAGAGAGCTAATGCCCCTAGGCTTTGGCTCAGTGGGCTAATGTGGTCCTCTTTAGTCACACAGACAGTATCTGGGTTTGATTCCCAGCCAGTTAGGCCTAGCCTACATGTTCAAACCTTTTTAGTTGTTGCATTGCCTAACACTGGACAGAGTGACGGATAGCATGGTTTTATGCCTGAAGCTGCTTGCTTTACAGGTTCGCTCCTCATGGTCAACAACTTTCTCTTTCTTGCGGACTTGCATCAAGCTCTAAATTGGTCAGTTAGTGCACTATTTCTTTCCCCTACTGCTTAACCACTCTTTTTTTTATTTGGGACGGTAAAACGTTTTCAGTGTAAACTTAAACAACTAAAACCAGGTATAAAGTATGTAGAAAAGATCATGGAGCTAGAATATTTTTAAATAATTTTAGATCATCTTTGGGAACTAACAACCACCTTATTTTGGTGGTTGTTAGTTCTCAAAGATTATCTAAAATTATTAAAACTAGACAGTCAGGCCAAATCTAAAATTCAAAAAATGTAATGGAATGGAGCCCCCATTGATTTTGTTATAATGTTTGAGTCTCACAGATAGCATAAGAAAACAAACATCTCTCAGCCCCATGACAAAATGTGTAGATTTGCAGGAAACAGCCAAATTCTGTCTCTGTGGCCAAGAGGAGGGCCTGTAAAACCTTTGGTCGGAGACCACGCCATTGGCCACGCCCACTAACACTACCCCTCCTACGCTAACTTTGCCATCGCTGCTAAAAAAAATCCTAAGGCAAACACTGTAGTGAGGGTGATAGCTGTGAGGTTCTTGTAGAAGGTTGGTTGGAGAAAGCCTGATGATTGTGTTGTAGCTGCTGTCTATGCCCCAGGTTTGAGTAGGGGTCAGATGGAATGTCTGCTAGCGACAGAACACTAGAATGGAATGGGGAGAGGGGGAGGCCTGAGAATGTACACACACACACACACACTGAGGCGGGCAAAGAAACAGAACCCTCCTTATCTCCTGAGGGACCCATCAATATAACCCATCCACTCACTAGCACTTTCTGGAAACTCGCCAGCACTCTGCATTCCTGTAGCTGGAGCATCATGGGAAACCAGTGACCGAGGTAGACAACTCAACTGGTAGTAACTAGACGGCCATGGTAGAGAGGACAGAGAGAAGTCACTAGATTACTTGATTTGACGCAGCGCCTCTACTGTAGTTCATTCAAACACAAATTGCGTTTGTGATTTTAAAGCCCTCCACTGTGCCTCGGTCCTTCCAGCTGTGTGATTGATGGTAGTGAGTGACCGCAGCTAGACATCTCTGTCTAGAATTCTTAATCCCCCCGTGTGGAGAGGGAACTAACTCAGTCTGACAGCCAAAGCCTCAGACATCCCTACTCTGTCTTAAGACCCTGAGGATATAGGACTTAGCTTAGAGAGAGACACTCTGACTGTTGACATGCAGCCCAGCCATTTAGCCGTACAGCAACATCCCAGGCAGGAACCTGTGGTGCTCCATCCATGGACAGGAGGTTGAGAAATACTGTTTTCTAGAATGTCTGTACACATCTCTGGTGAATCATCATACATACAGCAGTCGGCTCTAATTGGCTGTGTTTAGCCAGGCAGCCCTATTCAGATATTTTTTTCTCTCACTTTTGACCAATCATATCAGCTCTGAAAAAGATCATGTGAAAAGATCTGATGTGAATGGTCTAAAGACCAATTAGTGTAATAACAAATATCAGAATTGGGCTGCCTGTCTAAACGCAGCCATGGGCAGGTTGTAGGCATGCACTATTTCAGTGGTTCATTTAAATGATTTGATGTATAGCCTAGTAGTAGCATATACACTGAGTATACCAAACATTAGGAACACCTTCCTAATATTGAGTTGCACTCCCTTTGTCAAGCATGGACTCTCGCAAAGCGTCCACAGGGATGCTGGCCCATGTTGACTCTGCTTACAGTTGTGTCAAGTAGGCTGGATGTACTTTGAGTGGTGGACCATGACTACTGTTGAGCATGAAACCCAGCAGCGTGCAGTCTTACACCTGTCCTGCACTCTCCCTGTCAGCATTTTTTTGTCTTGCCCTCACCCTTGAATGGTACACATACACAATCCTGTCTCTTGTCTCAAGGCTTAATCCTTCTTTAACCTGTCTCCTCCCTTTCATCACACCTGTGACTGTATTCATGGACAGTTGTTCTTAATGTTTTGTATACTGTGTGTCAGATACCAGATGCTTCATCCAGTTAGTATCACGCTACTCGATTCCAAAACAATACCACAACAACAAAAAGAAGGCGTGTTAGCCAAAGTCACAGAAGGGCACTTGATCCAGACAGAAACTCAGTTACTGCTCTGTTCAATCGTTGGGCATCTTTTGAGTTCAATATCATTACATTAGACAAATGTTATGTCATTTTTTTTGAGCCAACTATGAATGCATTAATGAATCAATTATACAATCAATTTGACTTTGGTAAAAACAATCTAACTACAAAACAACATAATGATAATAATTTATTTGAAAGGTAAATCTCTATTGATAAACTGGGTAAATCAATCACTTCGGGATTTTGGCAATGAGGCCTTTTTATCTACTTCCAGAGTCAGATGAACTCGTGGGTACCATTTGTATGTCTCTGTGTCCAGTATGAAGGAAGTTAAAGGTAGTTTCGTGAGCCAATGCTAACTAGCGTTAACGCAATGACTGGAAGTCTATCCAATGGTGTCTATTCTGGGTATCTATCCAATGGTGTCTATCCAATGGTGTCTATCCTGGGTGTCTATCCAATGGTGTCTATCCTGGGTGTATATCCTGGGTGTCTATCCAATGGGGTCTATCCTGGGTGTCTATCCAATGGTGTCTATCCAATGGTGTCTATCCTGGGTGTCTATCCAATTGTGTCTATCCTGGGTGTCTATCCTAGTCACATTACCCTGCCTTCATGTACAAAGCTCGTACATCTGCACATTGATCTGGTACTGGTACTCTCTGTATATATCCCCATGCTTGTGTATTTTATTTTATTCCTTGTGTTACTATTTTATTATTATTTTTAAACTCTGCATCGTTGGGAAGGGCTCGTAAGCAAGTCTACAACAGTTGTAGTCGGCGCATGTGACAAATACAATGTATTTCATTTCATGTGACATAGATGAAAATATCCATTAGAAATCATGCTCTCTCTCTCCCCTACTACCTGTTCCTCATATTTCCCCTCCGTTAGAAATCATGCTCTCTCTCCCCTACCTGTTCCTCATATTTCCCCTCCGTTAGAAATCATGCTCTCTCTCCCCTACCTGTTCCTCATATTTCCCCTCCGTTAGAAATCATGCTCTCTCTCTCTCCTGCTACCTGTTCCTCATATTTCCCCTCCATTAGAAATCATGCTCTCTCTCTCCCCTACTACCTGTTCCTCATATTTCCCCTCCGTTAGAAATCATGCTCTCTCTCCCCTACCTGTTCCTCATATTTCCCCTCCGTTAGAAATCATGCTCTCTCTCCTGCTACCTGTTCCTCATATTTCCCCTCCGTTAGAAATCATGCTCTCTCTCCTGCTACCTGTTCCTCATATTTCCCCTCCGTTAGAAATCATGCTCTCTCTCCTGCTACCTGTTCCTCATATTTCCCCTCCGTTAGAAATCATGCTCTCTCTCCTGCTACCTGTTCCTCATATTTCCCCTCCGTTAGAAATCATGCTCTCTCTCCTGCTACCTGTTCCTCATATTTCCCCTCCGTTAGAAATCATGCTCTCTCTCCCCTGCTACCTGTTCCTCATATTTCCCCTCCGTTAGAAATCATGCTCTCTCTCTCCTGCTACCTGTTCCTCATATTTCCCCTCCGTTAGAAATCATGCTCTCTCTCTCCTGCTACCTGTTCCTCATATTTCCCCTCTGTCATAATTTTTATTTTCCACTCTCACTCGGTCTCTCTATCCGTCCCCGTCCCTTTGTCCCTCTCCCCCCTCTCTCTCTGAGCCAGTGACTATGTCTGGGTCTGTGTGTTGCGTAAGAGGCAGTTCCTATTAATAGCCACTAGGAGCAACCTGCAGCTAATATGTGGTGAATATGGGTGAAGAACAGAATAGATGGGTTCTCACAAAGGACCTGGAGTCCCCAGGGACCAGACCAGACAAGCACATTCAGAGTGTGTGCGTGTGTGCGTGGGTGTCTTTCCACATGGTCTGTCTCACTTATCGTGTATGGGTGGTCGAGTTGGAGAGGGGCAACTTGATGAAGCAGGAGAGGAGAGGTCATCTTTGGTGCACAGTTGGTGTTGGTACCTCTGTTGTGCCCTCTACTGTGTGTGTGTGTGTGTGTGTGTATCTCACACACAGGCGTCCACTGCATTCATATAGCCCGCTGCATTCATATAGCCCGCTGCATTCATATAGCCCGCTGCATTCATATAGCCCGCTGCATTCATATAGCCCGCTGCATTCATACAGCCCGCTGCATTCATACAGCCCGCTGCATTCATATAGCCCGCTGCATTCATATAGCCCGCTGCATTCATATAGCCCGCTGCATTCATATAGCCCGCTGCATTCATATAGCCCGCTGCATTCATATAGCCCGCTGCATTCATATAGCTGTAGCTCGCCATGGAGCAGAGGTAAATATTCCGTGTTTGGCCAGAGGAGACAATGACTTTGATTTAAACTGAATAAAGCTTTAGTCACCAACAATAGATATCCGAGTGCCCTCGTTGCCCTGCATGGCTATCAATGTGTGTACAGTAGGCCCCACGAGACGAAAATTGTGTGTGTGTGTGTCAGAGCATATGAGCGGAGTGGAGCGGGAGCGAGCGTGGAGCGTGAGCGGACGGATTTTGAACAGAGCGCAGAGCGGCATTTTTAAAAGGACGGAGCGTCGCCCTATGTCCCGCTCCAATTTCGCTCGCTCACACCAAGAGTCTGAAGCATGCTCAAGCCTGACCCAGAATCCATCTGTTTAATTTAATTTGTGTCGTCCAAGAATTTGTATTTTATAGAGCGAGGAGCAGCAGCAGCAACAAGAGAAAAGCGTTGAGGAATTCAAAAGTTTATTCACTGCAGGCAAAGGCCCAACCATAACAAGGGAGAGAAAAAGAGAGCTGGATGTAGCATTTTAAAAAATGATTTTCATGGACTATGAACCGCTGAGTAAAGGAGAACGCGAAGGGATGCAACACTTCGCCAGCGCAGCTCAACCGGCTACACCCCCCCAAGAAACTATGATAAATCAGTACTTTACTTTGTCAAATTTACATCTGAGATGCCCCATTCACATGCTTCAGCTGGCGATCAAAAACGCCGTTAACGAGCACGACAACATTAATAGGCTGTTAGTGAAAGTCGGGCACCTGGTGAAAAGTGTACGCAAGAGCACAGAGGAAACCGACCAATTAGGTGTCCGCCCCACAAATGCCTGCGCCATTTGATGGAGCAGCCAGCTGCGGATGATTCAGTCCGTTGTTCCAAAAAAGACCCGTTATGGCAAAACAAACTCAAGTCTAATGTTGCTAACATCACCCTGAATCAAGTACCGCAGCTGACGCACCTTGTCCGTGTGCTGACACCACTAGCAGACCTCACAGACAAAATGCAGAAGGAGCTGGGGAACCTGGGGATGATCCTCCCTGCTGTCACATAAATCAAATCCCTGCTCACCGATTACACTCACGCTGCACTTCCAATGGGCATCGCTGCTTTTGCAGAAACATTGGCAAACAACGTGTCAATTCGCTATGGAATATACTATACTGATTAACATCTCATTTTAGCGTCAGTGTTAGATCCCCGTTTCAAGACAGAATGGATAATCCGAGATGAGTCTGTATGCAAGAAATTCGGGGAGATAAAGTAAGGCTGTGGTTTAAGCTAAAAGTGAAATACATGCAGATTTCGTTCCTTTTTTGGAGTGAGCGGGGGCGATTTGAGTGGAGCGCGATGCAAACTGCGTTGAGCGCTGAGCGATAATGAGCGGACTGGCCTGATGTGGCTTTGAGCGGGGGGAGCGGAGGGGTGAACAGCTCCGTGAGCGAGGAGCTGAGATTCTCACCGCTCCACTCCGCTCATATGCTCTGGTGTGTGTCAAATGAAATTGTATTTATCTCATGCGCCGAATGCAATAGGTGTAGACCTTACTGTGAATTGCTTACTTACAAGCCCTTAATCAACAATGCAGAATTTTTTTTTAAGTAAGAAAATATTTGCTATAAATAAATAAAAATAAAAAATATATATATATATATATATATAGACAGTTGAAGTCGGAAGTTTACATACACTTAGGTTGGAGTCATTAAAACTCGTTTTTTCAACCACTCCACAAATTACTTGTTAACAAACTATAGATTTGGCAAGTCGGTTAGGACATCTACTTTGTGCATGGCACAAGTCATTTTTCCAACAATTGTTTACAGACAGATTATTTCACTTATAAATCACTGTATCACAATTCCAGTGGGTCAGAAGTTTACATGCACTAAGTTGACTGTGCCTTTAAACGGCTTGGAAAATTCCATTAAATGATGTCATGGCTTTAGAAGCTTCTGATAGGCTGAGTGTGCAAAGCTGTCATCAAGGCAAAGGGTGGCTATTTTAAGATTTGTTTAACACTTTTTGTGGTTACTACAAGATTCCATATGTGTTATGTCATAGTTTTGATGTCTTCACTATTATTCTACAATGTAGAAAATTGTAAAAAAATAAATAAAGAAAAACCCTGGAATGAGTAGGTGTGTCCAAACTTTTGACTGGTACTATATATATTAGTGAGAAAAGGTAACACAAAAGAACAATAAGAAGGCTATATACAGGGGGTACCGGGTCAATGTGCTGGGGTACAGGTTAGTGAGAGAGTGAGAGAGTGAGAGAGTGAGAGAGTGAGAGAGAGAGAGAGAGAGAGAGAGAGAGAGAGAGAGAGAGAGAGAGAGAGAGAGAGAGAGAGAGAGAGAGAGAGAGAGAGAGAGAGAGAGAGAGAGAGATCACATAGCTACCAACAATGACATGACGCTGCCTTGTGGGGAATCGTAGGTGGCTCGTTTCAGCTTCTTTTATCTTCTTCTTGATACCATGTCTTCTTTTCACTGATATGTCTTTGCTAATATGCCAAACATTTGCTAGCTCGCTAACCAACAACTGTAATGAAGTATTTCAGAGACAACAAATGTTTTTATGTTTTCAATATACATTGGTAGATCAAATATAGTTTACATGTTGTCAACAGTCTATGCCAACCTCATCTGTTTTGCCCCATAGTTATGCACGCATCGGTTTTGTTGCTAAACAACCAAGTTGTTTAGGTAGTGTTCCCATTGGTTAAAGGCCAGGTCCCCTGGTTTCTATACGGTTATAATCTGTAACCTATTAGAGCCTCATTATCTTGGCTAGTTCCTGGACTTGTCTGGTGAATTGACCAATAAAGTTTCTCTGCACATGACACTGAACATCAACAACAGAATTCAAATCTGCCATGACCTACTTTGCCCCCATTAGTTTATGCATAGGCCTGACCAAGCCATGACCACATAGTAATGGAACAAAGGGCTCTGGTTTCCTTTTAAATGTGCAGTTTGGGAACAGACCATGAAATTGTGTTTTAACCGTGTTAGTGTGGCATGTGTGTATCTTATGTGACTGTGGGTGTAATTGGTATCATAGTGTGAAATGGGTCCTGATTTGATTTATTGCAGGCGGTGTTAGTCACAGAGAATTAGGCTACACCCCCAAGAGCAGCCTGCTACTACATTAGTAATAGTAGTACCAGACACAGGGTTAGGGAGACAGATAATTGACCTCTACACTAAACACAGTGATGTGTGTTTCTCTTTACATGGTAATCACTGAAATTAGACTAACAGGCTGAATGATTAACCACCACCATAGGCTGGTCTGCCGTTTTGTGAGACTAATGTTACTGTTACTATCGGGGTGCAGAAGATGTAAGGTACTAAGACAGATTGAACAGGGTTTACCCTATTTCATGAATCACATCACATTTTGTTGTTCCAAGACAGACAGTGGTAGAAAAATAGCTAACTAACCTAACTGTGCATTCTGCACCCTTTCATGTGATTTGGCCTGATTTGTACACAGTTGCATCAGTGAAATGTGCTGGATATGCTTAATACAGTGGGGAGAAAAAGTATTTGATACACTGCCAATTTTGCAGGTTTTCCTACTTACAAAGCATCTAGAGGTCTGTCATTTGTATCATAGGTACACTTCAACTGTGAGAGACGGAATCTAAAACAAAAATCCAGAAAATCACATTGTATGATTTTTAAGTAATTCATTTGCATTTTATTGCATGACATAAGTATTTGATCACCTACCAACCAGTAAGAATTCCGGCTCTCACAGACCTGTTAGTTTTTCTTTAAGAAGCCCTCCTGTTCTCCACTCATTACCTGTATTAACTGCACCTGTTTTGAACTCGTTACCTGTATAAAGACACCTGTCCACACACTCAATCAAACAGACTCCAACCTCTCCACAATGGCCAAGACCAGAGAGCTGTGTAAGGACATCAGGGATAAAATTGTAGACCTGCACAAGGCTGGGATGGGCTACAGGACAATAGGCAAGCAGCTTGGTGAGAAGGCAACAACTGTTGGCGCAATTATTAGAAAATGGAAGAAGTTCAAGATGACGGTCAATCACCCTCGGTCTGGGGCTCCATGCAAGATCTCACCTCGTGGGGGCATCAATGATCATGAGGAAGGTGAGGATCAGCCCAGAACTATACGGCAGGACCTGGTCAATGACCTGAAGAGAGCTGGGACCACAGTCTCAAAGAAAACCATTAGTAACACACTACGCCGTCATGGATTAAAATCCTGCAGCGCACGCAAGGTCCCCCTGCTCAAGCCAGCGCATGTCCAGGCCCGTCTGAAGTTTGCCAATGACCATCTGGATGATCCAGAGGAGGAATGGGAGAAGGTCATGTGGTCTGATGAGACAAAAATAGAGCTTTTGGTCTAAACTCCACTCGCCGTGTTTGGAGGAAGAAGAAGGATGAGTACAACCCCAAGAACACCATCCCAACCGTGAAGCATGGAGGTGGAAACATCATTCTTTGGGGATGCTTTTCTGCAAAGGGGACAGGACGACTGCACCGTATTGAGGGGAGGATGGATGGGGCCATGTATCACGAGATCTTGGCCAACAACCACCTTCCCTCAGTAAGAGCATTGAAGATGGGTCGTGGCTGGGTCTTCCAGCATGACAACGACCTGAAACACACAGCCAGGGCAACTAAGGAGTGGCTCCGTAAGAAGCATCTCAAGGTCCTGGAGTGGACTAGCCAGTCTCCAGACCTGAACCCAATAGAAAATCTTTGGAGGGAGCTGAAAGTCCGTATTGCCCAGCGACAGCCCCCGAAACCTGAAGGATCTGGAGAAGGTCTGTATGGAGGAGTGGGCCAAAATCCCTGCTGCAGTGTGTGCAAACCTGGTCAAGACCTACAGGAAACGTATGATCTCTGTAATTGCAAACAAAGGTTTCTGTACCAAATATTAAGTTCTGCTTTTCTGATGTTCATCTTATGTCGCAAATTATGTCTCTCACAGTTGAAGTGTACCTATGATAAAAATGACAGACCTCTACATGCTTTGTAAGTAGGAAAACCTGGAAAATCGGCAGTTTCCACTAGCCTGTACAATTGAGGTGTCATCCGGTTTAGAGCAGTATATCTCTGTCACTGCTGCTAGGAGAGAATACATAACAGGCCAACTTTCTGAATCTGTCCCTTTTTGTAGTCAAACAAACATCAGATGAGTCACTAAGCACCAGCTGCTATAGTAGGACTGTGACTGTATAGAAATGTCTAGCCTACAAGTAACTGCCAAAGTAAAGGTACACCAACATAAAGTGTCTTAATAGGGCATTGGGTCACCACTATCCGCCAGAACAGCCTAAATGCACCTTGGCATAGATTCTACAAGTGTCTGGGACTCTATTGGAGGGATGCGACACCATTCTTCCACGATAAATTCCATAAGTTGGTGTTTTGTTGATGGTGGTGGAAAACGTTGTCTCAGGCGCTGCTCCAGAATCTCCCATAAGTGTTCAGTTGGGTTGAGATCTGGTGACTGAGACACACACACACACAGTCACTTTAAACCCATTTATTTATATACACTAGGTGACTGATAGGGGGCGCTGTGTTGAAGCCAACGCGCAGCCATCTTGGCACTCCTACATCATTATGGAAGCTATAGAAATACATTTATTCATGTCTACATTTGTTTTTGCCACATTTATTTGATTATAGATACCTTAATGCATAGGTTTTAATTTTCAAAGATTTTACTGAGTTACAGTTCATATAAGGAAATCAGTCAATTGAAATAAATTCATTAGGCCCTAATCTATGTATTTCACATGACTGGGAATACAGATATGTGTCTGTTGGTCACAGATATTTTTTTTATTTTTAAAGGTAGGAGCGTGTATCGGAAAACCAGTCAGTGTCTGGTGTGACCACCATTTGCCTAATGCAACACGACACATCTCCTTCACATAGAGTTGATCAGGCTGTTGATTGTGGCCTGTGGAATGTTGTCCCACTCCTCTTCAATGGCTGTGTGAAGTTGCTGGATATTGGCAGGAACTGGAACACGCTGTCGTACGCATCGATCCAAAACATCCCAAACATGCTCAATGGGTGACATGTCGGTGAGTATGCAGGCCATGGAAGAACTGGGACATTTTCAGCTTCCAGGAATTGTGTACAGATCCTTGCAACATGGGGCTGTGCATTATCATGCTGAAACATGAGGTGATGGCGGCGGATGAATGGCACGACAATGGGCCTCAGGATCTCATCACGGTATCTCTGTGCATTAAAATTGCCATCTATAAAATGCAATTGTGTTCGTTGTCTGTAGCTTATGCCTGCCCATACCATAACCCCACCGCCACCACGGGGCACTCTGTTCACAACATTGACATCAGCAAACCGCTTGCCCGCACAACGCCATTGTGAGGCCGGTTGTGAGGCCTGTTGGACGGACTGCCAATTCTCTAAAACGACATTGGAGGCGGCTTATGGTAGAGAAATGAACATTCAATTCTCTGGCAACAGCTCTGTTGGACATTTCTGCAGTCAGCATGACAATTGCACGCTCCCTCAACTTGAGACATCTGTGGCATTGTGTGACAAAACGGCACATTTTAGAGTGGGCTTTTATTGTCCCCAGCATGCTGTTTTAATCAGCTTCTTGATATGCCACACCTGTCAGGTGGATGGATTATCTTGACAAAGGAGAAATGCTCACTAACAGGAATGTAAACAAAATTGTGCACAACATTTGAGAGAAATAAGCTTATTGTGCGTATGGAAAACTTTCTGGGATCTTTTATTTCAGTTCATGAAACATGGAACCAACACTTTTTAAATGTTGCATTTTTGTTCAGTGTATATTATGTGAGTGAAACAACATAATGTTACTGTCCCCACCACAACAAAAAATACTTAAATACATGTAATTTTGTCCTTGAAACATTTAATTGAAATATTGTAGAATTCCATTCGTTCCTATGGAGGACTGCTCCTTCTGGGGAGTGCCAATATGGCCGACCGGTGGCTTCAGAGCTTCTCAAGACAAAACATAGCATCAGCAATCCAGGATTACAAATACATCATTGCTTTAAACCCCCTTTGCCCCTTTGAGACCCATCTTTCAAAGTCCCTGAGACCTCTTCCTCTAGCCATGGTAGCCAAAATAATGGGCAACTGGGCATTTTTATACATAACACATCCTATCGTGCTTAGGGTCAATTGCTTAATTAACTCAGGAACCACACCTGTATGGAAGCACCTGCTTTCAATATACTTTGTATCCCTCATTTAGACAAGTGTTTCCTTTATTTTGGCAGCTACCTGTACATGCTCTGTTTGAGTATAGCCTGGCTGTACCTGTTAAATCTTCCATACATAAAACGTCATGTTATCTTGACTTGAGTACCACTGATCTGTCAGCAGGTCCACCAGTCAGAGCTGCGTGTCTGTCAGCAGGTCCACCAGTCAGAGCTGTGTGTCTGTCAGTCGGTCAGAGAGCTGCGTGTCTGTCTGTCAGTCGGTCAGAGAGCTGCGTGTCTGTCTGTCAGTCGGTCAGAGAGCTGCGTGTCTGTCTGTCAGTCGGTCAGAGAGCTGCGTGTCTGTCTGTCAGTCGGTCAGAGAGCTGCGTGTCTGTCGGCCAGAGAGCGGCGTGTCTGTCTGTCAGTCTGTCAGAGCTGTGTGTCTGTCTGTCAGACGGTCAGAGAGCTGTGTGTCTGTCAGTCGGTCAGAGCTGTGTGTCTGTCAGTCAGAGGGTGTTATGAGAGAGAAGCCTCTGTGTGCTGACTTGAGTTCCTCTCTCACTTCCTGTCCACCGGGGCCACGGAGTGTGCTCACTCCACTCCGAGGCGGAAACACCAGACTCCGTCACCAAGGCGACAACGAACAGGAAGTGGCACTGTGAAAGTTGGCCGGCTGAGAGAGAGAGAAAGAGAGAGATAAGAGACTGACTTTTGGAGCCATCATCATCAGAGGAGATTCAACACAACATGAACGTGAGAGCTGCAGTCGGCACTGCTTAGCTTCACTCAGAGTTGATTAGAACAGGCCAAGAAATCTAGTGACTAGCATATATAGGATGTGTCCCAAACAGCACCCTATTCCCCTTTATAGTTCACTTCTTTTGACCTGACCAGGGCCCATAGTGCTCTGGTCAAAGGTAGTGCACTGTAAAGGGAATCGGGTGCCATTTGGGTCACATCCATAGACCGGCCCGGTCGGGGTACTCAACCTGAAGGTCTGGAGAACGCTGTTCTATGTGGTTCTCTTCATTCTGGGCTAAATCCTGCCTCCCTTACTGAACAGATGAATGCCTTATGATATAATTATACAGAGAGATTAGTAATCCTGCTTCCTTCAGGGGAGAGAATTGTAGTCTGTCACCGTCAGTCCCCAGAATACATTGCTGCTGCTGCCTGCCGCTGTGCTGTCCTCCTGAAGGTTGGCCCTGTGCCACTCCTGTGTGTGCGTAGGGGCATTGTCTTCTCTCCTGCCTCTGCACTGTGTGTGAAACAGAGCTTTGTGATGTGGTGACGTCTCCTGAAGTACCCAGGATGCATCAGTCTCTGGGTGACGTTGTTGCCTGGCACCCCACATCACTGACAGTCTTTTCTCTCTCTCTCAGTAGTCTCTCTCCTGAACATCCATCAAGTTCCATCATCAAGTTCCTACCTCCTTCTGAAGTCCACTAGCTTCCTTTCCTTGTCTCCTTTACTCCTGGAACAGATACTTGTTAAGCTGCAGCCTCAATGGCTATCTCTCTGTCTCTCTCTCTCTCGCTCTCTCAATTCAATTCAATTCAATAAATGCTTTATAGGCATGAATGGGTGGTTTGGTCATTCCATGTCATTTCAGCAAGCCATGACATCCACCATCTCAGATTGTTCTAAAATAATTTCTGTAGTTAGAAACAGATGAGATTAGCATTCCAGCGACATTATTTTGTTGAAATATAATTTGATCTCTGAGAAATTAAGCTAATTGATTGCACCCAAATTAGCCATTTTAATTGATAGGATTCATATAATATTCAATAAATATAGTATCTAACATCCGATTTTGACGAAACTTTTTTCTAACATGAGTAACCCAAAGAAGTTGTCAAAAGCCACCCATGGACCCTCCACACCCCACCCCAACCACAAGTATATAGTATCAGTTCTCTATGTCTGACCAGTAGTATGGAGCTGTGGCTCAGAGTATTGTTTCTTCATCCTTTGTAATGTGTTCCCAGTGAATTTGGTGATGTTTTTTTTCCCCCTGTTCAGAGAAATTAGTCGTTGAAGTTGTTAGGTTTATGTCCTAGCCTACATCCTGTTATTAACAGGTTCTGACCACTAGATGGTGCTGTTCCTACGATTACGTTTAAAAATAATAATAATTAAGAAAGCCCCCAACCTCAAAGTTAAAGTGATCGTTCACCCAAATTACAAAATGACATTGGTTTCCTTACCCTGTAAGTAGTCTATGGACAAGGTATGACAGCAATTCCTGCTTTGGTTTAGTTTCCCTGGCCACTGTTTCAAATGATAACTTTTTTAGCATTTGTGGCACAAATATTAGCATATCCAAATAATCTATAAGTAACATCGTTGAGTTACACAATACATTTTTAAAATGCTAATCTTATCTGTTTCTAACAACATAAATAATTTCAGAACAATCTTAGATGGTGTGTGTTAATCCACTTTGCCAAAGCAATGTATATGAAGTATTATATAAATGAACAATATGTTTGAGCAACAATGAAAATATATATCAACATAAATAATTATGCATGGAAAATAATACACAAAAAATCTAACAAACAGCAACAATTGAGAAATTAAATCTACAAGGGCTCATGACATGGCGGGAGCTATCGTTTCTCTTGTATTATGACATGCCAGGACATAATCTGCAGCAAGATTGACTGTCTCTACCGTTTTCCCCTAACAAAATGCAAACGTTCCCCTCAACAGGCAGTTCAAGAAATCCTGCAATTCTTCCTTTAAATTTCAGGCGGTAAATACCTGTGAGTCCTATTTGGAGCAGAGGAGTGAGAAGATCTGGTTCTCTGGTTCACCCGGCCCACAATGCCTACATAGTCTTTCTTCTCTGACCTTCCATGTTTTTCTATGTCGTCCTGTCTCTATTGCCAGGCTATGGTCACTGACTCTTTACATTGCTAATGTCTTCCTTTGTTTGAATTCTTAGATTTTTGACAAGGTGTTGTGCTAATTTGATATCTCTATTTAGAAGTTTAATTTCGTTTTGCCAATAATTAGTGCATGTATTTTGGTTAGAGATTTCTGTTTTTTAGAATTTTGGGCAATTTGCTTGCTTGCTCTCTCTCTCTGTCTCGCTTTCAATTTCAATTTTCAATTTAAGGGGCTTAATTGGCATGGGAAACACATGTTTACATTGCCAAAGTAAGTGAAATAGATAATAAACAAAAGTTAAATAAACAATAGAAAATGTACAGTGAACATTACACTCACAAAAGTTCCAAAAGAATAAAGACATTTCAAATATCATATTATGTCTATATACAGTGTTATGATGATGTGCAAATAGTTAAAGTACAAAAGGGAAAATAAATAAACATAAATATGGGTTGTATTTACAATAGTCTCTCTTTACATATGTCTCTCTCTGTGTCTCTCTTTCTGTGTGTGTCTCTCTGTCTCTTTCTGTGTGTGTCTCTCTCTCTCTCTCTCTCTCTCTCTCTCTCTCTCTCTCTCTCTGTGTCTCTCTCTCTCTGTCTCTCTCTCTCTCTCTCTGTGTCTCTCTCTCTGTGTCTCTCTCTCTCTCTCTCTCTCTCTCTCTCTCTCTGTCTCTCTCTCTCTCTGTGTCTCTCTCTCTCTGTCTCTCTCTCTCTCTGTGTCTCTCTCTCTCTCTGTGTCTCTCTCTCTGTGTCTCTCTCTCTGTGTGTCTCTCTCTCTCTCTGTGTGTGTCTCTCTCTCTCTCTCGTGTCTCTCTCTCTCTGTGTCTCTCTCTCTCTCTCTGTGTCTCTCTCTCTGTCTCTCTCTCTCTCT